>NC_065445.1:74718010-75033426 GCF_917563875.1 Diabrotica virgifera virgifera | reverse complement strand
ATCCCAGATAACAACATAAACTTGTTTCAAACTTGCAACAAGTTTTATACATCAAACATGAAAGCTTGCTGCAGGTTTGCACATGTCAACTTTGCAAACTTGCAGCAAGGTTAAATCAAACTTGCTAGTTGGTGTGTGACAAACTTGCATGAAGTTTGTTTTTTCAAACTTGATACAAACTTGATATAACAAACTTTCTGAAGGTTTGTTTTTGTTTTGTTGCATGAAGTTTGTTTTTTCAAACTTGATACAAACTTGCTTAAGGTTTGTATAGAGATACTAGCCACAATTTGAATAAAAAATACAATACCATTTTATATAACTATTTATTAATCACTCGACTAAAATACAATCTATTGTATAAAATTATTCATTGGAACTTACATTAAACACCCTAGCTTCAGATTCCGATGCTTGGTTTTGTCTATAAGCTCTGAAACAAATAGAAATTGTTAAAAACTCTTGCTGTGTGAACAGAATTAATCTATGTTACTAAAAGAGGTAAAAAGATGTTAAAGTAACAATTTTACAATAAAACCTAAAATTTATTTATTATATCTATTTTAGAATACATAATTTATTTTAAATAGTATGTGAGTACAGTTAGAAGCTACAAAAAAAAACATAAAAAGACTTACCTCTACCTCAATGCCACCAGAGTTGACCAGAGCAAAATGAGTAGGTACTAATCTGTAATGCAGTAAGCTATGCAGTTTGGTCTATTAACAATGAAGAAAATAGGATTCAGCTTAGTAACAATAATTAAGGTAATAGTCTCGGAGAATTGTACGGAAGATTTAAGTTGTAAAAAACTTGAAGAAAAATATCAACATAACCACAACAACAAACTATCACCGCGTAGCCGCGTACGCTAGCAGATTATTTTTCCCGTGTTGCCAGCCATCAAGTAAGCTTTTTCCCTCAACTTACCTTAAAAATTCTCACTTTTATGAAAAAATTCGCTCCTATTTACAAAATCTGCGAAAATATGTTGAATTATTTTCAAATATTTTGATTTTTTAAATATTATGCAATTTGGACCGGAGCAAAAATTCCCTTTTGAGATAACTTTTTCAATTGTATGTTGAAAATTCTCGCAAACACAGAAATTTCCCTCCGGGTGGCAACACTTTCGTTGTCGTGGGCGGGACATCAGTCGGGGCGCCGAACGAAAAACGAATCGAAGCGGGCTGTGCAAAGCTAAGCTTGAAGCAAAGTTGCAACAAACTTGAATAATCATCTTTGCCATAACAATATTGCAGCAAACTTGTCACAAACTTGCCTCGTCATATTTGACGGAGCAATGAAAAATCAAAGAAGAATCAAACTTGCTACAAGTTTACATGCTATCTGGGATATCCTTGGCATACAATCCCAACTCTTGTAGGTATTTTATTATGAGTTCGTGTTTTACATTATCGCATGCTTTCTCATAATCAATGAAACAGATAAAAACACCCTTTCTTTGATCTAAGCAATTCTGTATTAATGTTTGCATACTAAAGATCGTCTCTCTTGTGCCAAGTCTATGTTTGAAACCAAACTGACTCCAGCCACTGACTTCTTCACATTTCTTAAATAATTTAGTGTGTAGTATTGTCAAGTTAGCATGGGCAGCATTCGGTAAACTGAACTATATACTCAGAAATCAGCAAATTCAACTACATCTTAGATCTAAAGTTTTTGATGCATGCATTATTCCGATATTAACATATGGGGCACAAACATGGACAATCACAAAAAATAATATGAACATACTTAGAGTCACTCAACACGCGATGGAAAGAGCAATGCTTGGCATATCACTTAAGGACAGGAAAACAAACACATGGATAAGACAGAAAACCAAAGTCACCGATGTGGTACAAAAATCATTAAAATTGAAATGGGAATACGCTGGCCATGTAGCTAGGAGCGATCTAAACAAATGGCACAGAACAATTCTAACCTGGAGACCATACCAACACAAAAGGCCCAGAGGCAAACTTCCTATGAGATGGACAGATGATCTGAAACGAACTGCCGGGAAAAATTGGCTACAAGTAGCGTACAACAAAAAACAATGGAAAGGAAGACTTGAAGAGGCTTATGTTCAGATGTGAACGTGAATGGCTAGACGAAGAAGAAGATGATGAAGTATTGTCAAGTAAAGTTTTAATAGCTGATTTATAGGTTTATTGGTCGGTGGTCCTTGCAGGAGTTCGCACGTGGTGTTTTGGGTAGGGCGATAAATGTAGAGCGAAGCCAATCTTTTGGAATCTCGCCCGTAACGTATAGACTAAGAGCCGCTATAGGTGAAATTCCTTAATCATTTTTGGCACGATAAGAGCCTATAACTTAAATAGTAGAAACTAAAAGAAAACGTTTGAACAGTGTGCCGTCACTTTTCAATGGCACATGCATCTACATCTACAGTGGCACATCAAACTTTCCGCTTAGGCCGGGATAAATAAATTAAAAGTTACCCTCCCTCACTACCAGAATTCATTTTTTTAAATTTTTTTTAAGTTCTATATGATTAACACATAAGATTCAGCGTAATTTTAACCCAACACCCCCTTTCCCCTGCCCCTCCCATTAAAAACTTCATTTTTCGTTTTTATTTTTTTTTTGGTGGGATGCAATCAATTTTAAAATTTAAAAAAATTCACACGCATAGTTGAGCCTTTTATAAAACATGTCTATTTTTTATAGACCCTTACGTTGAGTGTACATAATCTCAAAAAATTTATTTTTTTTTTTGAAAAAAACGTATAATTTTTTTTGGGGATAGCTGCAGGTCTAATTTTTTCTTCACCTTTTGTATTTTATCAAACACTATATTTCTAATTTTTTTCAGATTTTTTCGTAAGGCTCGCCACCTTAAAAAATCCGAAAAACTGTTTTTAGGGGGTTTTTGGTGATTTTTCCTATTTTATAGACTTCATAATAGATCAAATCAATTTCTTTTTTACAGGTTATATATAAATTGAAGTAACAGTCCTTTAGTTTAGAACATTTAAAAATAGGAAAAACACGTTCAAACCCCCCAAAACCCCCTTAAAAACCGTTTTTTGGATTTTTGAAGGTGGCTAGTGTTTGATAAAATACACAAGACTAAGAAAAAATTAGACCTGCATCTATCCCCAAAAAAAAGTTACTCAAAAAAAATTTAATTTTTTGAGGTCATGTACAACGGATCTATAAAAAAAATAGACATGTTTATAAAAGCCTCAACTATGCGTGTGAATTTTTTAAAATTTTAAAATTGATTGCATCCCACTAAAAAAAAATATAAACGAAAAATGAATTTTTTGATGGTGGGGGCAGGGGAGGGGGTGGTGGTTTAAAATTACGCTGAATTTTATGCATAAATCACATAGAACTTAAAAAAATTGAATTCTGGTAGTGAGGGAGGGTAACTTTTAAATTAT
Organism: Diabrotica virgifera virgifera; assembly: GCF_917563875.1. NCBI lineage: Eukaryota > Metazoa > Arthropoda > Insecta > Coleoptera > Chrysomelidae > Diabrotica > Diabrotica virgifera. The sequence continues at coordinate 75,030,013 of NC_065445.1, read as the reverse complement.
TTATCCCGTCCATAAGTGGAAAGTTTCATGCGCCACTGTCGACGCACATGCCACTGAAAAGTGACGGCACAGTGTTCAAACGTTTTCTTTTAGGTTCTACTATTTAGTTATAGGCTCTTATCGTGCCTCAAATGATTAAGAAATTTCACCTATAGCGGCTCTTAGTCTAGTAGATGTCGTTAAACGTTATTATTAAAATCAAAATTGAGTTATGTATGTATATTCATCTAATTTACTTACCATGATACCAACACGAAATATCTAGGCGGTAGGTCTGTTCTTTTTTAGAATCATTTTGCCGAGTACACTGGAATTAAAGCCACTAGACATATTTTATTATATACGCGTAGAAATAATATTTGAAGATTTCTATTAATGTTAACTTAAACAAATATACAATAATATGTTTCGTTTAATTTGTATAAATGGATTATAAAGCGTTTTTATGAAGCACATTTGTTCGGATCACATTGTAACTGTAATCGAACGAAGGTGACATTTTGGCATAAATTGGTAACATTTATTTGACAGTTGCGGCATTGACACTTTAGATTTGTTTTTATTCTTTACTCTAAGTATTTGTTTTATTATATTTATTGTTTTTATTATTTACTTTAAGGTAAGATTATAACTTAATTCTAGTTTTCTATTTCTAATGTTTTTATTTATTTACATTGAATATTAATTTTTTTTTGTCGGAAATGAGAATGCTTAGATGGATGAGTGGAGTGACAAAGAAGGATAAAATTAGAAATGAGTATATTAGGGTAAGTCTAGGTGTGGCACCAATTGATGCCAAAATGAGAGAGCATAGGTTAAGATCGTTTGGTCATGTTCAACGTCGGGACGTTAATCACCCAATACGAAGAATAGCTGAAGTGCAGATTCCTGGAAGGAGTAGGAAAGGAAGACCAAAGAAGACCTGGGGGGAGACGATAAGGCAGGACATGTTGGTAAAGAGGATTGACATTGATATGACCCAATATAGAATTGTGTGGAGAAATGCAATTAGGGAAGCCCGCATAGGGATAAGGTAAAGAGAATGATAATGATGATTAATTTGTTTTGTTGTATAATCCAAGTTTGAAATAATTATGTGATCTATTTGATTTAAAATGGATTCAGGATTTTTTTATACTTTGGCAACAATGTCAATTTAGATCTCTGACATAGATAAAGACGTGCAACGGTAAGTAAATTAGACGAACTGTATGTAGATATTAAACATAAAACACGAATACAATACCCAAATAATTTACTCACCTGTCAGTTGGTTTTGAAGTGTATTTCTTTCTCTTTTCAGTGTATTTATCTCATCTTGTAGAGATCCAATTTTATTATCAATATTTTTATAACAACAATCTCTACTTATTGCTTTGGTTGGTCTACCTCCTTCCATAAGTGTATTCAGCCTTTTTATTTCTTGATTACGATTTTCTAACTACAACCATTTTAAATAAAGTCAATGCAATGCAAATAATTTAATTGTAACAGAATAATAAATATAATTTGTATTAATGAAAAGAAGTGAACAGTGAAAATAGAAAAATTAACCATTAATATTTTACAAAACAAATGGAAAAATTATCTTATGACATTCTATAAAGAACTAGAAAGATGAGCATGATCAGTGGCGTAGCTAAAGATTGCGGGCCCCCCGCGACAATTTTTATGCCCCCCCGCGACAATTCTTATGGGCCCCCGTATTATAAACATAACGACAACTAATAACAGTATAATTACTAAAATTGGTGTAAATAACAACATTTGGCCTTTCTTTAATAAGTCCTCATTAGTTAGTGTTAATAGATTTTTTGGGAATAGACATGAAAACCTATTATGTCATGTATCTTAATCCGACAAACCTAATAGTAAGTTGTTGCAATATTATATCTAAAATTACATTGAAAACATTAACTACAAAACTTTTTTTGTTAAAAGTTATTTTTTCGTCGCAGCTGAGCTTATCGTAAATTTTTTTTATACGTTTTATCCGTTTATTTTTAAATTCCGGTATAATACCCTACTATTCTGCTATTCCTGCTGCGTTTGCTAAAGTTTCGGAAAACGAATTTCTCATTTTTAAAAGATTATCACGAGATTTTTCAAAAAGTTGAAGGGCGACCGTTAACTCTGCCGGTTCAGATTGCAAAAGTGTTGATGTTAGATTAATAAAATTAAGTATTTTAGATTGAATAGTAATGTTAACGACACATTAAAAATTATTCATATGCTATAATAATTCATTAACTTATAATTTTTCATCGTTTTTTAGATAGCAATGAAATTTAGATTAAGTAATGAAATAAAGATTTCATTACTTGTAGGAAAGCTTGACGCAAAGCCATAACAGCATCATGTCTGCCAACCTTTTAAGTGTTGGCAAGCGCGATGGATCCAAAGTCATAATAGTACATAGTACATCCTATCTTTTAATTCTTGCACTAAAAAAAACATAATTTTTTTAATCATATCCTAAAGAAGCCAACTCCTGTACACCAACAACGGCATCAATCAACACTAGGTTCAGGTTATGGGATGCACAATGAATCAATATATCAGTTAATACGCCTTTGTGTGCCTGAATATACACCACTCATAACGCTTACCCCATCATACCCCTTTCCTCTGAAGTTGTGTACGGAAAGGTGCTTTGATTGTATAAATTTTAAAATTTCATTTATAAGGCCTTCTGCACTTTGGTCTAACATGCGAATAAATCCCAAAAAAACTTTCAACAACGTCTGCTTTAGAAGATAAATTATTTTCATCGCAAGTTACATACAGGAAAATAAAATTAAGCTGATCGTGTGTCGAAATATCTTGAGTGGTATCAAGAATTATTGAATAAAAACCTTTTTTTTTTAATTATTTTTATCAATTTGTTTGCAGTTTCTTGAGCGAGCAAATTTATAACTTCGTTTTGTATTTGGGGGCTCAAGTAATTTGTTTTTTTTAGTTATTGTTTTGTATAGCTTAATTTAGCTAGAACAATCATATTTAGCTAGTAAAAGAACCACTGACAAAAAATTACCTTTTTGAGATTCACTTTCATCTAAACTACCAACATGTCCAAGAATTTACGAAACGCTAAATTGCACCCGATAAGAGTAAGAATTACGTCCATTACCCGCTTCATTATTTCCTTCCAAATTCCCTATTTTGATTCTTATTAGGAAAATATGTTTTGGTCCCAATTTAAAAAAAAAAGTAGAAGTTTTAAGCCTGAAGGCCTTGCGAGCCTGTCAGCTACGCCACTGAGTCTACACGTGTTTCTTTCTGTTGCCACTTTTTGGTTATGATTATATTACACTATATACTTTGGGTGCTATAATTAAAATGCAACCATCTATATTTAGTCTAGAGTACAAAACCTGACGCTGAACATCTAAGAGACAGTAGACAGTACAATAGTTGGACAAGAGAATCCATTAACATATTCAGCTCCGGTATTATTTTTTTTGTCCATTGGTCAGAATTTTTTTTTTCACTGCTGTAGTGTGTTATTAATTAAAGTGATGCCTTACAGTCCGAAGAGTATGGTTTAGTGAGGCATCATATTGATGCCACCCAGGGCTGAACATGTTAATCAGTTATTTGTAAACTAACTGAGATGAACTGAGTTTAAAGAATATAGATTTAATTTAAATGCTAAAGAAATTTATTTACCTGTGAAGTTAAACAATCATTATTTTTTAAAAGATTCAGTTGCTCTTCTTTTAATTTTTTAATCTCTTGACTAAGATAGGCTATTCTAGAATCAGCTGTAGCCATAGCAGTGCTTAAATGGAATTTTCTGTTTTGTTCTGCTTCTTGTTTTGACTTTAATTTGGGAGATTGTGCCTGAAATTTACAATTTGTGTGACCTAGAAAAATAATAAATTAAATACTATACAAACTTGTATCCATGTACTAATACAGAGATGCACAGATATAAATCAAAATGTATATTGGGACCGTGCAAGTTCGGCAAAGCGACCTCTATTTCTACGCTCTGTACTTTTATTCGCGCTTTTAATTACATTGGCCAATTATATTAGTCCTGGTTGCTGGATAATTGTCAAGACCATAGTCCAAAAAAATAATAAGAAGAAAAAAATAAGATGCAGGTTATGTTTAGCAAACGTAAACAATTGTATGTAGTAAATAAAATCCGTTATTAAAATGCAGTATTGCAAGCAAAATACAATTAATTAAATTTACCTTTATATAATAATTGCATATCATATCAATATTGTGGAGCAATATATAATTTTTCTAAGTCAATGACAGAAGGTATGAAATATACGTCAATTTGACAATTTCAATTGACAATATGAATTATGTAAGATAGTTGCAATATTTCTCCGCGACTCGCGCACGGTCGTTTCTCGTTTCCCTTTCCAAGTACTTGCACACCGCGAATATCTGTGCAATCGATCTTGAAAAGGCTTTTGAAAAGGTCTGACATAACAAAATGCTAGAAATATTGAAAACAGCTGGATTGGATGACAAATATTTACAAATAATTACAGATCTATACTGGCATCAAGTGGCAAGAATAAAAGTAGAACAAAAACTGTCAGATAAAATCAATATAAAAAGGGAAATTAGGCACGGCTGTATACTATCGCCTTTACTTTTTAACTTGTATTCAGAGGAAATTTTTAAGCAAGCTTTAATGGAGACAAGTGAAGGTATTATTGTAAATGGAGTAACTGTGAAAAATATTAGATAGGTATGCTGATGATATATTAGTGCTGATAAAACTCCATGTTAAGAAAACTAAATATATAATAGTAAGCAAACAAAATGATATACAGGATGACGGTATAAAAGTTGTGAGATGTTACACTGGACAGAGTAGAGAAACTCGCGTATTGTTCGTCCACTATAACTTTTCCCATGCGTCACGATTCATTTTCAAACAAATTAAGTCAAAACATAAAGTGAAACGTGCGCCGATGTGTGTAGTTTATAGTATAAGTATACAAAATGTATATACACATAGACGTTCGTTTCACTTTATGTTTTGACTTAATTTGTTTGAAAATGAATCATGACGCATGGGAAAAGTTATAGCGGACGAACAATATCTCGGCAGTATATCAATGAGAACTGGGATCCAACCTCAGAAATTAAAAGCCGAATAGAACAAGCTCGAGCTACCTTTGTCAAAATGAGAAATGTACTTTGCAGCCATGATCTTAGTATTGACCTTCACATTCAATTGATATATTGCTATATCTTTTCAGTCCTACTGCATGGAGTGGAAGCGTGGACTCTAGTGACGCTATGCCTTAACGCTTTGAGGCTTTTGAGATGTGGGTATAGAGACGACTACTAAAAATAAGCTAGGTCGGTAGTAGCGTTACCAAGTGTCCCGATTTGCGCGGGACGTCCCGATTTTCAGGGGTCTGGGGACGCGTACCGATTTGTACCTGATCGTTACACTAAATTTCCCGATTTTCACCCACGAAAACCAATTTCAGGAGGACTTGCAGTGAATTTTATAACTATGTTATAAAAACAAGGCACTCCTAAAAGCGGCAAAATCGAATGAAAAATATAATTTTAATAAAAAATAAATAATTTACTTAATCTACGATTTCTTTTTGTAATTTCGTCTGATTATTATTATTATTATTATGTAGGATTAAATACAGATTATAGAAACACCTTGTAGTCCAGTAAATGAACGGTAAATACGGCGATACCGTGTAATTTTCAGGATCAACTCCGAATTGCATGAAAATTTGGACGGCTTGTGGCGTTGGTTGCTTTTACTCGGGGGGTGACAGTCACACCTAGTTGAGGTGAAAAACCGCGCGTTTAAAATAAGTCAGAAGATGGATAAATTGACTAATTCTAAGCAATTTTAATTCTATAGAATTTTAACTTAGTTAATACTTTTCGAGTTATTTATGATTGAAAATGTTTAATTTTCGACAAAAAAAAAATCACGTTTTCAGGCGATTTTCACAAATAACTCAAAAGTAAGTATTTGATCGAAAAAAATATTGTTAGCAAAAATGTAGCATAATAAAAAAAGATGAAAAAAACTGTGAACTCTTCAAGTCTATAGACCTAAAAAAAAAGGAAAGTTGTAGCTCATGAAAAATACGTTCTTATTCGTCAAATTCCAAATCAAATATTTCAACGTGAAATAACCAAGAAATGAAGCACTTTTCTTGAAAAACCAATTAAAGCTTTTTTATTAAAGCTTTATTTTTATATTTTAAAAAAGTTTCTAGCATCAAAACTAAGCGAGTTATTCTCAAAATCAAGTTGACTCCTTTTTTTTTGGTAAAAAAAAAATCGTGAAAATCTCCCCCTACTTAGCCACCCAAATGAAATTAATCGTTACCGCTTTACAAACAATTTACTTTACTTATGTATTTTTTACATGATTCAAAGGGCCTGAACGAGTCACTAATCACGAGTTGATGCAAAATATGAACAGTTATATGTTAACCAATTTTTGTCTTACAGAAAAACAACATAAACCTATTATATTTATAAAAGCAAAACCTACCTACTTTTTACTCCTTGAGATTTTTAGAATAATACTTTGTAAGTTATTTTGAAAAAAGGCCATTTTACAATATTTTAGGAAAATTTTTTTTGCTATAAAATAAATTTTTTTCTAAACTAAGCACTCCCAACGGGTAAACCTTACAGATCGTATAAACAATACACATATAAAGTAAATGGTAAAGCGGTAACGATTAATTTTATTTACGGTGCTACATAGGGGGAGCTTTCACGATTTTTTTTACCAAAAAAAGGACCAACTTTATTTTGAACGTAACTCGCTTAGTTTTAATGCTAGAGACTTTTATATAAAACAAAATTAGAGATTTTTTAAACACTTTAAAAAATTTTAATAGGTTTTGCCCGAAAATTGCTTAATTTTTTGGTTATTTCAAGTTGAAAAATTCGATTTGGAATTTGACGAATAAGAACGTATTTTTGATGAGCTACAACTTTGCTTTTACTGGTTTTATAGACTTTCTGAACATAATCATTTTTTTTGCTTTTTTAAAAGCTACATTTTTGCTAAGAATATTTTTTTCGATAAAATTAAGTACTCGTAAAGTGTTGACTTAGTTTAAAAATTATATAGAACAATAGTTTTTTAGAGTTATTTAGTTGATCAATTTTGGGACTTACTTTAGTAACTCGCTTAGTTTTAATGCTAGAGACTTTTATATAAAACAAAATTAAAGATTTTTTTAACACTTTAAAAAATTTTAATAGGTTTTGCCCGAAAATTGCTTAATTTTTTAGTTATTTGCAGTTGAAAAATTCGATTTGGAATTTGACGAATAAGAACGTATTTTTGATGAGCTACAACTTTGCTTTTACTGGTTTTATAGGCTTTCTGAACATAACCATTTTTTTTGCTTTTTTGCTGCATTTTTGCTAAGAATATTTTTTTCGATAAAATTAAGTACTCGAAAAGTATTGACTTAGTTTAAAAATCATATAGAACAAAAGTTTTTTAGAGTTAGTCAGTTGATCCATTTTGGGACTTACTTTAAACGCGCGTTTTTTTACCCCCGAGAAGGGGTAACTGTCACCCCTCAAGTAAAAGCAACCAACGGTACAAGTTCAACTTTGAAGTAGACAGTAAGTAGAACCTAAAACCAGATTTTCATGCAATTCGGAATTGCCTCCGAAAATTACACTCCAAAACGGTCATTTACTGGGCTATTGTTGTTTATTTGTCTCGATCTACAATCCTAAATCCCAATTTGTTTTTGCTTATGTACCGATTAAAAACAAAACGGACCTGGCAACGCTAGTCAGTAGTGTTAGAAATGATGAGGTCTTTAAACGGCTGAACCAAACAACACAACTGATTAATTTAATAAAGAAATGCAAGCTGGAATACTTTAGTCACATTATGAGACACCCTGAAAAATATCTTTTACACCTGTCATTCAGGGAAAGATCCAAGGTAAACGTGGTCCTGGTAGAAGAAGAACATCATGGCTGAAAAATCTAAGGCAATGGTATGGAAAATCGACTACATCGTTATTCAGAGCTGCTGTCAATAAAGTCACTATAGCAAATATAGTAGCCAACATGATATCCAACAATCGTTAACAGTCATGGAACTAAAAGAAGAAGAAAACAAAACTGTAGCTAATAAAACTTACCTCTTTTTATTGTTGATGAACTTTTAAAATCAGACTGTAGTTCTGTCAATTTATCTACGAGTTTTTGTTTCTCAATAGCACAATCTGTGATCTGGTTTTCTAATGATAATATTTTAGTTCTTAAATCTAAAACATAATTTTAACCACTCAGCAATATAAAAAATAGGATAACTAAATAGTACGTTTTCAATAGAAAACTATTATAGGTAAATGTAATTATTTTAAACATAATTATTACAGTGACAGCTTAAAGTATCAGTATGCAGTTACTAATAAATACACATATCTGAGAACTTGGATCTCAGAAAATAATGATAAAACAACAGAAATAAGGGCCACGATAGGTACAGCAAGAAACGCGTTTGTAAAAATGAAAATAATTCTCTTCAACAAAGACCTTAATTAGAACTGAGAGTAAGAGCTCTGAGATGCTACACGTTTTCAATACTGCAATATGGAATTGAAAGCTGGACATTGAAGCAAGAACACATAAATAAGCTACAAGCATATGAAATGTGGTGTTACAAAAGGAATATTAGAATAGCATGGATACAGAAGAAAATGAACGGTTTCAAATGAATGAAAAGGTACAGCCACAAAAAAACAATCAATTTAACCCTTTGCGGTTGAACGTACCTAATAGACCAAGAGGCAGCGCTGAAAAATATATTTCAATTTACTAAAGCTAGATTTTTCACAGTTGATTACTGTGAGTGTGTAGAGAAACATACTGCGGTCGGTCAAGCGAAACGTAGAACAGGGGTTACTGAGAGGGTATCAAAGTTGCATTCCTACAAAGGTAATTATTTCCATTTAATAATGCTGAAAATCAGTACACATTCTAAATTAAATATAAATAAAAGTTATTATAGTTGGTCAGCTGTATGACGGGGCAGAGCCGGTCGGTCGGCCCCAATAGTCGATTGAGGAAATGAAGCATTTTGGCTCGCAATTTTTTCGACCAGCATGGATTTACTTGAAATTTTCACAGAAGGTAGCGAATAGTCCAAGGATCATTTTATATATCATGCCGCTATCATACGCTAAAACCTTGGGGGTGGTTGTCACCCCATCTCGGGGGGTGGGAAGTTTTTATTACATTTTAACCATGTAATTCGATGGAAAAAGTGATTCTAAGAAAAAAATGTATTTTACATTTTCTTCGTAAAACTAATATTTTTCGAGTTATTCGCGCTTGAAAATAACAGTTTTTCGACGAAAAAATCGACTTTTTTAAAGGGTTTTTTGAGAATACCTCGAAAAATATTCTATATGTTTTTGGCGATAAAAAGTTTCTTCAAAAATGATTTTGTATGATTTTTAAAGAGCTATAAGACTGTGTAAATTAAATTCCGTAAGATCCCTTAGTTTTTAATTGGGGCGGGTTTAAAGGGCTCGAATAAGGGGGTATTTGCTGGTAAATAGAGGTTTTAAACAGCTATATCTGGCTAACTGTTCACTGTAATCAAAACCTATGTACAGGGTAATTTTAGTCATTAAAAAAACTACAATTTAGTAGTTTATAATTCTTTTCGTATCTTCAGTATTTTCGGAGATATTATGAAGTAAAAGGTGAAAAATACCAAATTGCAAAAAATCAATTTTTCTTTAAAACTCCAATTTTTCAAAAATTAGGCCATTTAAATGGATCAAACTCCTTGAGTCTATTGATAATATAAATATAAAAGGAACTACAGAAAGGTAAAGACCAATTCTGAATTAGGAAGGTAGTTAGGGGGTTGTTCCCACTGATTTTTTCGTAGAGAAAAGCAGGTACCGACATTTTTTTGATTATAAGTCGATTAATTTTCATGCTAGAATCTTTTTATTATTATTTTTTGAAAGGTCTAATTGTTTGCTTGAAAAAAGATTATTTAAGTTTTCCTCGAAAAATGCAAAATTTTCCCATTATTTGGCTTTAAATATTTCAAATTCTTCATTTGACGAAAAAAGCTAATCTTTAAGATGCCATATCTCGGTTTGTATTGGTCTTTAATATATTACTGGAAAATAATATGGTTTGTGGTACTTAAAGGTACAATTTTTATATCTACAGTTTTTTTTAATAAATGCATATTTTTCGAGGTATTCTCAAAAAACCTTCTAAAAAAGTCGATTTTTTCGTCGAAAAACTGTTATTTTCAAGCGCGAATAACTCGAAAAATGTTGGTTTTACGAAGGAAATGTAAAAAACATTTTTTTCTTAGAATCACTTTTTCCATCGAATTGCATGGTTAAAATGTAATAAAAAATTCCCACCCCCGAGATGGGGTGGTAACCACCCCCAAGGTTTTAGCGTATGATAGCGGCATGATATAGAAAATGATCCTTGGACTATTCCCTACCTTCTGTGAAAATTTCAAGTAAATCCATGCTGGACGAAAAAATTGCGAGCCAAAATGCTTCATTTCTTCAATCGACTATTGGGGCCGACCGACCGGCTATGTCCCGTCATACAGCTGACCGACTATAATAACTTTTATTTATATTTAATTTAGAATGTGTGTACTGATTTTCGGCCTTAGTAAATGGAAATAATTACCTTCATAGGAATGCAACTATCACCCTCTCAGTAACCCCTGTTCTACGTTTTGCTTGACCGACCGCAGTATGTTTCTCTACACACTCACAGTAATCAACTGTGAAAAATCTAGCTTTAGTAAATTGAAATAGATTTTTCAGCGCTGCCTCTCCGTCTATAATGACAAGCATCATACAAGTTGTTGGCATGATGGCATGTATTACTTGCCTACTAAACTACATGTCAATGTTTGACAGATGAAAGTGCACTGAAGTCATCGTGGCTGTTTAATCAATCTAATTGTTCTAACAACATTATGCAAAGTACAGATAAACAGATTTAACTGCAACCCTCAAATGTCATTTCCACAGCATTAACGAACTTCTGGCGTGTCTCCTCTTGGCGGTTGCAGATAAATTGGTTTTACTGTAGCCATATCTTTTTTTCTATTTATTCCTATGGATTATACTCAACCGAAATCTACTGAACAATTCAAATATTCCGTTAAAATTTTAATCTGTTGAATGGTTAACGAGTCATAAGAATTTACACACACCAGCAAAATTAGCCGAACACCTTAAAAATGGGACATGTTTGATGTCACGAATTTCCTAAACCAGTGGTCCGATTTGAGTGATTCTTTAAGTATGTTATAGCCTTATTATTTAAGAATATCCTTGTAATAATATTGTTGCTAGGCAGGTAAATATCATTTTATACCAGGTGTACCAATCATACTGTGTTTTTTTTTCTTAAAGTTTGCAACACCCTGTAGAATATTCTAGCACATGTAAAATATTAAAATTAAAACTCGATTGTAGACTTAGGCTTTCTTAACATTTTCCTTTTGGATTCATTTACTTAGGTGGGATAATAAAAAAGTTATGTGCGTTAACACCTATCCACGTTTTTAATTAATATATCCTCATAGTAGGGGGGAAAGTATGCTTTTGCAGTTACTCGAGCGTTATGGGGACCTATTAGATTGTGAAGAGTATGTGCTAAAACCAGAAACATGTTAAGTTAAGTTTTTCATAAAGTGGGGGACTTTCTAATTTAATTTTCCATTTGAAATAATCGTTTTTTCCCGATTATAGCGGTATCTATCCATATTTCGAAAAAATGTGTCGAATTAAAGTTGCTTATTTTTACGTAAAGAATTCAAATCTGCAATAAAAATTGGAGGCTCCTATTTAAGATTTTAAATTAAATCCCCCACCCCACCTCCGTGGAGGCTTGTGTCTGGTGCCATTCGATAGATTTTTCAAAAATATTGAATACATGTATTTTGGAGTTTTTTGATCTGATGTTCATTTCGCGAAATATCAGAGGGTTCGTACTTAAACTTTTTAATTTACACCTTTCCGTGGGGGTTCGTTTTTGATATCATTCGATAGACTTTTGAAAAATATTAAACACGTATTTTTTAGTTTTTCGATCTGACATTCATTTCACGAAATATTCGCTTTTTTGTGAAACTTTGTGACTTGCCCATTTTCTTAGGCCCTGTTCAAATCGTCAGATTTTTTAAATATACACTATTTTGCATGTACTTAACTTACCTTATCTTAATCTGACGATTTCGAATTTTTCTGAGGGTAGATTTTTTTCGGATCCCCCGTAACAAACTCCCCTGCATTAAGAACCAATATTATGGTAGAGGTACATTTACAGGGTACAAGGTTTCTCACTATTGGCTTATCTTGGATAATAAAAAAGTTATGTGTGTTAACAACTAGCCATGTTTTCCATCAATACCTCCTCATTTTCTGCTTAGTTTAATAAACAATCCTAAACTAAGCTATGAGAAAGTTTCACAAAAAAGCGAATATTTCGCGAAATAAATGTCAGATGGAAAAACCTAAAAAATATGTGTTTAATATTTTTCAAAAATCTATCGAATGATACTAAACGCAACACCTCACGGAGAGAGGTGGAGGGTAAATTAAAAATTTTAATTACGAGCTCTGCAATATTTTGCGAAATGAACATCAGATCGTAAAACTGCAAAATACATGTATTCAATATTTTTCAAAAATCTATCGAGAGACACCAAACACGACCCCCCACGAAGGTGGGGTGGGGGGTTACTTTAAAATCTTAAATAGAAGCCTTTAATTTTTATTGCAGATTTGGATACTTGACGTAAAAATAAGCAACTTTTATTCGCAACATTTTTTCCAATTATGGATAGATGGAGTTATAATCGGAAAAAACGATTGGTGGAAATGGAAAATTAAATTAAAAAATGGAGCGTCACACACTTTATGGAAAACTTAACTTAACTTTTTTTGGTTTTAGTACCCACTCTTCACAATCCAATAGGTCCCCATAACGCTCGAGTAACTGCAAATGTAGCATACTTTCCTCCCCTACTATGAGGATTTATTGATGAAAAACATGGCTAGTAGTTAAAGCACATAACTTTTTTATTTTCCAACATAGGCAAATGAATCAAAAAAGAAAATGTTAAGAAAGCCTAAGGCTATAATCGAGTTTTAATTTCAATATTACATATGCTAGAATATTCCACAGGGTGTTCTGAACTTTAAGGAAAAAACACAATATGATTGTTACACCCGGTATAAAATGACATTTACCTGTCTAGCAACAATATTATTACACCGATATTCTTAAATAATAAGGCTATAACATACTAAAAGAATCACTCAAATCAGACAACAGGTTTAGGAAATTCGAGACATCAAACATGTCCCATTTGAAGGTGTTCGGCTAATTTTGCTGGTGTGTGTATATTGATGGCATGCTAGACATGCAGACTAAATCTATGTTTTAGGATTCTCATGTAGGTATGACATGCCAGGCAACTTTGTTAGTAAATTTATAGGAGTTGTAATGGTGTCAGTATATACTGAAATGTTGTAAGTGATAATACTAATATACTTATTTGTCCACAATATATCCAAATATATAAGAAAGAGGAATACAAAAAAATAGGTAAGAGCTTCATAGTTTTCAAGCAAACTAGTGGCACTCCAAAACGAACATACATATTTGACTATTCACTTACAATTTACTATAATGAAATATTTATTTTAAACACTGCCCTGTTATTATCTTAGTATACCATTAAATTTGTTATATTTTTGACGTAGTAAATATTGTATTTACCTCTTTGAACTTTTTCATGTTCTTCTTTAAACTGTATGAAAGCTAAATGTAGTTCATTGCATTCCTTTACAAGTTTGGCATTATCACATTTATATGGCTCAGCTCCTAATTGCAAAGTATCCCTTTCCTGTAAGAAATAAATACAAGTTGTGCTTTATTATTTGTCAACCTCAATATATTAAGTGAAATTGACATTTGAACAATCTTAATTTTTAAATCAGAAAGTGATTTTTAAATCCTAAGTGAATTCATAAGAAGGTAATTTCACTTTTTACAAACTTATCTCAAAATATAAAGAATTGTTTTAATACAGACAAATCTTGTTATATTTAATCATTAAACTTTAAATATACTGACTAATAACACAGCTGAACTAAAACAGAAAAATCGAATAGGAGCAAAAACTGATGGAATGTACTGAACTAATAGACAAAGATTCAAACCTTGATCCCAAATCAAAATTTAAAGAATACTATAATAGGTCTGGATCCCGCGTATGAAAAAAAAGTTGATTAATAGCAAGCTGAAAATTTGTTAATAGCTTAAGGGTGTCTAGTCGAATAAACTTTAATATATGGGAACACTGAAACAGGGGTAGTTTTAATTGTGGAACAGGTTAAAAATTTGGAACGGTCACAGCACGAAAACGGCACATTTATTTTGTCCGACAGAACAGACTTAAACTCTCCGAACAGAGATTAAACTCTCATGAAAAAATCAGACTGCTATTTATTACCTGTCATAATTCCTGTCATTTGACATATTCTACATGTTCCACTCATTAAAACGCCCATTTGGTGATAAATAGCAGTCTGATTTTTGCATGAGAGTTTAATCTCTGTTCGAAGAGTTTAAGTCTGTTCTGTCGGACAAAATAAATGTGCCGTTTTCGTGCTGTGACCGTTCCAAATTTTTAACCTGTTCCACAATTAAAACTACCCCTGTTCCAGTGTTCACACATATCAAAGTTTATTCGACTAGACACCCTTAAGCTATTAACAAATTTTCAGCTTGCTATTAATCAACTTTTTTTTCATACGCGGGATCCAGACCTATAACCTCACTGTGGTTTGTTTTTAAACCAGGAGGAGTAAACTAAAGACAGATTCACACCCAAGAAAGTCACCGACTTAAGAAGCGAACGACATCTTCCTTAATAAAATGGAATATAACAGAAATCAAGAACATAATTAAAAACAAATTGATAAGGAAATACAAAATAACACAGATGAACATAACAGTACAAGAAATCAAATGCATATGAGACTGAAAAAAAAAACAAGCTAAGGTCAAAATATAAGTACACAACTAATTAATGATGAAAATGAGGAAATTACAGGAATTCAAAAAATAACCTTCATGATAGAAAATATTACTTATATGCACTGGTGTCATGGCAAAATTAGCAGTACCGGAACGCAGTGCCGGAACATACTGCTAATTTTTGTTTACAAAACCTAAATTCTCTATTTATTTTTTTTTCTTTTCTTAACCAGTGCCGGAATGGCATTTCCACGCGTTCCCGCACCATGACACCCCTGCTTATATGAATCAAAAGCAAAACTGTGGAACTATGGAACTGAAACACGGGCTTTTAACAACAACATAGTCCACAAACTTGAAGTGACTTGGAGAACTATGGAATGTATGCTCAACATTAAGCTCAGTGATCACAAATTCAATGATGAAATAAGAAGACAATCAAAAGGAACAGATGTGATCTAAAAGATTGCCATGTTAAAATGGAACTGGGCAGGACACATAGGAAGAATAGAAGACAACTGTTGGACAAAGCGAATTCTTAAATGGAGACCAAAGACAAGTAAAAGAAGTACAGGCAGACCTCAATCAGATGGATTGATGACATCAATAAGTGAATGGCTGGTCACGAATGGATGCAAAGAACAGTGAACAGAAATGAATAAGCACACCTAAGGGAGGCTTACGTCCGACGATGGACGGAATAGCTGTTGATAATGATGATACTGACTAAAGCATGAATACCTAAATATTGTTTTTTATACTAACTTCTAAGGCTTGTTGAGAGATTTTCATGTACTTCCTTAGACTGTCTGTGGTAATAATTAGATCGCCAAGAAGCCTTCGAACCAACGGCAAACATTCTGGCCTTAAAGTTTCAGTATACCCCAATTCATTGAGCTCTTTTCGGATCTGGGCGAACGACTTTTCCATTTTACTTTTACGGTATTTTTACAATTAAACCTTAATCTAGCTGAGCTCATGTCAAAGTTCTAGTAAAATTACATTTTAATGTCGACAGTATATACTTTATTAAAACAGTCCTGGTTAGTTAATTATAATTTAAAAACCTACAATACAAACACAAACAAACACAAAATTTAAAAGTTCGTCGTTGTTTTGACAGATGTCTTCTTCTGTTTTTTTATTTTGAAAATTGGTCTCGAGTATTTGAAGTAATATCCACGTATATACTTTTTAAAATATATAATAATACATATTATATCTATGTTATGTGTGTATCGCTGTAATTGTTATAATATTTACTATCGATAATACACCAACTGGTATGTTATAAAAAAAAAGCAGCCAAAATAAAGCATTAAATAGATAATTTAAATATTTACTATACGATAGGCAACCAAACAGACGTCGGAAGCACCAATTTAGTTTGTACCAGTTTGTACGTCGGAAATAATCTGACAAGATAAAATAGAAACTTCATAATTTACAAGAAATGTATAATAAATGACATATCAAAAAGTTCTACTCCAAAGTAGGTGCTACTTGTTTTTTTAAAATGCCTATGAAAATATATCTAAATTTTAGAAAAAACACCGACCATTGAAAAATTCAGAAAATTTTAAACCAAAAACAATATTAAAAAATTTTCTAAAATTATATCTAGAAGTTTACTCGTTTACAACTCCCAGTTGTATAAAGTGGCAAGGGACGGTTTTGACTTTCACTCCACCCCATAGTTACTATATGCGATTTGCAACAGACTATTACCAGGACCTCGGTTTCTTTCACCATATTGCGGACAACCCTCCAGTCTAATTGGCGGCATTCTAACTTTGGCATGGCTAACTTTTGCCCGTCGGACTCCAACACGTGCTCTCTAAATTAAAATAATGCATCCCATATATCTTGGTAGGTAGGTTTGTCATGGACAGTTGTTTTTGTTACCAGATAGAAAAGGAAACGGGATGCATCTTGGAGTTTCAACGCTTTGTTTCGTGAACAGCCGTAGCGCAGCGGCATGATAACTGGCCTCATAAGCCAGAGCGCCCGGGTTCGAGCCCCGGCACAGATAATCCGTTTTCATTTCTAAAAAATGATACGAGCTGTTCACCGTGCCTCGGAGAGTACGTTAAGCCGTCGGTCCCCCTGGGCTAGTGTGTACATCTACACGGGTTACTTGAAACAGGGTTAAACATGTAAAAGGCCCCGGAACCTGTCCAAAAGGATCTCCCCGGCAAAAATGCCATATTATATTATTATTAACGCTTTGCCAGGATAGCTGGCAGTTGGCATTGAAGTTCTGCAACTCGACCAAACTTCCTTCGAAAGGCAGATGCCAACGCTCATGCGTCTTTGATACTGGCAGGGATGGTATGGACTAGTGAATAGTCATCGGGAAGTACGAGTAGATCTTGCTTTTCTTCAGTGGTAACACCATGTCTCGCTTTACCGCTACCTCCATAGACCCCCATGAACTCCTCAAACTTAAGGTCAGGTACTTCTCGGACTTTGTTTACTTCCACTCCTTCATCTACGTCGTGGTCTCCCTCGTACGGCGCCAACCGGTTATGGGGACTATCATCGGCTGTCTCCTAGGAATCTTGCTTATTCGGTAGATAATGTCATTAATCTTCTTCAAAATGAGGTACGGGCTTTCCCAGAACTGCTGCAACTTGGGAGCAACATTCTTTTTCTATGGATGCTATGCAATGTGCAACTTCTCTCACTACTTACATGCATTCAAAACGAACAATTTCTCAGGCAGTGAGAAAAGTCGGCCATTGCAGTGAGAAATATTTTTTCTCACGAATTCACCGCCGGTTTACATACATAGGATCGCCATTTCCATGGTAACATGCACAATACAAACACAATTATTTTTGTCAAATAAAATGTGTCCAAACTTGTCAAAACTTATCAAAAATTACCTTCTAAGACTACTCAACTGTGAATTATAATTTTAAATAAATAAAGTATATAAATATTAAGAATATTAAATATGGTTTGTTCAACAGTAAATGGTTGAGTTCAATTAGTGCGGTCGTAAATATTATTAAATTTATCTGACCTGGCCCATTGTTAAGACCCACCCGGAGCGATAAGCCACCGAGGTAGACAGAGTTGGTCTTTTGCAATTAACACTGACTAGACGGTACTCCCATAATAAAGCCTGAAATAAATTTTACCTGAAACCGGGTTTTTTATACTATTATCGGTTAATCCAGGATTTTTATAGTGGTAACTAATTGAACTCAACCATTTACTGTTAAACATACCATACCTATGTGTATATATGTATTTTATTTCAATTAAGGCATATAATATACCTAAAAGCACCTAAATTATTTAATTTTGAAATTTGAACTCTTGACAAAAACGCATTCATAGAAAAAGTACAGTGTGCAACACGAGAGAAAATGACATATTTCTCTCTCGCTTGATTTGCTGCACTCGCCTCGTGCCTCTCAACAAACTTCTGCGCTCGTGAGAAATATGCATTTTTTCTCTCTTGTTGTACAATATACTATTGTTCGCTTCTTTGGATTATAAAGCCAGACTTTGTCGTTTTCCTAGAAGCATCCCTTCTCAGATTGGGTATCGTACCGTTTCTTCATTCGGTCGCTAGCGATCTGAAAATAGGAACGGACCAACTCGTGTATTTCGTCCATTCTTCTTCGCAATTCATGCACATAATCCTTACCAGCCACATCTTCTCCAGGTCGTCATCCAAACTCTAGACAAACAAATTCCCTGAAATAGATCGTTCTCAAAGTTCCTTCCTCGGTCACTATAGATCTCCAGAGGCACTCCAAATCGACTGATGCAGTCTTTGATTAAAACATCTGGTCTGGCTTCTGGTCTGGAATTGCGTAGGTAATCCATTTCATGAAGTAATCCTTTACGACCAACATGTACTTGCATCCATTTTCACTTTCTGGAAATGGCCCAGCAATATCCAAAGCTATATTCTTTCAAACGGACTTCCAACATTGTACTGTCTCATAGGACCTGTCTTTTCCGGTACGGTCCGTTATTTGTAGCACAGGTAGTATATTTCTTACACCGGTCCTTTACATCGTCGGAACTGTTCATCCAATAAAACCATTCCCGAATTCTCTGAAGGGTTTTCTTTACACCAAAATGTTCTCCTGATGGACTGTCGTGTAACTGACGAAGTACTTCGGCTATTCTGCTCTTTGGAATCATTAACTGTGTTCTCGCCGAACCATTATCATTTTCCAGTACTCGTTTAAGCAAGCTTTCTTCCAAGATAAAGGAGTCTCACTAAGCCAGATAAAGGACTCCCACTGAGTCCAATATGCCTTAACTACTGAGCCTAGGCTTGATATCTCTTGCCAAGATGGTCGACGATTTTCTTCTTTACATTTTCTAATCTTCTTTAAACCGGATATTTCTCTTGTTCTTCCCTGATCTTAGTAGGCGTCCACTCATCATTGACTACTCTCGTTCTTAGTACTGCTGCTTCCTTTGACTGTTTTGTTGCAATGGGAACACTGTGCTGGGCACGGCCTTCTATAGAAAGAGAATCAACGTTCCTGTGGCTAACTCCCGTCCGATGCTCAATCTTGAAATTATATTCTTGAAGTCGTTCAATTCATCTGGCTTCTGACCCTCTGGATTCTTAAATTGCATTTACCACTTAAGGGCGACATGGTCAGTTCGGATTAGAAACTTCCTTCTATAGAGATATTGATAGAATTGTTCTACTGATTTCACTACTGCCAGAAGTTCTCTTCTCGTGACGCAATAATTTCGCTCAAGTTTTGAAAGCACTTTACTAAAAAATGCAAGGACTCGTGCCTTGTCCTCCTTGAATCTGAGATAGCACGTCTCCAATAATTCCCACATTACTTCCATCAGTAGTAACTAAGATAAACCCTCCCTCTGAAAGTGGATTCCTTAGTACTGGCGCTATGATTAAATGCCTCTTCAAGGTTTCAAAGACCGTTTGGCAGTCTCCATCCCATCAATAATCCCTTGCTTCTTCTGTAAGTCGCGTTAATGGCTTAGCGATATCTGCAAACTTCTTCGTAACGAACGTCCAATAGTAAGTACATAGTCCCAGAAAACTTCTCACTTGATGTTTGTCAGTCGGTTCAGGCTATTCCTTAATGGAATCGATTTTCCCTTTATCCACGGCCACTTCTTCTTTGCTGACTATATATGACCTAAATAATTGACTTTACTTTGAAATAGCTGGCACTTCTTGGGGTTTAACATCAGCTGGGCAGCTTTAAGTCGATTAAAAAAGTCGTCCGAATTCTTCAGACGGTCTTAAAATGTCTCCCCCAACACGATTATGTCGTCTAAATATACCAGGTACGTTTTCCAAGATATCCCTCTCAACACATTTTCCATAAGCCTCTCAAATGTCGCAGGAGCATTACAGAGTCCAAACGGCATAAGGTTGAATTCCCATAAACCAGATCCTGTAGTGAAGGCTGTCTTCTTCTTATCCACTGGGTCCATTTCTATCTGTCAAGGGTATCCAGACTTCAAGTCCAAACGTAGAAAACAATTTACTTCCAGCCAATGTATCCCACGTGTCATCGACCTGAGCCAGATGATAACTATCTTTTTTGTAACATTGTTCAGCATTCAGCAAACGGTAGTCCACACAGAATCTCGTAGTTCCGTCTTTCCTCTACGAATTTTAGATGAAATTCCTATCTTTCATTATCTGTGTAAGAGCGGCCAGTTCTAAATCCAAGTTGTTCTTCATCTTCTTATTCGGACTGAAAGGATCCAAAAATTCTACGGAGCGATTTTCTGACTGAAAAATAGGAATAAGTTAAAAAAGGAGAAAGTTTATGTCTATCTAGTTAAAACCACTTATTAGAATACAGTCGAACCCGCTTATGGAAATAGCCTTCGTGTCAAGAAAAATATTCCTATAACAGGGATATTCTAATAACCGATCATTGGTGGGTGGTAGAAACATTTCGGGACGTTAAATTTCTATTCTCTAAAGCAGGGTATTTCTTTAACCGGTATTCTAATAAGCGGGTTCGACTTTACTGGTTATAGGAATATCCCGCTTTTGGAATAGAAATTTGAGGTCCCGTGATGTTTCTACTAGCCACCAATGATCGGTTATTAGAATATCTCGATTATAGGAATATTTTTGCTTGATTAGAAGGCTATTCCAATAAACGAAATTTATAAAGTATTTCAAAAGGTATCTATCATACTATGTATCTTTTCTTACAATTTTATATTTTTGCTATATTAACCACTTTTACTAATAATATTTTTCAAACGAATTTTAGACCAGGGCGGATCTGTTTTGAGGTGGCAACTTCAATAATAATAATTGACTTATGCTCCTTCTCAAATATGTCGGGAACATTAATAAAAAAATTAAAATATTTAAAAATTTCGAAAAATATCGATTTTTTCTACTTTCATTGCTTATAAGTAACTTTACAACGATTTATTTTGGAACAAAGTCGTAGGGAAGGAAAATAAAGATAATTGAATGTTGTATAATATACGACTAGTTAAAAATGTCTTAAATTATTACTCTTTCTGCAAAATAGCAATAAATATAAAATAAAGGGGCAAAATAAGCCTGTTTTTGTTCAATGTTTTTCAACCACTTTGGTTGCACTTAGAACCTTCATAATTCGCTTAGAAAATTCTTACAATATACTTAAACCGTCCACTAAATTTCATTAAAATGGACCTAACAGATTTTGCATAATAATTTTGCAACCTAAATTTTTTTTAAAAAGTTAAAAATTTTTTAAAAACTTTCTGAACAAAAAGTAGACCATTTAGAAGTTTGCTAATTTTTTACATATAAAGGGGTTCTCTACCTATCTAATACACTTTACATAATTAAAATCGGATTATTTAAGCGGCCTCAGCAATGCTTTAAAGTTATAAACAATGTTTTGGCTTATAAACAAATACAGTGAGGACGTTTGAGTTGGAATAAATTCATTGTCTTGAGAATGAGCGACTCTGGAGATAAATCCCGAAACAGATAGATTTTTATTTTTAACCCTCGTGAGGCGGTGCGGGGTGCAGCTGCACCCCAGACCTCGTTTTTTCCACCTATCTTTTTAATATTTTTTTTATTTTTGTCCATTTTTTTATTCGCATTAAATTCAATTCTAAACGCATTCCACCCATTATAGCATTTAAAACTCTTGGACATTTCTGATGTTCCACCTGAAGCTAACAGAGCTACGGGACAAGGTCGGTGTTACTTATGTCAGAGAAAACAGACCGAAAGTTCTGGCATAACAGTGTATTGTGTGTAAAAACTTTGTGTTGCTCACTCTGTGAACATGTGTTTATATTGCAATGATAATAACTTTTTTTTTAAAGAAGAAATGAGAACTTTGTTTGTAAAATTATGTTTCATAGTATAAAAAACAAGTCCTAATTATCTTGCAAATCAATTTAATAGACGTTCATTTATAAAAAAAATAGATATACAGATGGGGTGCAGCTGCATCCCGCACCGTTGTTTACGTAAGAATCTAAGCACCGCCTTACGAAGGTTAAATTATAATTTTTTGGCATAAATATCATACTAGTGACGTCATCCATCTGGGTGTAATGACGTACCTAATCTAAATATTGGAATTAATTTAATTCAGTTTTTTTTAATTCAAACCCTGTATAAATAATTATGTTAATATTTATAGGTCTGGATCCCGCGTATGAAAAAAAAGTTGATTAATAGCAAGCTGAAAATTTGTTAATAGCTTAAGGGTGTCTAGTCGGACAAACTTTGATATATGGGAACAATGGAACAGGGGAAGTTTTAATTGTGGAACAGGTTAAAAATTTGGAACGGTCAGAGCACGAAAACGGCATATGTATTTTGTCCGACAGAACAGACTTAAACTCTTCGAACAGAGATTAAATTCTCATGCAAAAATCAGACTGCTATTTATCACCAAATGGGCGTTTTAATGAGTGGAACATGTAGAATATGTCAAATGACAGGAATTATGACAGGTGATAAATAGCAGTCTGATTTTTGCATGAGAGTTTAATCTCTGTTCGGAGAGTGTAAGTCTGTTCTGTCGGACAAAATAAATGAGCCGTTTTCGTGGTGTGACCGTTCCAAATTTTTAACCTGTTCCACAATTAAAACTGCCCCTGTTCCAGTGTTCCCATACATCAAAGTTTATCCGACTAGACACCCTTAAGCTATTAACAAATTTTCAGCTTGTTATTAATCAACTTTTTTTTCATACGCGGGATCCAGACCTATTATTTGAATTGCCCTTCGATTGATTGCACCTTTTCTCATTTAAGAAATCATCGATTGCGTCATGACGCCCAAATGGATGACGTCACTACTATGATATATATACCAAAAAATTAGAATTTAAAAATAAAAATCGACCTGTTTCAGGATTTATCTACAGATACGCCTATTCTCGAGAAAATGAATTTATGCCAACTCAAACGTCCTCACTGTATTTTTGTTTATAAGCCAAAAAATTGTTTATAACTTTAAAACAGTGCTGAGGCCACTTAAATAATCCGATGTTAATTCTGTAAAGTGTATTAGATAGGTAGAGAACCTCTTTATATGTAAAAAAAATAGCAAACTTCTAAATGGTCCACTTTTTTTTCAGAAAGATTTTAAAAAATTTGAACTTTAAAAACAAATTAGATTGCAAAATTATTCTGCAAAATCTATCAGGTCGATTTTAATGAAATTTGGTGAACGATTTAATAGTCCAAGTAATGAAGCTTTTCACCTCGCAATTTTTACAGAATGAATCGATTTGCTTAAAAATTTGAGAATAAGTAGTGCATAGTCCAAGGATCAAAATCTATATGATGCTGAAAGGCGCTTGTACCATGGGGGTGGTTGCCGCCCCATCTCGGGGGTGAAAATTTTTTATTATATTTTGACCATAATAAAGGTTGATAAAAACGTTCATTCTAAGCAAAAAAATTATACATTTTTGTGATAAAATTAATAGATTTCGATTTATTCGCTATCGAAAGTATTAGTTTTATTCGAAAAAATTAATATTTTTCGATAAACTCATTCACGATTCACTCAATTTTTGCCGTAGAAAAAATTTTTTTCAAACCAAATTCTTGGGAATCAAATAACCTACAATTTCATATTTAAACATTTTTTTGTATCTCTGATGCTAAACTTTCTATTCTGAAGAAAATGACATTTTTTATTAAACTACAAAAATTCCTTATTCGTTTTAACTCAAGTTTTTTTAAAACTAATTATTCTAAGCCAGTCAAACTTCTAGAATCTATTACTAATACATAAATAAAGAATAATAAATAAGGCCAATGACTACAAATACCCCTAACTTACATTATTATGCTTCCAATTGGATTTCTCCTTTTTTTTTCAAAAAAATATTTTGATTTTTTAACAGTAACTTGTTTATTTTTTATGATAGAAGATTTGCTAAAAAGGAACTTTGAAGGTTTTTACAAGATCTATAAGCATGTTAATATTAAATCTTTTTAAAATCCTCAGTCACAAAAAGAGGTGACTTTGAAAAGGTTGGTAAAGGTGGTTTTTGCATGTTAATACAAGATTTAATTGTCAATAGCTCACTCAATTTATGCCGCAGAATAAAGTTTTGCAATTCAGGTTCTTGGAAATTAAATAAGCTGCAATTTCATATTTAAACATTTTTTCGTATCGCTGACGCTAATCTTTCTATTCTAAAGAAAAGGCCATTTTTTCCAAACTACAAAAATTGGTTATTCGCTTGTAACTCCATTTTTTTAAAAACGAATCATTCTAAGCCGGTCAAATTTCTAGAACCTATTAACAATACATAAATAAAGAAGACCAAATAAGGTCAATGATTAATTTTAATTAGAGTGGTGATTAGGGGGTTGTTTCTGATCACTTTTTCGGTGAAAAAAATAGGAACTGACATTCTTTTCATTATAAGTCACTTAATTTTTGAGCTAGATACTTTTTTTTATTTCGTGAGATAGATATATTTATATAGTTTAAATTAGTTCGAACAAGTTATCCTCGAAAAATGCATAGTTTTCCCGTCTTTTGACTTTGAATCTACAATATTTAGCATTTGACGAAGAAGAGCTAACATATAATAAAGTATAGCTCGTTCACTATTGGTCTTAAAGTGAATAAAAAAACGGTTTTGTTTATTTTTTCAGAAGGTACATTTTTGAAAAGTAAAGTTGTTTTAATAAAACGAAAACTTTTGGAGTTATTTGCAGAAAACTTATTAAAAACATTGATTTTTTCGATATAAAACTAACACATTCGCTAGCGAATAAATCGAAAACTATTAATTTTATCAAGAAAATGTATAGAACGTTTTTTGCTTAGAATTAATGTTTTTACCAACTTTTGCGGTCAAAATATAATAATAAATGTACACCCTCGAGATGGGGTGGCAACCATCCCCATGGTAAAAGCGCCTTTCGGCATCATATAGATTTTGATCCTTTAACTATCCACTACTTATTCTCAAATTTTCAAACAAATCGATTCATTCTGTAAAAATTGCGAGGTTTTGTCCTATTTTAAGCTTCATTACTTGGACTATAAGTACGTTGTAAGAATTTTCTAAGCGAATTACGAAAGTTCTAAGTACAACTAAAATGGTTGAAAAATATTGAATAAAAACAGGCTTATTTTGCCTCCTTATTTTGTATTTATTGCTATTTTGCAGAAAGGGTAATGGTGCAGTCACTGAAGGTGGATATGAGCTTTTACTTCCGATTTCGTTGAACCTCCATCGATTTGCATGAAAATTGGTGAGTGGTTAGAGGATATCTCAAGGAACAAAGTTGAGATGGTGCCAACTTGCGCTTTTACCCTGGGGTTGGACGCCACCCCTCCTCGGGGGTGAGAATTATTTTATTAAAAATAACCCCACAATTCGAGAGAGGGACAAATTATAAGCAAAATTTGTTATGTAAATTTATTAAAATAAATCAAAACTTTTTGAGTTAATGAAGATCAAAGATTTTAATTTTTTTGTGAGAAGAATGTATGTTTTTAACCGATTTTTCATAAATAAATCAAAAACTATAAGTTTTTGCAAAAAAGTAATTATTATCAAAATTGAGGCTAATAAAAAATCAAATAAACCCCTTACTAGAAAAACCTTTCAATTTTAACTAAAAGTGAGTTATAGGTAATTGAATGTAAATTTTTTTCGTCGAGTACCCAAATCTAAGTATTCAAGCTTATATACCGGGAAAATGGTGCATTTTATAACATAAACTTATTAAACAAATGTCAAATTACATCAAAATATCTATCAAGTAAGGCCTTGAACAAGTTGATAGCATTAAAACTTATGCACCAAAAATGTTTCAAAATGTATCTTTTAAAAATTTTTCCAAAAAATGTTATTGTTTTTTTTTGTAAATAACTCTGTTAATTTTTAAGATATAAGGTTCACCTAAAAACTGTTTAAAATTGATTCAAATAGTTATTAAAAACGTTAAAATTATTCTTTTAAACCTCTTACTTTTTTCAAAATAAAAGGTTAAATGGCCCCGGTTACATGGTTCTCGCAGCAAAATTGAAATATTAAACGTTTCTATCTCGATTATTGTTTACTCTACGGAAATAGTCAAATGGATAAAGTATTTGGAACAAAAAAACTAAAATTTAGGTAAATATGACTTTTTACGTATATTGAGTATTTTTGGAGTTATTATCAAAAGAAAATGAAAAGTACGATAATTTTAAAAATTCTGATTCTTTTAAATTATACCTTTTTTTTCAAAAATATGCATTATAAACCGGTCAAAATTGTTGAAATCATTAACTATGTTAACCTAAAGAAATTCTTGTTAGGATTACTACAAATTTTAATTTTTGTGGAAATTGCGTATTTTATTTTTCACTTTTTCCTAAAAAATCGAAAGGGTTCTCTTATTTTTATCAGAACTTGCTTAATTTTGATGCTATTAACTTCTACTGGAGCTCATTTGATAGGCATTCCGAAGTACTTTGACAAGTGCTTAACAAGTATATTATATAAAATGCATCGCTTTCCCGTTATGTAAGCTTGAATACTTAGATTTGAGTACTCGTCGAAAAAAATATACATAAAATTACCCATAACTCACTTTAAAATAACATTAGTTTAGTTCTTTAAGAGGGGAGTGTATTAAATTTTTTATTATCTTTAATTTTGGTAATTATAGCTTTTTTAAAAAATGTTATAGTTTTTAAGTAATACGTGAAAAACAGCTTTAAAACATGCATTTTTTCAAGAACAAATAAAATCTTTGATATTTAATAACTCAAAAAGTATTGATTTATGTTAATAACTTAATATAACAAATTTTGCTCATAATTTGTCCCTCTATCGACTTATGGTATTATTTTTAATAAAATAATTTTCTCCCATGAGAAGGGGTGGGATCCACCCCCAGGGTAAAAGCGCAAGTTTGCATCATGTCACGTTTGTTCCTTGAGGTATCCTCTAATTACTCACCAATTTTCATGAAAATCGATGGAGGTTCAACAAAATCGGAGGTGAAAACCTTCAGTGACTCCACTATAATAATTTAAGATATTTTTAACCAGTCGTTTATCATATAAAATTCAATTATCTTTATTTTATTTCCCTACGACTTTGTTCCAAAATGAATCGTTTTAAAGTTATAAGCAAAGAAAGTAGAAAAAAATCGATGTTTTTCGAAATTTTTAAATATTTTAATTTTTTTATTAATGTTCCGGGCATATTTGAGAAGGAGCTTAAGTCAATTATTATTGTTGAAGTTGTCGCCCAACTTTATCTACAAAAATCCGAATGCCACCTGGCACATCCAAAAATAGACGTTTTTTCACAAATCCGCCCTGGTCTATTTACCATTACTCCGTTGATACTCAAATGACGGAAAAAATTTAAACCATTAATAACGATTTCCCGTTGTTTTTAACATCAAAGCAGCGAAAAAATAGAATGAAGATGAAATGCATCTAGAAATAAAAAAAAGGTAAAAAACGCAGAGATTTAGGGATTTTGTCGGCTCCTTTCTCTTCGAAATAAATCTCCGAGCTGTGTTCTGAACTCCAGGAGGTAACGGAACAGGCCTGGTGTCTGGAAATGTGGGGGCGGCAGCTCTGCCTGGGTTCGGAAACGGCACGGGGCGGTCCTGCAAATATTCTGTATCGCTACGGCATTGAGGGGCCATGCACCACTAATGACGACTTTATTTGTTTGAATTAGCAATTATTATGCCTACACGCTTTGCATTTTAAATGTTTTTCGTCAACTTGCCGTTTGCGCTTTATAATTTCATATTGAAGCGTATTGTGCGTCATGAGATATAGAGTGTGGGCCAAAGAAAACAGTCCACCTCGATATTTGGCAGTAGTTATTGAAGTTATACTTCTTAAGGCGCGATTGAGGGTGAAATTTTATTAATCTGTGCGCATGCGCACACAGACAGTATGGAGTTCGTTACTAAATGTTTTAATTTATGTATGTATCAGTCCAGAAAAGGTGTGGGAAGGATATATTAGTGTTTTTAAATATATTTTTCTATAAACGTGTTAAAAATGCAATTAATAGCACTCCATAGGAGCGTTAAAAATGCTACTTTAAAGCACCAATGCTTTGAAAATTTTAAGGCACTGCAGTTAAAAGTGAATTGTCAAATTGTGAAACGTCAAAATATTTATATTTCATTTATTAACATTAATAATAATAATAATACAACTTGGGCAATTTGAAAAAGGTGGTTTAAAAGGTTTTTTTTTTAAATTTAATTTAAACTGTATTATTTCATTTTTAACACGTTTGTAGAAAAAAACTATTAAAATTATTTGTTATAGTTGTTATGATTTACGTATTGACAGTATAGGCAGTTTTGATATAATGTCAAGAAAAATATAAAAATGGAATGTCAGTCAAGTTCAAGTAAAAGTTTTTGTAGGTATTGTCCTGTAATTGAGAATGAATAAATTATAATTGTTGATATATAAGACGTTTGTAGAAAAAATATTGTATGATATAGGTGTTAAAAAGTACGTTTTAAGGCACTCATGTGAATTGCAGAATGAGCGAAGCGAATCTTTCACATACGTGCCTTAAAATTGTGCTTTTAACATTTTTATATCATAAATTACTATTATTATAATTTTTATGTATTTGGACTTGTCTACCTCGGGAATAAGATAATAAGTAATATTTAAAGTATTTTATAAATCACTTCGTATGTTTGTCACTATGTCTGAGAAATCTTGTAGCCCGTATAAACAAAAGGGTATAGCTCAGTGGTAGGTAGGTCCCCGGTTCAAATCCTGGTGTTTTCTAATCTCTTTTTAATTTTTGGTATTGTTTTAATAAAAATTTTTGGAAAGTAGTAAGTAAAAATTAATTTAATCTTTAAATAAAATACAAATAAACTCTCCGAAAGTATATTTATTTCATTGAAATCATATTTAGAAGTATAACTTCTTACGTGCGTAAAAAGTACACACACATTCGTTTTAGATTTTAAGGAAATGACGAAACGATGGTCGATTTTTCATCTATAGGGGCACATTTTTACGGTACATACATCTGTCATTTGTCAACCCCCTCCCTTCCACTTCCCCAACCCTTATTTTTAAATAGGGAATAGGGGTCGTGTGCTAGCTCATTTAAAAGGTTATTCAATTCTCTATTCAGTAATATTAATATTGACATAATTATTTATACAGGGTGTCCAAGAAAAATTATTTTGAATTAAATTAATTGACACAAAAAGAAGAATGTATAAAATACATTCTACTGCTGACAGAAAACAGAACAAAAATGTTTATTTCATAAATAAGCATTGTTTGTTGCTTAAATTCAATATTAAACCTTTCAAGAGGCAGATGGGTGGCAGCTTGAACACTGAAATCAAGCGAAAAGCAATGTTTAGGTATTTATCAAAAAACATTTTTTTCTATTTTGTGACAGCAGTAGAGTGTATTTTGAATTAAATAAATTACATACATTCTTCTTTTTGTGTCAATTATTTAATTAAAGAAATATTTTTGAGAAACTTAAACGCAGAATGAAAGACTACATTATTACCGAGGACCGAAAGTCCCTTAGAATAAACAAAAAGTTTCTTTTGCATTAGATATTTGAAATTAAAAATCAGAATCAATTTTCTCTTTTTTTTTTCATCCCTGTGAATTATTAAAATAAACATTATAAAAGTTTTCAAGGACTTTCGGCCCTTGGTATGAAACGATACGATAAACTACCCCAGATAATTGACATAATATTGAACAATAATATTTCAATCATACATTATACGAAAAAAATGTTAGTCTTCATAAAAAGTTCTGCATGGTGTAAAACCTAAGATTCAACCATGAGATATCAAATTTTATCTATTATATACGAGGTATGATAAAAAATATGAATTTCGCTCAAGAATAAAGTACCTTTATTTTTCACAGTAGGTACCTACTGAAAATTGTTAATTATATAAAGTTGTTTGGGATTAAAAGCTATGTTCTAATATGCAATTACATCCTTCTAATAAAAAAAAATTTGAAAATTTTTCTCAAATTACGGATATGCAACATCATTTTAACTATTTTATTATTAATTTTACGATCAAAACTTATTCTTCATAAAAAGATCTACATACCTAGTCTAAAATCAATCTAAGATGCAACGATCATATCAAATTTTATCAATTTTATACCTTTGACATAGGTACCTATGTCAAAAATATGAATTTCGCTCAAGGGTAAAGTACCTTTTTATAGTTCACAATATTTAAATTAGGATATAATTGCACATTAAAACATAGATTTTACTTTTAAACAACTTTTCATAATAGCAGTTTTCAATATTGTGAATTTAAATACATTTAAATAAATAAACAAAGTTTTCGTTATGATAGATAATGCGTGCATTTATAATTTGTTTAAATTAAAATTGATTTTTACTGAGTCTAGTGTCTGGAACTATCCGTCATAAGCTAGCATTTTTTTTTTGAAAAATATTCCATTTACAATACAATTATTTGTTTGTGACTATTCACCATTACTGTTCGAAACAACTCAGCGTTTTAAAATTAAACCAAGTTCTTTTGTTTTAAAGATGGAAGGATCCTTTGATTAATTTGAAATAAGCTTGTCATATTAAATTATACCTATCTAATACCTTTATAATGAATAAGTAAATATTTCAACTGACGCTTCCGTATTTTTTAATTAAAAATTAATTCTGGAATTCTAGTTAATTTCGGTATTTTGAACTGTGTTCATTTATACAGTGAGAACGTAAAGGTTGGAATAAATTCATTTTCTCGAGAATGGACGATTTTGGAAAAAAATCCTGAAACAGGTAAATTTTTATTTTTAAATTACGACTTTTTGGCATATATATCATACTAATGACGTCACCCATCTGGGCGTGATGACGTCATCGATGTTTTTTTAAATGGGAATAGGGGTCGTGTGATAGCTCATTTGAAATGTAATTTAATTCTCTATTCAGTAATATAAACATTAATATAATTATTTATACAGGGTGTCCAAAAAAAATTTTGGATTAAATATACTGACATAAAAAGAAGAATGCAAGTAATTTATTTAATTCAAAATACATTTTACTGCTCTCAGAAAACAGAAAAAAATGTTTATTTGAAAAATAATCATTGCTTTTCGCTTAAATTAAATGTTCAAACTGTCAAGAGGAAGGTAGGTAGCTGCTTTAATACTAAATTTAAGCAAAAAACAATATTTATTTGTCAAATAAACATTATTTCCTGTTTTCTGATAGGAGTAAAATGTATTTTGAGTTAAATAAATTACACACATTCTTCTTTTTATGTCAATAAATTTAATTAAAAATATTTTTTTGGACAGCCTGTATAAATAATTATATTAATGTTTATATTACTGAATAGAGAATTACCTTTCAAATGAGCTATCACACGACTCCTATTCTCTTTAAAAAATCGTAGATGACGTCATCACGCCTAGATGGGTGACGTCACAAGTATGATATATATGCCAAAAAGTCGCAATTTAAAAATAAAAATTGAATTATTTCGGGATTTTTTCCAAAATCGTCCATTCTCGAGAAAATTAATTTATTCCAACCTTTACGTGCTCACTGTATAATATGAATTATATTATCTTAAGCAATTATTTCTTCGTTTCTGTATTCCTAACTATTTTTATGAGCCACTTTATTTTATTTTCAACAATGAAAAAGTTAATTGCTTTTTCTTACTTTTTTCTATTAATAACGGCATCCGTAATTTCTTCATAAAATCATAGTTTCATCGGTGATTAAAATGTAATAAAATTGGGACGAAAACAGAGATTAGTCCGGGATATGTATGAGAATATTTAGTAAATCTTTTAGTCTAAGAGCTGGGAGCGGATTTTGTGCGTGATAAGTAATATGAAAAAACTATACGGGGATATGTTGAATTAGTTGTGTACATGACTTTCACCAACGGCCGGAAACCAGAGTTGGATCCGAGGGTAGTTATAAGGGGTCAAAGTCGCGGTTTTTATTATTTTTTTATGACGCTCATGATCGAGATAGTTCACCAAAATTTGGGAATAAGTAGGTCAAGACGTACGTAAGTAAAATCTCTAGGGGCTCAACGCTGCGTGGCCGACAAAGGGGTGGGGGTAGGGGTGAATATAAAAAATATAAGGGGTTTTCTGCGACGTTCGTGATTGAGATAATGCACCAAAATTTGGGTATAAGTAGACCATGACATAAATAATTTAAATCCCCAGAGCCGGAAACCAGAGTGGGGAGGGAAGGTAGTTATAAGGGGTCAAATTTCCGTTTTTTATTATTTTTTTGTGACGCGTATGACTGAGATAGCGCGCCAAAATTTGGGAATAAGTAGGTCATGACGTAACTAAGTAAAATCTCCAGGAGTGGAACGCTGCGTCGCCGACAAAGGGGTGGGGCAGGGGTGAATGTAAAAAAATGTAAGGGCTTTTTTGCGACGTTCGTGATTGAGATAGTGCACCAAAATTTGGGAATAAGTAGACCATGACATAACTAAGTAATGTCCCTAGAGGCTGAAACCAGAGTGGCGGACGAGGGTAGTTATAAGGGGTAAAAGGCAGGGGTGAGTATAAAAATATATGGGTTTTTTTTTGCCGTCCGTGATTGAGATAGTGCACCAAAATTTGGGAATAAGTAGATCATGACATTACTAAGTAAAATCTCCAGGGGCGGAACGGTGCGTGGGGGACAAATGTTGTGCTGGATCATAAAAAAAATAATACACACTGCGAGTTTGACCCCTTAAAACTACCCTCATCCCCAACTCTGGTTTCCGTCTCTGGGGATTGTACTTAGCTAAGTCATGGTCTACTTATTCCCAAATTTTGGTGCACTATCTCAATCTAGCACGTCGCGGAAAACCCCTTATATTTTTTATATTCACACTTACCCCCAACCCTTTATCGGCCACGCAGCGTTCCACCCCTGGAGATTGTACTTAGTTACCTCATGACCTACTTATTCCCAAATTTTGGTGCACTATCTCGATCATGAGCGTCACAAAAAAATAATAAAAACAGCGATTTTGACCCCTTATAACTACCCTCATGCCCAACTCTGGTTTCCGGCTCTGAGGATTTTACTTAGTTATGTCATGGCCTACTTATTCCCAAATTTTGGTGCACTCTCTCAATCACGAACGTCGCAAAAAACCCCTTATATTTTTTGTATTCACTCCTGCCCCACCCCTTTGTCGGCCATGCAGCGTGCCACCCCTGGAGATTTTACTTAGCTACGTCATGACCTATTTATTCCCAAATTTTGGTGCACTCTCTCGATCATGAGCGTCACAAAAAAAATAATAATAACGTCGAATTTGACCCCTTATAACTACCCTCATCCCCAACTCTGGTTTCCGGCTCTGGTGATTTTACTTAATAATGTCATGATCTACTTATTCCCAAATTTTGGTCCACTATCTCAATCACGAACGTCGCAAAAACCCTTTATATTTTTTATATTCACCCCTACCCCCACCCCTTTGTCGGCCGCGCAGCGTTCCGCCCCTAGAGATTTTACTTAGTTACTTCATGACCTACTTATTCCCAAATTTTGGTGAACTATCTCGATCATGAGCGTCATAAAAAAAATAATAAAATCCGCGACTTTAACCCCTTATAACTACCCTCGGCCCCAACTTTGGTTTCCGGTCGTTGGTGAAAGTCATGTACACAACTAATTCAACATATCCCCGTATAGTTTTTCCATATTACTTATCACGCACAAAATCCGCTTCTATCTCTCCGACTATTTTAGACTAACTTACGTAACAAAAGGCCAAGGGCATTTGGGGCCTGTTTGAGCTAAGGTATATGTTATAGTCAAACCCCGAAGTTCCGGCGTTCCTAGGTTTGACTAGTCAATCCTTAGATCTGACTAACGGTCTTAGTCAAACCTCGAAATAAATTCCATTTTACTAGTTATAGGCCAAGCAATCAAACACTAAAATCGACCTTACCTCCGAAAAAGAAACGACAAGACGGATCCTAATTTTGTTACTCGGGGGTTTTTGGGTGCTGAAAACGAATATGATGTCATATGTAATCTCCGGAGTACCTGGTGCCCAGGATACCTACTGTTTACCTCATCTTGTGGAGTTTTCGGCAAGTTAATCAAAAAATTAGTCAAAAATCATTACCCGGGGGTTTTTGGGTCGCTGATGACGAATATGACATCGGAATTGATCTACGGAGTACCTGGTGCTCAGGGTACCTACTCTTTACCTCGTCTTCTGGAGTTTTCGGCAAAGTCATTAAAAAATTAGGCAAAAATCATTAGTCACGAGATAAACAGTCACATAATAGTCTTAAGATCAAGTAGTTTTAATAATAGGTTTTATTAGTCATATTAGGGGAATCTTTAAAACTACAATAAAACTAAAAGGTCATAAATTAGAATCTAATAAAACCAAACAGTCCGGAAATTCTTCATAAAACTGATTAGTTTTAAAGTGAACTGAGAATAAACCATTTTAAAACTACAATAAGACAAATTATATATTAAGATTAATAATTATACTCCAGGGAAATAAGGTTTTTGTCGGGACACTTGAGCAGCCAGGTTGCAAATGGGTTTTTTGGGTACTATATACCTAATACATTATACATACAAAAATGCCCGTCACACTTCGGACGAGAATTTTAGTTATTAACAAATAAGTGTCAAAAACGGCAGTTTTTTCGTTTAAATCGCTACAGGTAAAAATAGGATAATTAAATATCTTATTTATAATTTTAACTATTTAACTATCATTTTTTAATAATATTGTGGCTTATTTCCCATTCTAAATAGTTAAAATTGTAAAAATGCCACAAGAAAATAGCTTCAGAAAAATCTTATTTATAGTATTCTTCTTTTAGCAGATGAGCCAATGTTTAAAACGGAATTTTTTAAATTTTGGTCCGATCATTTGTTCCTTCGAAAATTGCAAAACAAAACTAAAATTTCGAAAATAAAAAATTTGCTATAACTTTCGCGAAAGTGACCTTACGACTTTTATATTTCAGAAAAATTTGAGTCAAAGAGTCCATATACTGCACAAAAAATTATAAGACGATTTGTCAATTAGTTTAAATTTTATTCAATTTGTTTATCCCAAAGAGTTTTTGTAATGTTATTGTTCAGAAAATAATAATTATATTGAAATTCTGTGAAAACCACATGAAAGAACCATAGTCTTGTTCTCAATTTATTGAAGAAAATCTCTAAAAAGTAATTTTTGTCACTACGAAAACATTTTACTAATATAGGGTCATTTTTGGCTTGAAAACAAT
Source organism: Diabrotica virgifera virgifera (assembly GCF_917563875.1). NCBI lineage: Eukaryota > Metazoa > Arthropoda > Insecta > Coleoptera > Chrysomelidae > Diabrotica > Diabrotica virgifera. Next base: position 74,994,204 of record NC_065445.1, on the reverse strand, counting down.
TTGAATAGCTTTGTTAATATTGACTGTAGAGTAAATTTACCTTGGAATTTCAAAATCTGGTATTTTTACACAAATTTTCAAAAAAAAACTTTTCGCCTATGTTAATTACGGTCAAAGTTAGCCACTTTTATTATTTAATTCACAGTTACTTCAATATACATAAAATTCTCCTGTAACAGTGTTAGTTACCATACTACTCCGAAACGGCTTGGCCGATTTTTATGAAATTTTACAAGTGTATCCTATGGGACTGAGAATAGGTTTTAATCTATTTTTCATACCCATAAGTTACAAGGGGCGTTGCCCCCCTGACATTTTTTTTTTATTTTTTTGGACAAAATTGTCTATCTTAATTTTATATGATGTAGGATTAAAAAATACATACAACCCCTAATTTACACTTTTCCATCACCAACCCCTATTTGTTAATACCCATCTATATATTTACATCTATAAAATTCTCCTGTCACAGTGTTAGTTGTCATACTCCTCCGAGGCCGCTTGGCCGATTTTTATAAAATTATATATGTATATTCGGTAGGTCTTAGAATCGGTCGTAATCTCTTTTTCATATCCCTGAGTGATAAGGGGAACTCCCCCTAACATTTTGAAATGTTAGGTGGGGATTTACGTATATAACGTACTCTACAAGACTACGAGTACATACAATTAAAAAAAAAGAATGTGTGTGTACTTTGTACGCACGTAAGAAGTTATACTTCTATTATATAACGAAATTAATATACTTTTTATTTAGATTTTATTTAAATATTAAACTAATTTATACTTACTACTTCTCAAACATTTTTATTAAAACAGTGCCAAAAATTAAAATAATAAAAGAATAAAACACACACAAACACATTAAAAATGCCACAAAGGATTTCTGAACATTAATTGTCGGAAATTTTTTTAACTAAATACGTATTTTCTGAAAATAAAATTATATATAAATATACTTACAATCATAAAATGTAAAAAAAAAATAAAAAAAGAGTTTGTATTGGGATTCGAATCAGCTATCAGCGCGGTTGGTATACTAGGGTTCATTCGCCTTAATTGACATTTTTAATAAATTTGTAATTCAACAAAACCTCATTAAATTTTTCATTTAAGCCAAAGTTTCACAATTATTGCTTCACCCTGTATAATTATTATTTATACCGTTGAATAGCATTTTTATATCCTTTTCAATGATGTATCACAAGTAGGGGTTTGCAATTTAAACTTTTTTGGTTGTGATGGGTGGGGCCTAGGGGGTTGATGGGGGTGAGTTCTCTTTCATGTCATTTTAGTTCCCCCTTACTATCCGAGAAACGGTTTCAAGAATTTTTCGATATCAGCTTTTGTTCGTGAGATATAGCCATTGTAAGTTTTAAAATTGACACACTGTATGAAGGAGAGTGCCTCAGTTGATAAGTTTTAAGAGGCAGCATTAACAGAGGCAGCATTTAAGAGTCAACAATATTTTTGTTTTTCGAAAATTCTACGCACTTTCAACAGTGCTGCAGTACTACAATGACAGTGACACTATTACTACCAAAAACAATAATTATTATACTCATCGGTGCGCTAATTGCATCTTGAGTTTTAGACCATGCAGAATTGTTTATGAAGAATAACTTTTTTTCCCTAAAATTCAATAGAAAAGTTCTCCATATGGCTCCAACTTACAGGGTATAGTACATAATATACAGAGTGTTCCAACGAAAATTTGACCCCCTCCCAGTAACTCAGAAACTAAGAGTTTCTTCAGAATTAAAAAAAAAATGTCAATTTGTATGAAAGGGGGACGAATTTTCCTGCAAAATGCAGTTTTTTAATAGCAAGTGTAGTCGAGTGGCACATCATTTGAAAGGTATTTTTTTTCTCTACTTCTTCTTCATGTGTCATCTCCTTTAAGAAGGTTGGCAACCATCACGGCAATTCGCACTTTCGATACCGCTGCTCTAAAGAGATCAGCAGAAGTGCAATTAAACCAAGCTCTCAAATTGGTTAACCAGGAGATGCGTCTTCTTTCGCGACTCCTTCTACCCTGTATTCTTCCTTGTATTATTAATTGTAACAAGTTATAACGCTCGCCCCTCATAACATGTCCCAGATAGAGTTTTTTGACTTTAATTGTATTTAAAACCTCTATATCTTTACCCATTCTTCTTAACACCTCGATATTCCTGACTATATCCACCCAACTTATTCTTAATATTCTTCTGTAGGCCCATAACTCGAAGGCTTCTAATCTGTCCGAAACATCCTTCTTTAATGTCCAACCCTCCAACCCATAGAATAATACGGAGAACAGGTAGCATCTCAGAAGTCTTATCTTTAAAGAAATAGTAATGTCCCTGCTACAGAGTACTTTTTTCAGTTTGTTGAAAGCATTTCTTGCTTTTCCTATTCTTGCTTTAATCTCTTCTGTGTACTCATTAGTTTCATTAATTATTGTACCCAAATATTTATATTTTTCAACCTTTTTAATTTGTTCTCCATGTATTGTTATGCTTTCTTGGCGCTGTTGAGCTTTTGTGATTACCATAAATTGTGTCCTTTTTGTGTTTAGGGACAGTCCGTTTTCTTGGCTGACTTCTACCACTCTGTCAACCATTTTTTGTAAATCCTCAAGACATTTGACTAATAAAATAGTGTCGTCGGCAAACCGTATATTATTGATTGGTCGGCCATTTACATTTATTCCCGTGGTTAGGTCTTTCAGTGCTTCCTGGATTATTTCCTCTGAATACAAATTGAACAAAGTAGGAGACAGGACACAGCCCTGTCTGACGCCCCTCTCAATCTGTATTTCATTTGAACGTTGTTCGTTGTTCTCTTTTACCACAGCGATCTGATTATAATAGATAGCACTAATGATCCTGATGTCCCTCATATCTAAGTTTTTCTTTTCAAGGCGGTTATATCTGACCTTATCGAAGGCTTTGTTGTAATCCAAGAAACACATATATACTTGCTGATTAACATCCATGCACCTTTGCACAAGTTTTACAGCGAACAGGGCTTCCCTCGTTCTCATTGCATTTCTGAATCCAAATTGCGTGTCGCTTATGTCCTGCTCAAGTTTGTTATGTATTCTCCGGTGTATAATTTTTAAAAATATTTTGAGTGTATGACTCATTAAACTTATTATCCGGTGATCTTGGCATTCTCTTGCATTTGGTTTTTTTGGCAGCGTTATGAACGTTGACAGCAGCCAATCTCTGGGAATGATTCCTGTACTGTATATTGTATTAAATCCATTCCTTCCTATTGGATGCCATCTGTGTTGCTTCCTGCCAAGTCTTACCCTTACTCTGCAGTATCTGCGAAATGTCACTGTTCCATTCTTTAATGGGTCTTCCTCTTCTGTTCTTCCCTATTGGTTTGGCGTCCCACACTCTTTTTACTTGTCTCTTATTGACCATGCGGGTTAGATGTCCGAACCATGCCAATTTTTTCCACTTGATTAAGTCGAGTATCGGTTTGATTTTGAGTCTTTCTCTTATTTCTTCATTTCTGATTCTATCAGCTCTTTTTACACCGATCGTTCTTCTGAGGTATTTCATCTCTGCTGCCTGAATTCTGCTCTGATGTCTTTTGTTTAATATCCAATTTTTCTGCTCCATATGTCACCGTAGGTCTATATATTGTTTTGTATATTGTCATCTTGGTCTTTGTTGATATTTCTTTGTTATTAAGGAATCCTCTATTTAGTGCTTGGAATAGTTTTCCTGTGTTTTCCATTGTGGTGTTAAGATCGTCCTCGATGTCTCCTTTGTTGTTGATTACTGTTCCTAAGTATTTGTATGAATTTGTCTGTATTATTTGATGTTGGTCTATCATTACTCCTATTTGATCTTCCGTCCCTTGTTTCCTTGATATTTTCATTATCTGAGTCTTCTCTTTGTTTACGTTTAAGTTGTATTTGCTTGCTTCTAGGTTCCATTTCTCTAAGTCGTATTTCAGTTTTTCTGCTGATTCCGCAATTAATACTATGTCGTCTGCAAATATACACATCTCTGTACATTGTACAGAATGCAAATGATAAACGCTGAGATGTGTATTTTGGATTTAACTAATTTATAATAATTTTTGTTAAGTCCAAAGTTATCTTCAAACGTATTACGTAAATTAAAAAAAAAATAGAGCGTCGTTTAGAGAAAAAATTACCTTTCAAATGATGTGCCACTCGACCACACTTGCTATTTAAAAAAAGTGGGGGTCGATGAGGGGTAGTAGGGGATTAAATTTGAGGACATGAATTTTGTAAAAAAATTCGTCTCCCTCCCATTAAAAATTTACGTGCTTTTTTAAATTTTGAAGAAACTTTTGGTTTCTGAGTTTCTGGGTTGGTCAAATTTTCGTTGAAAGAGACTGTATAAAAATTAAGTTAAAGTGGCAAATGTAACCGATATATTTTCATTATCATCATCATTCCTAAACCTCTTGCATCCACTGTTGGATATAGGTCTCCTCCATACTCCTCCATTTTCTCGATTTTGTGCCTTATGTTATTCTCAACTCATCCATCCATATTTTTGGTGGTCTACCTCAATGTCTTTTATCTTCTCTCGGCCTCCAATCTATGAGTCTTTTGGTCCACCTATTATCATTTAAACGTGCTACATGTCCAGCCCATTTCCATTTGGCTTGGGCAATTTTAACTATGACATCTGTCATTTTGGTCGTCCCTCACTATCCTATTTGGTACCACATCTCTTCTTGTTATTCCCAACATTGCTATTTTCAGTTTTCTTTGGATTCTCTTCTTCTTTTTAACTCAGGCGAGACTCATTAGTCTCTGGTACTTGGTCATAAGACCTTTGTACCAAACTCTAATAAGTCCTGTGGCCTCAACGAAGGCCAACAGTTTTCTTATTGGTAGTTTTAGGATCTCTTCTGGTTCAAACCTCATTTGACCAGTGAAGTCCTGCCTTACATCACCTAGCACACTGCAATGGCGTAGTATGTGTATGGCAGTCTCTTCTTCCTGCACAATGGTTGGCATGGCACAAAAAAAGCATTAGAAGATAAAGTAGCAGGCATAAAAATAAATGACCTACCCATATGTGAAACACCGATGACACAATACTAATAGCAGAAACTATTACAGATCTACAAAGAATTTTAGATAAGGTTGTTGCAACGAGTGGAGAATTTGGTCTGTCACTAAACATAAAGAAAACGAAATTCATGGTTATATCAAAGAAAAATATTAGAAACATAAATCTACACGTAAATAATAAGACGATAGAACAAGTTCAGAATTATAACTATTTAGGGACAAACATTAGTGAAACAAACGATTATACCAAAGAACTCCGAATAAGAATAGAAAAGGCTAGAAGTGCATTCACTAAAATGAAACAAATATTATATAGTAGAGACCTCAGCCTAAATCTTAGAAAAGCGAGTACTAAAATGTTATGTATTTTTTGTTCTTTTGTATGGTGTGGAGACATGGACTCTCAATAGACAATGCCTCAATAGATTGGAAGCATTTGAAATGTGGACGTATCGAAGAATGCTGAGAATCTCCTGGACAGACAGAATAACCAATGAGGAAGTATTAAGGAGAATACAGAAGAGCAGGGAGGTACTGGATTCCATCAAAATAAGAAAACTTCAATACTTGGGTCATATAACACGTGATGACAGATATGAACTCCTAAAATTAATTATGCAGGGAAAGATTCAAGGAAGGTGCAGCATAGGCAGGAGAAAAATGTCCTGGCTGAGAAATCTCAGAGAATGGTTTGGATGCAGCTCAACTGAACTCTTTCGGGCTGTAGTATCAAAAGTAAGAATAGCAATGATGATTTCCAACCTTCGTCGCGGAGATGGCACGTAAAGAAGAAGAGGTAACCATAGTTCATTCACCTTACCTAGTTTGTATAGGTGATTTCTAATAATCTTTGGGTTATTCTCAATTTATTTGTTATATTTTACAGGATACAACTATTTTATAATCAAATATTTGGCGAATGCGGTTACTTTTTCGCCATTACTTAGAAAAACATTATCAGGTCGATAAAAGCTACTGACCATTATTACGTTTGTAAAGACACTACAATTTAATTTCCCTGGAGATCCGTAACATTTGTTCACAGTTCAAAGAAAAACACCTGTATAATTGATTATAAATTATGACCGAACTACTCTGCCTCAAGTTTCGAATACGTGATAAAAGTAGGTAAAAGTTTTTCCACAAACTACGTTGTTAACGTCTCCAAGAGTGGCAGGAATTCATCAATATAAAAATGTTAGATAGTGGGTATTTATTTTAGGACTTTTTTATTTTATTTTAAAACAAGTTTATTTATGTTGTTCTGAAGCTATTTCCTTGTGGCATTTTTATAATCAACTATTTTCAATGGGAAATAAGCCACAATTTTACCAAAAAATGATTTTATTAACGTTTCGAAACCCAAATCGGGTTTCGTTGTCAAAACAAATAAATAATGAATTCTATAAACAAAATTTTGGTCTAGCAATGGGCTCTTCTTTATCTCCATTATTGGCTAATATATTTATGGAGGATTTCGAAACTAATATCATTTCTAAACCAAATTTAAAACCCACAGTATGGTGGAGATATGTAGATGATGTTTTTTCAATATGGCCTCATAGATTAGAAATGTTGGATACATTCCTGAATATTATAAACGATCAAGAAGAGACAATAAAATTTACAATGGAAAAGGAATACAATAACACTTTACCTTTCCTCGATGTTTTAGTCTCAAAGAAGGATACTGGATATGAGACTCAAGTGTATAGAAAACCAACACACACCAACAGATATCTCAATAACAAATCAAATTACAACATCAACGTTAAAAAGGGAATCGTTAAATTCTTATATGATAGAGTCAAAATTACTTGTTCTAACGAAAATTCATTTTTAGAAGAAAAACAATTGTTAACATCTGTTTTATTAAAAAATGATTATCCTTTATCGTTTATAAATAAGGAATTGTCAAGATTGGATCGAATGGAACAGAACAACTTAGAACGGGATCCTACAACATTCATAAGAAATAATACGAGGAAAATATCAATACCATATATAAAAGGACTATCCGAGAAACTTAAAACCATAGGAAATAAATTCAACATTTCAACAACATTCAAAACAACAAACACATTGAATTCTATTCTATCTAAAACTAAACCTAACAATGAACAAGAAAGACCAAATAATTGTATTTATAAAATACCTTGTGAATGCGAACAATTTTATTTAGGTGAAACATCAAGACCATTAAACGTTAGAATAAGTGAACATCAGTCTTATATTAAAAATAGAGAATTTGATAGATCTCAAATATGTCAATACGCATGGAATAATGAACATAGAGTTCAGTGGAAAGATTCAAGTATAGTCCTGAGAGAATCAGATAGTAAAAAGAGAAAAATCAAAGAAGCGGCTCTAATTATGCTAAATGAAACCAATTGTGTCGCAAATTCCTCGGTAGAATGCAATAGGATGTGGTTACCCATACTGAATGAGGAAGTCAATAGAAAGAAAATACCACGATTAGTAAGTCAATAACATATCGAGTTAGTAAAATTTTTATATTTTAGTATTACTTATTGTATATCTATGTATTATTAATATTATTTATAATTTAAACATATTAAAGTCAGAATTTGTTATTAGTTTTTTGAAAGTAAATTAAATGTAAGACCAAATACTTACGATGTCGGGATAGTATCACGAGGTTTTTTCCTGGTTTTCCCTCGTGATTTACCATGGAATCTCTAACGCGAGAATTTTACTGTCATCGTTGCATTTGGTTGTCTTTATAAAGACAGATCACATGCTATGATTTTTTTTTGTGACGGATATTCTTGAGTTGGGATTGATTTCATGTAATCGAATGAACTATCTTTTAGTAAAGTCGTCCCAGGAACGCAACTCATAAATATTGGCAATATAATTTTAAATCTTTTACTTTAAAATGTATAATATACGTCTGAATTGCCAATATAAATGAGTCAGATTAAATAAATTATTAGAAGAATATTTTTACTTAGCAACAACATTTTTGTTTATTTTAGTAGAATTTTGTATTTTGGGCTTCTAAACGTTAATAACATAATTTTTTTGGTAAAATTGTGGCTTATTCCCCATTAATAACACTGGTAAACACACAGTTTGCTGCCGGAATTTTTTTTACTGTTTCTAGGTAATTTGGGTCTGCTGAATCCAAAAATGCCACCAGATTTGCTCCATCAGATCGTTTTCAGAAAATACGACAACAGATCATATTTCTAACATATAGGGTAATTTAACGCAGCACTACCTAGATACATATAGTGCTGCTACCCATGAAATAAACCAAACACGAATAAAAAGTAAGATATTTATTGTACAATAATGTACTTACAAAAATTATCACACATATCTGCCAAAAAAACTTAACTTTTCATCTAACCTAACCGGCAGCGTCGCAACAAAAATGTTTTATTTGGCGTCACCTAAAAACTTCCTTTTATATGATTTTCTTGCAAAGGTTTAATAGGACGGTCCCTTTGAAGACTCCAGCAGTAATCCGCCATCATGTGATTGCCCCATCTCCCTGATACTCCTCTTCCTTCGTTTTGATATCTTGGTGGAAACGTTCCCCTTGTTCCTCACTAGGGTCACCAAGATTTTCTGGGAAACGGTCTAAGTGGCTGTGGAGGTAATGAATTTTAATACTCATATGACAACCGTGTTTGTTAAAATTGTTGAGCATTTCTTCCACTCTAATGCGCAAATGGTATACTTCCATATTTGTTGCCATTATGTAGAAGGACACACTTTAAACTTCGTTTGGAACTGTAGATAAAAAGACACAGACTGCCTGTGATCTAGTGTATACTCCGATACACCCATTTTTCTAACAGTCCTTTAATATTGTTATAAAAAACCATATCATCTTGCTGAGAAAAAAAGGTAAAAGATTTTTTATCTCTATTACAATAGTATGTAATTTTGGTGTCTTGGTGGAGAACATCCTTTTCTTTTAGTCTGGAGGTAAGCAACTCGGAAGAATCCTTTGGAAGGTTTAAATTTCTGATATGATTGCTTAGCTCTTCCTGAGTAAAGCGCTCAGGACGTGTTGAATCCCCTTCAAAATCACTGTCGTCTTCCTCAAATCTATTAGTCTGCAGTTCGTCAGATAACGTTTCGGCATTATCCTCTGGTAACATAGGTAGACTGCTAAATATTGGAATGGGTATCTGCTGAAACTGATGTGGAATTGGTCTTATTGCTGAATCCAGGTTAGGATATGTTCATTTGCCCATTTGTCTTAGAATTTGTTAAGTTTGTTTATAAACATATTGCAATTATAGTGGTGGAATATACAGAAATGTAAGAATATTTAAGTATTTAATAAGTATGTTATATCTCGAAAACTAGAGCCCATACAAAGAAAAGGTTTGTATTTTTGGAATTAGCACAGATGAATTAACTAAAATCAGTTGATTTTTTTTCGGCAGCAAGACAAAATTTTTTTTTGTTGGGCTGTGTAATAGTTTCACTTAGTCCGAAAATGCTTCCTAATGTTGGGGGCCACAGTAACGTTAACGTCTAACGTCCATTATCGCATTAACACACCAAAAATGATGGATTAAACTGCGCGTTAAAGTGACTGGCCACACTTATTTTAGCGCGTAGTCAGCAGAAAACGCGTTTTTTAATCCAATAATTTCACGATGGCAGTCGAAGCTGCTACGCTGTTATATTTTATGAGTGATAATTATTATTTTATGAATTTATTATTTGTAAAAATATTGCAATTGTACAATTGGATATTGAGAGGTGACTCATATTTTTTTTTGCAAAAATTGCTTGAAAATAACTCAAATAATAATTTGAGTTATCCTCTCACTCAAAAAGGTCCGGAACATTGTTTAAATAATCAAAATGTCAGATAATGGAGGAAAAATTCGATTTTTTTCTTCGTTTTTTTGATTATAACTTTAAAATTATCCATTTCCGAGAAAAGTTGCACTAATATAAATCTTCCACCGTCGCTGGAAATATAATGTTGCCACAATTCGACGCCAAGCGTCACCATGAACACCAAGATTTTAATGTGTTTTTTGTCGGGGATCCCATAAGTAGGGCTTACAATACCGGGATTCCGGGATCCCGAATACCGGGATCCCGGACGATTTTTGTCCGGTATTCGATACCGGTATTTATAATAAAAATACCGGTATTTCGGTATTAGCTTAATTTATAAAAAGTGAATTGATGCACAATAAACTTTCTTCTAAGATATTTTTGCTATTACAAGAAATTATTTTTGAAGATATCCAATATCATTGTAAACAATATTTATTAAACACGTTTATTACACATACAAGTCAAGTATGTATAGCGCTTTCTAAAAGCGCGGATTAGGCGAAGGGTTATATCAGCTTCTACAATCAAATTATTAAATCTCGTCTATACAAATACATACAATGAGTTATATAAAAATTAGACTACTTTATTTTATAAAATAAGCCGTAAGATTTATTAATCAGAATTGTTCTAACATTTTCAGATCTATTTTTTATTTTTTTGTGTATTGTGGTGTATAAATTAGGCTCACTTATTTTCTGAATTATTAATAATAATTGAAAATATATAGCGGTCTAAATACAGAGTAATCCATATAAAATATTTGTCACAGTAAGTTAATCTTTGTATTAATATGTTTTAAAGTTAAATTAATTTACAAATAGCAAATTTCATAAGTAAAAGTACTATCCTATTGTATGCAAAATTTATCCTAGAATCAAATATATAGTTTTTCTATTTGCACATTTTTTGTATCTATCTATTTCTACTCTCTATCAACATCTACTCATTTCAAAACAAAATTTATTAGGTTTCGTATAATATTTAATAACAAGTCGATATAAAAACTGAGGATAGTATAAATATAACGTGTATATTTTTTATTCAGAATACCGGTTTTAATACCGGGATCCCGGTATTTGAAATTTTAAATACCAAATACCGGTATTGAGATTTTGGCTCGGTATTGTAAGCCGTACCCATAAGCAAGTTTTTGTTTCGAAAACTGTTAAAAATTCAAGTATTTTCTCGTTACTCCACTCCATTTTCGTAGAATAGTATCCATGTAACATATTTCACAAACCAAATTATACTCTACTGCTACTGCGCTGCAAGCTAGAACTGTGAACAGTGCAAGTGTAGTCACAACAACGCGATAAGTAACGGAGTGTCACACACTGTAACGGAGTGTTCGACACCTTTGAAGTGTCGAAAGAAACCGCCACCCGACCTATCGCCTAACGTTAACGGCATTAATAATGGCATTAACAAATTAGCGCTCTAAGTCGTGGCTCAGTACAACTCAAAGGGCGATGGAGAGGGCCATGCTAGGGATTAGTTTGAGAGACAAAATTCGAAATATCGACATTCGTGAAAGAACAAAGATTACTGATGTCGCAGAACGTATAGCAAGGCTCAAGTGGCAATGGGTCGGACATGTTGCCCGAGATAATCCCGAAAAATGGACACAGAGACTAACAAAATGGAGACCAAGAGAGAACAGGCGAGGAGTAGGCAGACCGCAGAAGAGGTGGGCAGATGATATCAAACAAGTCGCGGGCAAACAGTGGATGAGAATTGCCAAGAGTAGAAATCGATGGAAGCAAATGGAAGAGGCCTATGTCCAGCAGTGGACGACCACAGGCTGAAGAAGAAGAAGAAGAAGAAGTCGTGGCAACACCTAACGTGTTAATGAAATAACGCGTTAATTAACGGCATTAGACGTTACTGTGGCCCCAACATTAGGGAGCTAGACCTCTTTAAAGATGGCATTTTGTAATTAGTTTTTCTTAAATAACTCCAGAATTCTTTTATTGAGAAAAATGAAAATTGGTACACATATTTATCTTCCAGTGATAAATCGATTTCATGCATTGCGGCATGAAGGTTTTGGGTAGGGCAACAGTTTTTTAAACGCATAACTTTTTTATCTTAAATTTTTAAGGATTTTTGACTCTGGATTATTAAATTGTGAGGTATTCTACACCTAAAAAGTACTTTTATTCTACAACTAAAAAAACCGACAACATATTTTCCAAACTTCTAACAAGGTTTTTTTGCTTCAATAAAAAACTGCAGAAAGTAAAGTTTTCTCAATCTTACATGGGGCCCCTCTCTCTTCATAGTGGTATTTTGAAATTTTTGACGTAAGTTAAACCTTGAATTCTAAGATTAATTATTCATTAGAGATCTTTTATTGTAGCATAGCTTTATAAGCCGAAAGCGCTCAGCTAGGATTTAAATTTTTCCACACTTCAAAATTACTCTTCTTATCTCTGTCATTCAATAGTTTTAAGTACCTAAGATCGGTATTAGAGAGTAATGGAGAAATAGATGGAGATGCATGCAGTAAAATTTGGACTGGATTAATGAAGTGGAAGGAATCGAGTGGTGTATTGTGTTACAAAAAAATTCCAATGAAGCTAAAGAGAAATTTGTATAAAACAGTCATAAGACACGGCTATAATGTACGAAACTGAATGTTGGGCAGTGAAAAAGAACGAAGAACAACGAATGCATGTGGCGGAAATGAAAATGCTTAGATGGGTGAGTGAAGTGATAAAAAAGTATAAAATTAAAAATAAGTATATTAGGGAAAGTCTAGGTGTGGCACCAATTGATGGCAAAATGAAAGAGCACAGGTTAAGATGGCTTGGTCATGTTCAACATCGAGACGTTAATCAACCAATACTAAAATTGCTAAAGTGCAGATTCCTGAAGAAATTAGGAGAGGAAGACCAAACAAGACCTGGTGGGAGACGATTAGGCAGGTCGTGTTGGTAAAGGGGGTAAATATTTATATGTCCCAAGATAGAATTGTATGGAGAAATGCAGTTAGGGAAGCCGAACCCGCACAGGGATAAGGCAAAGAGAATGATATTGTGTTGTTAGGAGTATACATACTTCTTAGCTATATTCTGAAGAACGAATATAAATTTTCACCATTTTTTAATGTTTTATTCTTCTAATTTATTTTGAGAATAAAATACTGATATAAAATGCAACGATACAGTTATTGTTCTTTTTGAAGATGTGTCTCGACGTTTCCCTTTTCTTATTGTTTATTCTACAATGTCACAATAGAATTATAAAATTCTAAAATATAGCATTATTAAAATAAAAATTAATAATATCCTTATCTTAAACAAAGGGCCCCAAATTTCAACGAAATATTCGTGTATAATATACTGACAGACAGTATAACAGATATACAGTATAACTGTACATAGTGTACATACTGACGTAATAAATATTAGTAAATAAGCTCTAAATACACTCAACGGCACAAAATTCCGCCACCCAAAATTTTTGCTTAAGTTTGACAATTTATAACTTTATTTTTTGTGCTCCGATTTTCAAGATTCTTACACCAGTTTGTAGGTATATGTATTGATATCGTTTGGTATTATTCCGGTAACAAAAATATCTTGTTATAAAAATAAAAATGTATACCATTTATATTCAGTTGCAATGCGAAGGCAAAGGAATCCTATTTTTCACTTAGAATACGGAGCGCAGTCCAGCACTCTGAATCGACGATTTTCGACTCTTATTGGAGTCTCATCGGAGAGACGTAGGCCAGCTGCTCCATACTCGAAGTGACCAACCATGAAAGCTTACCCCCACATTGCAACTCACTTGTATGGATTAGGTGACTAGCGTCATCTGGCAATTGAAAGGTAAAGTTTTCAATCATAATAGCAACATTTATACAATTGAAAAATATTAAAAATATTACTAAAAGATTTTTAAATCGAAAACTTATTGGTTCATTTCCCTGGTGACACCTCCAAGGCTTCTACAATATGCAAGCCAGATGGATGCTGCTGTGAAGACAAAGGGGAAGGAATTCTATACTATGCAATTCACAACCCCAGTCTGCAACTTGGTAAATTTCCAACGGAAAATGGACCTAGTACCTTTTAAAAATATCTTGCTTGCATGGTATTAGACAGGGGTGAATGGAAGCGTTGTATTTTCCCTAAATTTAAAAAATTCTGTTTAAAAATGGGATAGCTGATTTTGTTCCATAATCCTCTCATATCAACCCGGAGGCATCACTAAAATTTTGTTTTTTGAATTATCCGAATTTCTCTTTTCTTGTAAGAGCTGTACCATTTTTTGTAAATAGAAGCACTGATTGACTCATAAAATAGAAGTTGGATTGATAAGATTAGAATGGCCCGCATGCAGCCCAGATCTCAATCCTATTGAACATTTATGGGATGAATTAAAAAAGCCATTCGCCGTCATCCTAGGCCTCCAGAAAATTTGGTACAGTTATGGCCATGATAGAGGAATATCGGGCTATTCCACAGGCAAGGATAACACATCTTTATTCGATGCTAAACAGATTGCGAGCAGTCGTTGCTACAAGAGGTTGACATACCCGCTATTGAATTGTTTTGTTTAGTTGTTAATTTTAGTTTATTTTGTTAATTTTATTGCGTTTGATATTTTTAAATTAATAAACCTTCAAAGCAGTGTTTTTATTTACAGTTCTTATAAGAAAAAAGATATTCGGATAATCAAAAAAAATACCTTAGTAATACCTCCAGGATATTCCAAAAGGAGTATGAAACAAAATCAGCCCTCCAATTTTTCCACAGATTTTTTTAAAGTTAAGAGAAAAAACAACGCTTTCATTCACCCCTGTATAATGCCACCTAAGCAAAATTTTTTTGTTACCGGAATAATAACAAACGATATAAGACATGTACCTACAAACTGATGCAAGAATCTTGAAAATCGGGGTACTGATAACAGAGTTATAGATTGTCAAACTTAATAAAAAATTTTAGGTGGCGGAATTTTGTGCCGGTGAGTGTAGTACTCTAAGCCTTTATAGGGCTATTACATCTTCCTAAATTTAGTGTCCGATATTTAGAACGTTCTGAATTCGGGATAGTGTAATCGCATTTAGTCAGTTAGCATCCTAATTAGGATGGTTTTTCGACTTCCTAAATGGCTAAATCGTAGAGATAGAACACAATAGTATTTTTCGGTAATATTTCGGTAATAGAAAAGCAAACTGGAAGAAATTCTCTGAACAACTAGACCGGACCTTGAGCTGGGTCCCTCCAACCAGCAAACATTATGAGAGGTTTGTGGGCGCAGTAATAAGCACTGCCAAGGAAACCATCCCTAGGGGGTATCGCAAAGAATATGTGCCTGGATGGACTGAAACATGTGAAGACTTATACACGAAGTTTCTCGAAAGTGGTGACCGAGAAATAGCCGATGAGCTTTTACACAACATCGATACAGCTAGACGCCAAAAATGGATAAAGACTGTCGAAAACCTTGACTTCAAAAAATCAAGCCGGCAGGCATGGTCCTTGTTGCGGAAAATTGGAGGAGCTAACCAGCTGGAATCCAGAGAGTCTAAAATGTCTACTAACAAGGTTGCCTCCCATATAGTATCTCTATCCAGAGCTCCACGAGATCGAACACATACTACCAACGTGAAAAGAGACTTAAGGGCATTAAAACAAATGAACAGAACGAACTCCGAATATTCAGCAAGAATACTTATTTCTGAAATCACACATGCGCTGAAAGAAATGAAATCAGGTAAAGCACCTGGGTTTGATGGTATCCATCCAGAGTTCTTGATACACAGTGGTGCATACACGAAACAGTGGCTTGCAATGTTCTTTAATGATATACTTCAGTCAGGTAACATTCCTTTCTCACTTAAGCGAACAAAGATAATTGCAATTCCGAAACCGGGCAAATCAAACGATAAGCCAGAAAACTACCGCCCCATAGCTCTACTCAGCATGGTATATAAACTATTAGAAAAGCTTCTCCTCAACAGAATTAGTCACAGGATACTAGAAAATGTCCCCATTGAACAAGCTGGCTTCCGCCCTCATCGAAGCTGTACGGACCAAGTGCTGTCATTAACAACTTTTATAGAAGCTAGTTTTCAAAAGAAACAAAAGACAGCAACAGTATTTATAGATCTAACAGCAGCATATGATACTGTTTGGAGACAGGGATTAATATATAAACTGGCCCGCATTATCCCCTGCAGAAAGATAATTAACCTCATTGACAACATGCTGACCAACAGAGCCTTCCAGGTTATAATGGGAAAGGAGACGAGTAGACAGATGAAACTTAACAATGGTCTTCCACAGGGTTCTGTCCTTGCCTCTTTACTTTTCAGCCTCTATATTGCTGACATGCCTGAAACCGAATCTCGGAAGTTTGGATATGCTGACGACTGGACCCTTGCAACAAGCCACCAATCTTTAGAAACTACAGAAATCACTCTCACGAATGACTTATCCATCCTCAGCGAATACCTTAAGAAATGGAGACTACAGCCAAGTACTACAAAAACTGAAGTATCAGCTTTTCATCTAAACAACAAGTTGGCAAACAGAGAATTGCGAGTGTATTTTAATAACAAGCTGTTAAAACACAATAAATACCCGAAATACCTTGGGGTTACTCTAGACAGAACGCTCACATTCAGAGAACACCTGACGAAAACAGCAGCAAAATTGAAAACACGCAACAATATAATACAGAAACTCTGCGGCACTACATGGGGGTCCACAGCATCAACATTAAGATCCTCTGCTCTTGGCCTGATATATCCGGTGGCAGAATACTGTGCTCCAGTGTGGCTAAATAGCAGGCATACCCACCTGGTCGACACCCAACTAAACCGTACTATGCGTATGATAACAGGCACAATTAAGCCCACCCCTACAATGTGGCTACCTACCCTTAGTAATATAGCACCACCCAACCTACGCCGCGAACATGCATTGGTTAAAGAATATAACAAAATAATGGACAGTCGCCAGCTTCTAGTCCACAACGACATCCCCGATATTCTTGGAAACCGTCTCCGATCCAAGTTACCCCCTCTACAATCTGCTCAAGCGCTGCAGCAATCCAACTTTGACTTAAATACCCGATGGAGAGAAGATTGGGAAAGTAGGACAGATCCGCATTACCATAGTCTACCGGACATCATAGGGAAACCTGGCGAATTTGAACGTCCCCGTAAGATTTGGGCAGCCCTTAATCGAATTCGAACAAACTGTTGAAGATACGCCGACTCCCTCCACAGATGGGGTAAACTCCCCTCGCCTTCTTGTGACTGCGGCGCTGCAAGACAGACGATCAGTCACATTGTTCAGGACTGCCCACGCAGAGCATACACAGGCGACCCTATAGACTTTGTAATGGCAACCGAAGGGTCAATCGAATATATAAAAAAATTGGACATCTGTTTGTGATGCATTGTATAATGCATAAATCTAACTATATTCTGTGATATACTTAAGCCATACGCTAAATAAAAAAATCGGTAATATTTTTTTTGTTACTGGCATACACATTAGTGATTCAGCCAGTTACAAGTTAATGTTTTAGCCCTATGCATCACATTCAAACGATCAACCTAGTTGGTAGGTACCAATAATTTTGTATTTTTAATCTAGAGCAGAGGTTCTCAACCAGTTGTACGCGTACCACTGGTGGTACGTGGGACGATTTCAGGTGGTACGCGTCGCGTGGGTGAAACAAGCTGTTACGCTGGGCCTCTGTCTGCGGATGTGGCAGAATACAGTATTCCTCGAAATATCTCAAATACCAGATGTAGCGGTTGACATAATTCTTCACTTGGAATCTCTTCAAGAAAGTTTTAATAAATATTTCTCTGAAGATTATTCCAAACTTGACTGGATCAGAAATCCTTTTGCAGGAATCTCACCAAATGAGTTATAATTGCAGGAAACATTCATCGATCTAATAGAAAATAGTTCTGTGAAACACAGCTTTAAAGAGAAATCCTTAGTTGACTTCTGAATTGAGTTAAAATCCGAGTATCCAATGCTCTTCTGACAAGCTATGCTGTTTTTGATGCAATTTGTCACTAATTACTCGTGTAAGACTGGTTTTAAGTACTGGACTATGGTATATATTTTAAAATTAAAATTAGACACCACAATTGTGTCTATAAAACAAGCCAATGGACATGTCTCTGATAGTAAATATGTTTCTAAAAACAATATGATCGGGGGGCATTCTTCCATTCCATGACCCCCTACCCCAAATGTTTGGTGGTACGCTAAAATCTTCAAAATATTTCAGGTGGTACGCAGTTACTAAAAGGTTGGGAACCAGTGATCTAGAGGATGACATGTATTTAATTCGGTTTTTAAATATATTTATATTTCTTACCATGTTTTTCCTCCAATTCGTAAATCTATATCACAACTAAACAAATTTTTCTTACATGTAATTATTATGGGTTTTTAAATTACCTAAAGTCGAGACAAATGGAAAATGAAGACACTAAGTTATTATAGAAGATAGTATCGATTAGATTATAGTCATATAAATAAAAACAAAATGCGAAAGAGGCAAAATTTTTAACAGTTTTAAATGACAACTATATCTACCATAAATTAGAAATCTGTTAGAGCCGTATCGACCTGAAATTCCTTTGAACCCATCACATTAAGCAGATGTGAGATGTTGGAATCGAAACAGACGCCGCCGATGAATTTCTCTATGGTACCTATTCCGTACCTATTTCATTTCAAATGTCTTGCCCGGTCGTTCCGAAAAGTGTACGACCGGCGATGGAATCGAAACCGATGCCGTCAAAGTTTTGTCACGTGTAATACGTGGAATAGTCGATTGAAACATATTCCGACGTACCCGCTCCAGTTCCAGCGTGCCATCCCTAATCGAAACGAACGTCGCCGATGTGTTCTACGTCACTAACCCTATGGTGGCTCTTTCGATGTGGCTGTGCTAAAACCTATTCCGAGCGAGAATCCAGTTCCGAGTTTATTGTAAATTGCGGATTGCGGTCGATGCGGCGCCGTTGAAATCGAAACCGATACCGTCGACTTTTTGGTCACTAGTGCGTGGAATAGACGATTGGGACCTATTCCGAGGTACCTGCTCCAGTTCCATCATGCCATCTCTAGACCGTTTCATTCTTCTTTGGGGCACTCAAAGTTTGGTTATTGTGGTCTGGGTTAACGATAATGTTTTGGCGCCGTAAGTCATGTTTGGAAGCGCACATTAGTCGGACGTCTTCTTTTTCAGATAATTTGGCATGTTCCTCTGGAAGATGTCTGATAGAGCTCCGTATGCGACCCATGCTGAGGTGATCTTTCTTTGTAGCTCGGCAGTTTGGTTGTCTGGCAATTTGGAGTTCATGCCCTAAATATTTATATTTATGGACCAAATGCTATTTAATTGAAGTCGGCTTTTGGATTTTCGCTTGGTATTACCAGGTTTGTCATGTTTTGTGTCTTTCCAAAATTTATGTTTAAACAAACTTTCTTACAGGCGGCATCTAACGCAGTAAGCATACATAGTTCTAATCTCTCCAAAGTTGTGTGTTATAAGAGGTACCTGCTCCAGTTCCACCATGCCATCTCTAGTAAATCGGATGGATGTACATGCGTACAATCCTGTACCATTTTCTATGCACCCAAAATAATAAAAATGTCGCTGGATGTACCCAAAACGATAAACATGTCACAATGCTGACTGAAAGGTAATCATCTTCGAAGAGCGTACCTGTTTACCTGCTTTTAAAAGTTTAACCTGCTTAAATTAGGGCAGTCAATGAGGGTATGTGACTCCGAATTCTATCCTACTATATCGATTTACTTGATATTTTCACAATAAGTAGGGAACAGCTCAAGAAACAAAGTCTACACTATGCCGATGTGTGCTTTTGTCTTGGGGGCGGTTCCCACCCCTTCTTGGGGGTGGAACATTTTTTGGTTAAATAACTACGGAAGTTGCTAGAGAACCTAATTCTAAGCAAAAACTGTTCTATATTTGTTTTTTTCGAAAACTCAATAGTTTTTGAGTTATTCGTGGTTGAAAATTGGTTATTTTCATTGAAACATAACACCTTTTCAAACGGTTTTTTGCGAATACCTTAAAAACTATGCATCTAACTAAAAAAAACTATATAAAATATTTTTGTAGCTTATAAAATAACAGAGATTCTTTCCTTTATGAATCTTCTAGTTATAACACAAAAAAATATATAGTAAGTGAAAAGAAAGAGTTTGTTTTCTTAGTGCATGCTCAAATCAGTGTATTCAACTTGAAATAACAGAGAAACGGTCAATTTTAGGTGTATAATGCTACCAATAATTTTTGTTGTGCTTGAAAAGACCTTTAAAATAAGCAATATTAAATGTCGATTACATTCAAACTAAGCGAGATAAACTGCAAAAAATTTGATGACTTACGTATTTTAAGAAAAAAAAAAGAGAAGAATATTTAACCCCTCATCCACAAGAAGTTAAATGCATCGTTTTCCTTTTGCAATACATTTTACTATAGTGTTATTTTTATGTTCAAGTAGTTGGGCGGGTTTAACATGAGTGGTTTTTGAAAAAAATAAGATCAAATTATTGAGCGCATTTTTAAATTTTTTTAAAAATCTTCCTGTTCCTCCATGTAACATGTAACTTAAATGCCATACAAAAATGTAGGTTTTTTTTAGATAAATATTTTAATTTTATTTTTCATAACCGTATCTCTTATCATTTTCAAGTTACATGGAGAAAAAGGAAAATTTTTAAGGAAATTTAAATATGCGCTCTATAATTTGATTTTGTTTTTTTCAAAAACCATTCATTTTAAAGCCGCTCAACTTTTGAATATATAAATAATACTATAATAAAATGTATTGTAAAAGGAAAACGATGCATTTAAATTCTTGTGGATGAGGGGTTAAATCTACTTCTCATTTTTTTCTTAAAATTTGTTAGTCATCAATTTTTTGCAGCATATCTCGCTTAGTTTGAATGTAATCGACATTTAATATTGCTTATTTGAAAGAACGTTTCAATCACAACAAAAGGTATTGGTAGCACTATACACCTAAAATCGACCGTTTCTTTGTTATTTCAAGTTGAATACACTGATTTGAGATTGCAACAAAAAACAAATTCTCTTACGTATCATATCTCTTTTTGTGTTATAACTAGAAGATTTATGAAAAAACGAATCTCTTTGTTTTTTATAGGCTACAAAAAAGTTTTATATAGTTTTTTTAGTTAGATGCATTGCTTTTAAGGTATTCGCAAAAAACCGTTTGGAAATGTGTTATGTTTAAATGAAAATGGCCAATTTTCAACTACGAATACCTCAAAAAGTATCGAGTTTTCGAAAAAAAAATTATAGAGCAGTTTTTGCTTAGAATTAGGTTCTCTAGCAACTTCCGTAGTTATTTAAGCAAAAAATTTCCCACCCCCGAGAAGGGGTGGGAACCGCCCCCAAGACAAAAGCACACATCGGCATAGGGTAGACTTTGAAAAATGAGATAAGTTGAGCCTATTCCTAAAATTTGATTAAAATCCATGCAGTAGGATAGAATTCGGAGGTAATAACATAGTCTTGCTCTCAATGACTGCCCTAAACCGAATCCCTGTGGTTTTAACACTTGGTTGTCAAACCCTGTGGTTTATAATTTACGATCCTAAATTTAGGATAGTGTAATAGCGAGCTTCAGTGACTGAATTTAGTGTCCTAAATCGTATCCTGAATATCGGTCCTGAATTTAGGAAGATGTAATAGCCCTTTAAGCCAAAATCTTAGATTTGTTGGATGCGCCCATAAGATTTAACATTTAACATGCGCCTCCACCAAAATCAAAGATACATTTGCTCCACTTCGCCCGTTTTTGGTGACCTTATAACAGCTCGTATCGGGACGTATGAGGGGTCGTTGGAAAGCAAGAAGTAAATAATAAGGGGTTGGTGTCGTACGCTGAATTGTGAAAGGGACCTTAAGCTTAGAGACCTTAATGACTTTAAGACCTAATGTTTAATTTTTATTTTCTGTTTACTATTCGCTAGCGCTCTCATTTTTACCGGAAAACGATTATATATTTTAAGTTCTTTATTGTTAATAAATATTTAATTAGTCGAGAAAGCCACTGCGCATCCGCTAGGAAAAATATTCTGATTCGGATTTTTTGCACAATCTTACTCAAAAAAGACTCCTTTTAACAAATTTGCATGTTGCCAGGTCCAAAAGTGGGTCAAAAAATTTTTTAAACGTGTTTTTTTTTGTTTTTTTCCTAAAATTATTTTTTTGCATCGATCAAAGTTTTATTAGGTTTTTTGGATAATTTCAAACAAAAAAAGGTCTTTAGTAACTTTTCCCTAAAGTTGATAGTTTTTGACATATAAGCGATTAAAAATTGAAAAATTGCGAAATCGGCCATTTTTAACCCTCAAAAACTATGTGTGAAAAACTAAAAATTTCAATGTTGCCAAGATAGGTATATTTTCTTTAAACATCGATTGATGAAATCCCGAAGAGTTTTTTGCAATACAATATAGAGAACCCCTTTGTTTTTTAATTATTGGAAATCAAGCGACCGGTTCACTATTTTCAACCGTTGCATGTATACAACATTGTATGTAATATGCGTAAATATATATGCGGAAAAATATTCTGATTCAATTTTTTTTCACCATCTTGCTTGAAAAGGTTCTTTATTAACAAATTTGCATGTTACCAGGGTCAGAAATGGGTCAAAAAATGGTTTACACAAATTTTTTAAACTTAAAATGTTGTCCGATTACATTATACAAATATACATGCAACAACGGTGGAAATAGCGTCGCGCCCGCTTGATTAGCAATTAAAAAACAAAGGGGTTTTTGAAATTATATGGCAAAAAGCTTTTCGGGATTTCATCAAACGATGTTCATAGAATATCTACCTTGCTAACATTGAAGTTTTCGGTTTTTCACATTGTTTTTGAGTGTTAAAAATGGCCGATTTTGCAATTTTTCAAAATTTACAATCGCTTGTATCTCGAAAACTAACTTATTTAGAGAAAAGTTACTTAAGATCTTTTCTATTTGGAATGATTCATAAAACCTAAAAAAATTGTCCGATGCAAAAAAATAAGTTGTAGTAACACACAAAAAAACATTTAAAAAAATTTGACTGCTTTTTAATCCTGGCAACATGCAAATTCGTTGAAAGGAGACCTTTTCAAGCAAGATGGTGAAAAAAAATTGAATTAAAATATTTTCCGCATATATACTTAAGTATATTACATTTTTACATGCAACAACGGTTGAAAATAGTGTCGCGCACGCTTGATTAGCAATTAAAAAAACAAAGAGGTTTTCGATATTGTATTGCAAAAAACTGTTCGGGATTTTATCAACCGACGTTTAAAGAATATCTATCTATCTTGGCAACATTAAAATTTTCAGTTTTTCACATAGTTTTTCGGGGTTAAAAATGGCCGATTTCGAAATTTTTAAATTTTTAATCACTTATATGTCAAAAACTGTCAATTTTAGAGAAAAGTCACTAAAGACGTTTTCTGCTTGGAATGATCCACAAAAACCTAAAAAGCTTTGTTCGATACAAAAAAAATAATTTTAAGAAAAAACCCAAAAAAAAACGTTTAAAAAATTTTGGACACATTTTTGGACATGGCAACATGCAAATTTGTTAACTTTTTGAGTAAGATTGTGCAAAAAATCCGAATCAGATTATTTTTCCTAGCGAATGATAGTGACTTCCAATAACGTTACTTATTACATTTTTCCAGTAGTTTTTGAATGTAATTTTTTTACGTCCTTTTTAATTGCAGAAAAGCTGACTAACATTTAGAAACCATATTGCTTCTTCTTATATTCTTTTTTTGCATGTTCCAAAAACAAAAATAAGGGGGTGGTAGTCTAAGTACAGTATGCCTATTATTGGAAATACATTAATAAACCACATATCATTTTTAATATTGTTTACTATGACCAATCTCTAATAACGGATTTTTATTATACGAATCTCCAAAATACAAATTTTCCGTCAATGGAATTTTTGGACTTATTCCAAGTAGTATTAGGAATTTTTCTGAGTAATATCGAACGATTTGAAGCGTTGTCCACGCGTTGTTTGGACATGCGACAGATTTTCGACTATATGACTACATAATTCATAGAAATATTCGAATTTCTATTGTAAAATATTCCACTTCAAAACATTAAATAAATGTTAAGATATTGGTTTTGTTTTCTTTCACTCAAGCAAATATTCGAAAATACTCAAAGTAATGCACTTAACTGGAAATCTGATTACATATAACCGATAAAGAAATACACTGTAACAATTAGCGTAACTGCTGTCTTTTAGGAATGGCGGTTGTTGACAAAACACCGGTTTTCGGTTATATACCGGATTTTTACTTACGGTTTAAAATAGCCGTTAAAACCTTTTAAAAAACCGGTTATTCCAATAACCGGTGTTCGGTTTTTTAATCAATAGTCAATACCACTAGGTTACAACGTTAGATTTACATTGCACCTTAGTTTGTGATGCTCCACTTGAATACTTATCAATATTATCGATACTATCGAAAGAATATAACGGTATAAAGATAATCAGTAAGTAGATATATAAACGGCGTTGGCGTTTATTGGCTACTGCATGGTGGGATGGGGACGAAGGAACTGGAAGTTGTAACTAGACAATTGAGATCGAAAATAGAAATCAGTTATCAGTGTTGCCTGTGTCAAAACGATTTGGGTTTCGGTCAGCTTAAAATTTCTACTTCGCGCGCGCGAAGACGAAAAATTTTTCCATTTTTTTTCTGAATTCATTATTTTTTGTATAGGTAATTTATGCGGTTTTTCACCAGTTATTACGTTAAAAAGAAAAGTGGTTATCACCGGGACAAAAAAACAACCGAAAAAACCTATTATGGCAAAGTAGAAAAACTGGTTTTAAGTTAAAACCCGTAGGTTTTACCGGTCCCTATACTTTTTGTTATTGTAATTTCTGCGTTACCTCGTATGTACCTGTTAAGAAATAATAGCTTCTTATTATTATTATTCTTCTTCTTCTTCTTTTTGTATAGACATGACTTTGTCTGTTTTTTCAATGTGCCTCTAGTAAGTTGTCGTTCCATCGTTTTCGTGGTCTTCCCACTGATCGTCTTCCTATTGGGGAACCGTCTCTCACTGTCTTGACTACCCTATTTGTTGTCATTCGGCTTATGTGGTCATTCCATTCTATTATTCTGTTTCTTATATATATATATATATATATATATATATATATATATATATATATATATATATATATATATATTTCATTTGTTTGATTATATATATATATATATAATATATATTAATTATATTATTTATATATTATATATATATAAGCCGCCTGAAAATGTAACATGATAATTTTCCCAAATATGACAAAATGCGAAAATATTGGCGAGTTTATGTGACTCAGTTGCAATTTATTATACTCTGTTACCAGTCTCACTTGTGGTTACAATGGTTATATCCTCGCTGTCGCTCGGGACCGGCTAGTGTCTGAAAATTTTGAAGGAGTGACGGCGTAAGCTCGTAAGCGCACTGTGTATATCAGTAGCTCTGTTACCAGATTTAAATTTGGTTACAGTACCTATAAAAAGTGTGCGTGAAGTTAACCATAGATGAGTGTCGTTGCGTAATCGATCAACTACTTGAAAAGTAATTCTCCTTGTATTATTTTTAGAAAAAAAATGAGATTATTGAAAATTAAAGACCTATTTTAAACAATTTAAAAAATGAATAAAAAAAGTAGTTCGATATTTTAAATTTAGTTGATACAGTGAAAATCCTTGGTTATTTATGGTTGCAAGAAAAATAGACTGTATTGTTGGCCATGTCTTCTGGTTTCTACAGAAAAATGGGTGGACCAGGTTCACGATTTAAATAATCTTAGAGTTTTAAAAAGTAGACATGAAATTTCTATGTTACCTACATGTAAGATGTACCTATACCCAATTTGATTCAGTTTGGCAAAACAAGAATCGAAAATTCTGTTAACCTAGCTTATAAAGCAAATATCCTTTGCACACTTATAATAGATACCGTATGTTTTTTGGCCAAACAAGAATTAGCGTTTCGTGGTCATTTTGAGGGCGACGACTCTGACAATCGAGGTAATTACAGGAAATTGTTAACATTAATTATTATATATATACAAAATTATATTATTGAAGCTATATATACATTTAGCCATATCTTCATTTTTTTAAATAAGATTTTTTGCATCTGGTTTTGGTAACACTTTAGAAAAAGTCACGCGTCGCCACTGTTATATCTATATAAGAAGAAGAGGAACAAGATGAACATATTCTTAAAAAACTACCAAGGACTGTATCTCTAACGTATTTTAAATAAAAATTCGCTTAGACAAGTATCTGGAAGCCATCTTTTATAATTCTGAGCTAATTCTTGCTTATTTTCTGCAGTACTTTAGCCCTATGGCCAAACTAACAATAAAATAGTGAAAACCATTACAAGAAGCCAAGCCTGTCAGTTCCCCCCCCCCGTAAAAGATGTACCTACGTTTAGAACATGTTAAATATTGAAGTTTTTTTTCTAATAATTATAATATCCTCTTCAGATCGACCGTATCATAACTCAACTTAAAAAAAAAACGCTAATTTAAACTACTTTTTGACATCATATTCACTTTCAACTGCTACAACAATACGAAACAAGACTGGAAAAGAGCAAAAAAACTTTGGTGGAGATTTTTTCATCAAGATAATATTTTAACGAGTTTTTAAAGTGAAAACTTCTACAAGCTTGAGCAAAATTTATTTTGTTAAATGGAAGAATTTCAATTTTGCCTCAGCATAAACTTGATTAATAATGAAATGTAGAAAAAAATGAAAAGCAATTATATTGGACTTGTCAAGTAATAAATTATTTACGAAATATTTCACCAAAATACCATATTTAGTTGAAGTAACATATTGTGTTAACACAATTGGTTATAATGAGAATGAGAATTATAGCTTAATTTTTCTTACAGCTACTTAAGTCAGCTCTGTGCAGATTATTCAAAAACCGCAACTAACCTGTAGTAATTCTAATCCATACATTTTTTAACAAAAAATCTTATTTGAATTTAATAAACACACCAAAAAAATACAATTTATGTGGATCATAGCAATTTCATGACTAACATAATGAATATGTAGACAAGTTAGCTAAAAATGCCATCATTCATGGAACATTAACCACATATCAGCCTTGCATTATAGTTACTTTTGCTTGTTCAAAAACTGAACAAATAATCAACTGGAAAACACACTGGAAAAAGCACTGTAGCATTTCAGTAACACAATACAGTCATACAACCGATTATTTGGGAAAACCCTTGGTATAAGAATTTTATCCGCCCTGGCAAATGCATAACCACAATCAGTTGACTTAGTTTTGGCCATGCATGTTATCCTGAACAATTTTTTAAATTACATATATTAGATTCAGATATTATACGCGGAGTATTATCCTGGTTCAATCAGAGAGAAGCGCGTATGCATCTACTGATGAGGGGCTAAAAAGCCACGAAACCGGTAGAGATGCTTGATGTACTCTCTGATTAAACTAGAATATAATACGACTGTAGTTCCGGGCTTCAATGAAATTGAAAATGTTTATTCATTTTTAATTTATTTATTTACTCCATTCGGAGTATGAAGGGAACCATTCTCGCTGGAAATTTACCGCGCTGAGCAGATGGGATGTGAATTATGAATTATAAATTTTAAAATTCCCTTATCTTCTATAGTCTCAGCACCCGCAAGGCTTGCATTTTTAGAAGCCTCGAAAAACTTAAAAACTTAAACTTTATTAAGATATTTGTTAAGACCATCAGGTTAAAGATGACTTAAATCAATCATAAATTTTTTGAATGCTAAAAGTATAAACATCCAATCAACAACCTAACTAAAAAATTATAGATAAGAACATCCTACTCCCTGTTGCTTCTTCTTCTTTCTCTTTTTATTAGCTTGCATACTTATGCATCTATATTGGGACCGTGCAAGTTCGGAAAAGCGACACCTGGTTTCATAGCTCAGCAACATTTGTAGCACTTTTAAATATATTGGCCAATTATATTAGTCATGATTGCTGGATAATTCTCAAGGCCATAGCCCAAAAAAATTATAAGAAGAAAAAGTAATATTAGGGTTATGTTATTAACAGATAAACAATTGTATGTAGTAAATAAAATTAATTATTAGTATGCAGTACTATACCCGATTCCACGAACATACGACTGTTGTGGATTATCTCGACAACGAATATTTTACTGTGCAAATTATGAAGAATGAAAGTAAATTGCAAAATACATTGTTGTTTCTTGGAACAATTATTAGAGCCATTTACTTTCGAACTTCTTATAATGCACACTAAAATATTCGTTGTCGCGATAATCCAAGAAAGTCGTATATTCGTGGAATAGCCCATACAAGCAAAATACAATTAATTAAAGGACCCCGTAAAAACCTTATGGGAAATGGCTCTCTGTCAAATGCTCTGAAACTTTGGGTTTTGGTAGTTCTTGATGTGTAGAATAAAAGACTCAATGGGCGCGTAGCTCCAAAAAATCATGGTTTTAAGATATAAGCCTATGAAGGTATAGGTACAGTGAGGACGTTTGAGTTGGAATAAATTCATTTTCTTGAGAATGACCGACTCTGGAGGTATCAGATCGATTTTTATGTTTAAATTATAATTTTTTGGCATATACATCATACTAGTGACGTCATCCATCTGGGCGTGATGGCGCAATCGATGATTTTTAAATAAGAATAGGGGTCATGTGGTAGCTCATTTGAAAGGTTATTAAATTCTCTATCCAATAATATAAATATTAATAATATTATTTATACAGCTGTCCAAAAAAATTTTGAATTAAATTAATTTGAGATAAACAGAAGAATGTATATAATTTATTTGATTCAAAATACATTTTACTGTTGTCCGAAACCAGAAAAAAATATTTATTTGATAAATAAATATTGTTTTTCGCTTAAATTCAATATTAAAGCTGCCACCCACCTGCCTCTTAGCAGTTTGAACATTTAATTTAAGCGAAAGGGGTCGTGTGATAGCTCATTTGAAAGGATATTTAATTCTCTATTCACTAATGTAAACATTAACATAATTGT
Source organism: Diabrotica virgifera virgifera (assembly GCF_917563875.1). Classification (NCBI taxonomy): domain Eukaryota; kingdom Metazoa; phylum Arthropoda; class Insecta; order Coleoptera; family Chrysomelidae; genus Diabrotica; species Diabrotica virgifera. Next base: position 74,965,141 of record NC_065445.1, on the reverse strand, counting down.
TTATACAGGGTGCCCAAATTTTTTTTGAATTAAATTAATTGAGACAAAAAGAAGAATATATGTATTTATTTAATTTGAAATACATTTTACTGTTGTCAGAAAACAGAAAAAATGTTAATTTGATAAATAAACACTGCTTTTCGCGAAAATTAAATGTTCAAACTGATAAGAGGCAGGTCGGTGGCAGGTTTAATATTGAATTTAAGCGAAAAACAATATTTATTTATCAAATAAACATTTTTTCCTGTTTTCGGACAACAGTAAAATGTATTTCGAATTAAATAAATTATATACATTCTTCTTTTTGTCTCAATTAATTTAATTCAAAATTTTTTTGGGCACCCTGTATAAATAATAATGTTTATATTATTGAATAGAGAATGGAATAATCTTTCAAATGAGCTATCACACGACCCCTACTCTTATTTAAAAAAATCATCGATTGCGCCATCACGCCCAGATGGATGACGTCACTAGTATGATAAATCTATAGGCCAAAAAATTATAATTTAAAAATAAAAATCGACCTGATTTGTAATTTATCTACAGAGCCGCCCATTCTTGAGAAAATGAATTTATTCCAACTCAAACGTCCTCATTGTACCTATAACTTCAGAGGCTTATATCTTAAAACCATGATTTTTGGAGCTATGCGCCCATTGAGTCTTTTATTCTACATATCGAGGACTAGCAGAACCCAAAGTTTCAGAGCATTTGACAGAGAGCCATTGCCCATAAGGTTTCTGCGGGGTCCTTTACTTTTATATAATAATCGCATATCATATCAATATTTTTTTTTATTTGGTAGACAACTAATGGCCATTGACATGGTAGGTAAATACGGTGAATTTTTGCAGTTAGGTACCTAGTGTCATGTGTAGTGTGTGTGTTGAGTAAGTATCTTGTTACTTTGCAAAGTCGACGTCATTGTCTTTGCAAAGAGACGCTAATTGTATCCGAACGTGTGCGGTCCCTCCGGTGAGTACCGATCCCACAAGGACAGAAACTTTTTCATTTATTAATTTATCATACAAGAAAAGTCTCTGACCCTAGTGAGATTCCAACTCACGACCATTCGGACCTTTCGATCCAAAGGTAGTCGCTCTTACCACTGAGCCACAGAGGGGGTATCATATCAATATTGTGGAGCAACATATAATTTTTCTTCTTAAATGACAGTAGGTATGAAATATACGTCAATTTGACAATTTCAATTGACAATATGAATTATTTAAGAAAGTTGCAAGATTTTTTTCGTTATTCGCGCACGATCGTTTCTCGTATTCCCTCCAAGTAGGTACTTGCACACGCCGAATACCACCTCCCTGTTAATATTCTATTTCTAGTAACTGAATGACAAAAAAAATGTAAATTTTATTTACAAACACCAAGTTTTCTCTTCGATAAATTTGTATGTCAATTTTAAAGACTGTAGTTTGCAGATTTAACACAAGATTAAAAGAATTTAACATGACGATTTCAATTCAGAAAACCAGGAAAATAGTAATCAGTAAAGAACCAATAAAATTTAAACTACAAGGCGATGGAATTAGCATTGAACAAGTAATGGCAATAAAGTACCGAAAGATCATGTGCAAAGAGCAAATCGATTAGGGGATACCTTAATAACACTATGGCGGAAAATTTTTACTGGTCATATTTTTACTGATAACATGAAATCAATAATTTGTAAAGCAAGTATAAGACCAATAATGACGTATGCATCAGAAACAAGACCAAACATTGTCACATCACAAATGCTATTGAAAACGACAGAGATAAGAATACTGAGAATAATTACAGAAAATATTCTGAGAAATAAAAAGAGGAGTGAAGATATCAAAAGACAATATAATGCAGATTATATTAACAGTTGCATACTAAATCAATGTAGATGTTGCAATGTAGAAGACATAAATGGATGGGTAACAAAACGCAAACAGGAGTGGAACGAACAGATTAGTAGAATGGCAGAGGATAGGATAGTACGAATAGCACGAGATAAGTCACCAAATGGACGAAGAAGTATTGGCAGACCAAGAAAAAGGTGGTGCGATAACTTAAACAATTTAGGAGGCTAATATTGAAGAAGAAACAGGCTTTAAAGGGTACATACAAGAAGGAAGAAGAAGAAGAAGCATACTAATCTTCTTCTTCAAGTGCCCTGTCCATTGCGAACGTTGGCTACTAACATCGCAATTCTGTTCTTGCTTAAGGTTTTTCTAAATAGTGCGACCGATGCTGCAGTAGGCGGTACTTTTTGTGTTTCTATTCAATATGTGGCCTAGCTATTCAAGTTTTCTTTGTTTAATTTTGGTTAACACCGATTCCTTTCTCTTTTCCGATACTGTGGATTACCTCTATGTTGGTGACATATTCGGTCCAGAATATACAAAGAATGCGTCGGTACATCCACATTTCGAATGCTTCTAGTTTTTTTTATGAGCGTCTTTGTCAGTATCCAGGCCTCCACTCCATATAGTAAGATTCGAAAAATGTAGCATTTAAGTAGACGTTGTTTTAGGGAAAGAGACAAATCCTTGCTTATGACGAGCTTTTTCATATTGTTAAATGCTACTCTAGCTCGTTCTATTCTCGTCTGAATTTCTGTGACCTGTCCCATTTTGCATTTACGTTGGTGTCAAGGTATACATAAGATTCTTCATGGTCAACAAATATGTTATTTATCCATAACTGTCGAGCAGATTGTTGATTTTTGCTTATCAATACAGTCGACTCGCGTTAATTCAAACCCGCGATAATTCAAATCTCTCTATAATTCAAAGTTATCACGAGTTCCCTACAAAATCTCTTTATATTTCGAACTAAATTAATACATTTTTATACACTTGGTAATTCGAACGAAAAATATCATTGCTATATAACAAAAAGACGCGTTAATTCGAACTCATCGGCGTCCAACACTCGACAAATCAAAGTTGGATGATGAAGAATCAGCAATAGAACCATTAGTTGACATCAGCGATGTGAGTTTTTCTGACTTTGTTCAAGTGGATGAAGATGTTGCATCTCAGGTTCACTAACCGATGGTGAAATTTTATCTGCGACAGATACGAATGAAAAAAGTAACGATGAAGATGAGTACGATACATAAGAACCTTTGGCAGAAGTGTCAGTTAAGGAAGCAAGCTCCTCATTTGATACCTTACAAACCTTCTGTCTACAAAACGAAAGTGATGAAAAAGCATTTCAGGCACTTTTTCTTTTAAAAAAATTATTGAGCAGTCTGAGCAACATCAATGTGCTTTGAAGCAAACCAGTATAATACAGTTCTTTCCAAAGATTGATTAATTCACATTAGGAATACATACATATATGTATGTATACGAATGTGATACCTCTAAACTGTCTAAACTTTTGTCATCGTTATAGAATATGTAACAGTTAATAAATAATCAACACTTAATAATTCGAAGTTTTATTTATTTTCTCTCACAAATTTCGAACCATTTGATATTTCAAACACGCAATAATTCGTAATATTTTAAGAGTCCCTAGAGTTTCGAATTAACGAGAGTCGACTGTATCTATTTTGTCTTCTTGATGTTGATGCTCAGGCCGTATTCCTCACTAATAGGATACTAAATAGAAAAAAAGAATGGAATAATCACTTGAGTAAAACGGGAGAGACCAGGGAGGTTAAAATAGTAAAATATGTAACAGTAAATGGTAAAAGAAATATCGGTCGACTGTGCCAAAGACGAAATGATAACCTTCTATAGATAGACCGATCAAATAAAAATACAAAGCATGTAAATCAAAATGTAATTCCGTACAGGTTAGAATAAATTTTTTATCAAAGTTTAGGTCAAAACAAAAGATATTTTCAAGAAAGTATATAATTCAAATGAGGGGATCATTCTTTAAATAATTAAAATGGGCAATTTTTGCTCAAAATGTACTTTTATAAGTGCTGCGGTAATTCATGTTCATATTGAGGTTTTTCAACTTTTTTCTGCAAATCTTAAGAAACAGGCTTTTATATAAGACTTACTAAATTAAATTTCACCTTTAATTTATTTAAATAATTGTAGATCAAAATTGAAAAACAAGTATTCAAAAAAATATTATTTGCATTATAAATAAGCACTATCAAACATTTTGTTTTACATACAACGTTGTGCCATCATATCAGTAAAAATTGAAAAAAAATTGGTTGATAAATATTGAGCAGTTTATGAGATATTTAATTTGTTTATAAAAAAATTACCATTTTTTTAATTGCAAAAACGTGGTTGTTGACGATAAAGTATACAAGTTTTTAAGATCTTACTTTTTTGCTTTTATGTATATTTTCGATAAATGGATTGACAAACAAAATTTCAATTAAACACTCCTCAAAAATGACGTTTGCCAATTGGTGTAATTTGTTTAAAATTTGTTTTTTTTTTAATAACATCGCCGGGATTAAAAATTTTTAAAATATTTTTCGACATTTATATTTCTGTTGGTTTTTGACACATTAACAAAAGAAAAAAACATTTCTAGAACCATTTTTGCCGAGATAGCTTTTCCCAGTTTAAAAATTCATAATTTGTTTAATTATCAATATTAACATTTAAAAGTGCGTAAGTACATCTACTAACCCTACTACTTAACAATGCCATTTATACACATAATAAAAATTCTAGAATATTTTGAAAAATAATGATTTTCATAGCACCTTAAATGAAAACTTTTTGCCTGAAAATTGGCGGAGGAGGAGTTTGCGATATCTCAGTTAATAATGGGCCAATTTCAATGTTTTTTTTTAATTTGAGGTAGCATATAAAAATAATAACATCTGCATGACTCTTTTTGCACTAAATATTCATTAATTTGTTATAAACAATATTTTTTCTATACATTTTTTTCTCTAATATTGTGATAAATAAAAGTTGGCAACAAAGATAACTACAAAACAGTATTAAAACAAATGTTTTTTTTTAATCTAACAAAATAGTAAAATTTTTTTAAAGAAACATATAAACTTTTTTCTTTGTACAAATCATTGTCAAAATCTTACAAAGTTAATGTGAACGCAAAAGAAAATATATAAAAAAATGGAGGACAACCTCTATTATAAATCTATTATGTATATAAGTGAATAAAAATTAACAAATATATACACAATTTTTAGTGTACTACCTGTAGTGTACAAAGATTGTAAATTAAATGTAAAATACAAAATATATATTTTAATATTGTACAAAGAAGAAATCCTTTAACTTTTTTAACAAACAACAAACAATGTCTTTAACAAATTTTTAATGCTAATTCAGTATTATTTGGTTAATTTTTTTATAAAACATTTTTTGTGTCAATTTTATTTATCACACGTAGAGAAAAAAAGAGAAAAAAATTGTTTATAACAAATTGACGAATATTTATTGTAAAAAGTGTCATTTAGACGTTATTATTTTTATATGCTACCCTAAACTCAAAAAAAAACATTGAAATTGATTCATTATTAACGAAGATATTGCAAAGCACTACTGCATCACTCTTCATGCAAAAAGTTTTCATTTAAGGTTGTTGCGAAAATTATTATTTTTTAAAATATTCTAAAATTTTAACACTGTGTATAAATGACATTGTTGAGTAGAAGGGTTGATAGATGTACTCACGCACTTTAAAATGTTAATATTGATAAATAAACAAAATATGAATTTTTAAACTTGGAGAAGCTATCTCGGCAAAAAATGGATCTAGAATTTTTTTCTTTTGTAAGTGTGTAAAAAACTACCAGGAACACGAATATGGAAAAATAATTTCAAAATTTTTAATCATGGCGATGTTATTAAAAAAACAAGTTTCAAACAAATTACACCAATTTTCAAATAACATTTTGGAGGGGTGTTAATTTGAAATTTTGATTTGTCAATACATCTGTAGAAAATATACATAAAAGCAAAAAAAATGGGACCTTAAAAACTTGTATATTCCATCGACAACAACCGCGTTTTTGCAATTGAAAAATGGGAATTTTTTATAAACAAATTAAATATCTCATAAACTACTTAATATTTATTAACCAATTTTTTTTCGATTTATACTGGTACCATAGCGCAACTCTTTCTGCAAAACGAAATGATTTATAATGTATATTTATAATGCAAATAATATTTTTTGGAAATTTGTTTTTCAATTTTGATTTACATTTATTTAAATAAATCGACCCACTATATGGTAAACATCAGCCATTGTTTGTTGAGTACTAATACCTCAAAAATAGTGAATTAGCATCGTTTAAAAATAGTGAAAGTGGTTTAGCAAGAACATTACACTATCCACAAGCTGGGTAAGTGTTTACCAAATTCAAAGTGTCCAAATAGACTATTAATTAGAATTAGAATTACACAAAGACTATATAGACTTTTTATCAGCAATTTATTTTCAAATGTTTTTATTTTATTATTCTTGGGTGCGACTCAATTGCACTAGACAAGAAATATTAATCATCCATTTATAAAAATGTTTTTGGCTGGAAATGGGAACGGATCCGGTCCAGTCAACAATATATATAATGCACAAATGAATCAACCCTCAAATACAATGATACCAATGCAACCAAATCATCAATATATGCAACAACACAACTCTGTATCAGCAGACATGATGCACTATTATCAAAATCAATTCCCACCTCTTCCAAATATGTACACTCATCCATTTAATTTCCAAAATTTATCCTTACCTCAAATGAGCCAAAACTCAGTTCCTCCGCAGCCAGAGATACACTCAAAAACTTTCGAAGAAGGAATAGATTATTCCCTACCGTCCTCATCAAGTGACGATGAAAACATGGAAAGTGATGCAAATGCTTGTCCGTGGCAACAACTAAAACAGTCGAGATCAAAAAGAAAACGTAGAAAAATAGCAGAAACTACTGAGCAAGGTGCTTCAGTAAGCACATCTAATAGGTTTCAAACTCTCTCAGAAGAAAACGCAGATACAAACCAAATCCATACCAGTAAAAGAAACGATGACAACCCAAATACCCAAACGAAAGATACCAAGCCGCCCCCTATTTATGTTTACGGAGTAATAGACTACAAAGCAATGACTGACTCTATAGCGCAAGTTACTGAAGATGAAACATATTATACTACCACTCTTTCTGAAAATGTTGTTAAAATAAATGCTAAAACACCTGATTCTTATAGAAAAATAATAAATTACATGAGAGAAGAAAAAATAGTACACCATAGCTATCAACTCAAACAAGAAAGAGCATATAGAGTCGTCCTAAAAGGTTTACACCATTCTATACCCTTAGAGCAAATAAAATCTGAATTATTAAGGCAAGGCCACACAGTCAGAAATGTTTTAAACATCCGGCACAGAGTAACAAAAGAGCCCCTACCATTATTTTTCGTCGATTTGGAACCAAAAAACAACAATAATAAAGTTTTTAATGTGGAATTTATATAAAATACCAGAATTAGAGTAGAAGCTCCGAAACACAAGAACACCATTGTGCAATGCACTCGATGTCAAGCATACGGACACTCTAAGTCATACTGTTATAAACCTTATAAATGTGTTAAATGTGGAGGATCACACGACACCAAAAGTTGCACAAAGCCGAAAGACACACCTGCAACATGTACTCTTTGCAAGGGCAATCACCCAGCGAACTATAAAGGCTGCACTGTTTATCGAGACTTATTAAAAGCAAAGAACAGGAATAACGACACAACTTGACCTAGAAACACACAAGGATACATAAATCCCAATCCAGCACTGCACCAAATGAATCAACAATATGCGCAAAATGGAATGAATTATGCTCAAGTAACCTCAGGAAACATCAACAGACCAAATAATGGTGAAGATTTAACACACATGATGTCAAGCTTCTTAAATGAATTCAAAAATCTATTTAATCAACTTCTGAACCAAAATAGCATGATCCTGAACATGCTAACAACAGTCATTAGTAAAATAACGAATTAATGGCTCCATCAATTAGAATAGCCGCCTGGAACTCCAACGGGCTACCAAACCATGTACAGGAAATCACAGCATTTTTAAAAGTAAATAAATTAGATGTTCTTCTCATCTCAGAATCACACTCAACCGAAAGAACAGTAGTAAAAATCCCTTTATACACAACGTACCTTACTCATCATCCTGATGGAACTGCTCACGCAGGAACAGCAATTATTATTAAATCTTCTATTAAACACTATTTCCTACAAAATTACGCCACACCTAAAATACAAGGAACCATACTAAAAATAGAAACATTTACATGGCCACTTGCCATTGCAGCAATTTACTGTCCTCCTAGACACTCCATATCAATTGAAGGATACGAGACCTTTTTTCAAGAACTAGGACCCCGATTTATAGCAGCTGGAGACTGGAACGCCAAACACACCGTATGGGGATCGAGGCTTATAACACCAAAGGGTAGAAATTTATTGGCGTGCTCGCAGAGAAATAATTTAAACTTCCTTTCGACAGGTCAGCCAACGTATTGGCCGACCGATCAAAACAGGATTCCTGACCTGCTAGACTTTGCCGTTATCAAAGGTATCTCAAATATACATTACAAAATAGAACCCAGTCTTGATTTAAGTTCAGATCACACCGCAATAATCATAACACTAAGTACAACTGTAATTTGGAAGGAACCTGTGGCAAAACTCTGCAATAAAAGAACCAACTGGGAACAATTTCAAGCTATTATTAACACAAATATAAGCTTAAAACATCGAATTAAAGAACCCCGTGAAATAGAAAAAGCAGTGCAACATTTAACAGAAGTTATACAAGATGCTGCATGGAAGTCAACTCCAGATGATAAAAAAATTACCACCCATGATCATAACATTCCTTTACAAATTAAAGAAATTTTAAATGAAAAAAGAAGAGCTAGAGCCAAATGGCAGCGGTCAAGGAATCCCCGGGATAAAACACAATTAAATCGGTTAACACATCAACTGCGTACAGCTTTAATCCAGGCCCGTAATGAGACTTTTAAATATTACATCTCCAACCTAACACCTAATGACCATTCATTATGGCAAGCGACCAAAAAATTCAAGAGACCAATAACATTTATTCCACCAATTAGAAAATCGGATCTAAGCTGGGCAAAAACTGATGAAGAAAAATCAAACACATTAGCACAACACCTCGCCCAGGTATTTAGTCTACATAGAGAAGTCAATGCTGAAGATGAAGAAGTATACACATTTCTCGACGCTCCTTGTCAATTATCACTACCACTGAAACCATGTACACCAACAGAGATCTGGAAGGCGATAAATAAAATAAACCCTCATAAGGCTCCAGGTTATGACTTAATTAATGGTGATGTACTAAAGCATTTGCCTAGAAAAGCGATAGTCATGCTAACTATTGTATATAACAGCATGACAAGACTGTGTCACTTTCCTATTCAATGGAAATACGCACAAATAATTATGATTGCGAAACTGGGCAAACCGCCTACAGAACCCTCCTCCTATCGTCCTATAAGCCTTCTACCAATAATGTAAAAAGTTTTCGAAAGACTTCTTTTAGTCCGAATTCTCGAACGAATAAACATAAATAACATAATACCTGACCATCAATTTGGCTTTCGACAGAACTACTCAACAATACAGCAGTGCCATAGGATTGTAAATTATAAAAAAGAAACTTTAGAGGGAAAGAAAATGTGTGCGGCAGTATTCCTTGATGTGGAAAAAGCATTTGATAAGGTGTGGTATAAAGGCCTGTTGTATAAAGTGAAAAAGAATATGCCTAATGAAATATACCTGATATTAAAATCATATCTGAACGAGCGATTTTTCCAAGTCAAAGTAAATACCTCACTTTCCAAATATCATCCTACACAATCCGGAGTACCTCAAGGTAGTGTCCTCGGTCCCTTCCTTTATCTCCTTTACACTGCTGATATACCTGCTGATGATGACATTACTATGGCCACATTTGCCGACGATACAGGAATCCTTACATCAGACGATAACCCAGATAGAGCTTCTAAAAAACTGCAAAACTATTTAAGTTCACTTCAAACATGGATAACAAAATGGAAGATTAAAGTAAACGGTGAAAAGTCTTCACAAATTACGTTCACAACAAGAAGGATCGACTGTCCACAGGTTCATATTAACAACATTCCTATCCCCTTAAAATCAGATGTCAAGTACCTGGGACTCCATTTGGACCGAAAGCTGACATGGAAGAACCATATCAAAACCAAGAAAGCTCAAATAAATTTAAAAGTCAGACAAATGTATTGGCTGCTAGGTAAAAGATCCCAGTTATCATTAGAAAACAAAGTATTATTATACAAAATTATACTAAAGCCGATATGGAGTTATGGCATAGAGTTATGGGGCTGCAGCAAACCGAGCAACACTAAAATACTGCAAACTTTTCAATCAAAGACGCTGCGCATGATAGCGAATGCACCATGATACGTCTCCAATATAACTATCCATAATGACCTTGGGATACCATTCATCGAAGATGTTATTAGACTACAGGCAACCAAAGCCCAAGAAAGAAATTTCGCCCATGAAAGTCAAACTATTCAACAACTCTACCAGCCGCCACTTGTGGGAAGAAGACTGAAAAGGACATGGCCAGAGGACCTAACTGATTAGGTGTATTGGAGAACCATCGATGGATGGTGCCCAAAGCATGCCAGGATTCAAGACTTTGCTACTATTTGCTAAATACTCTGTGTTGTAATTGGAGTAGATTGTAAATTTGCGCTTAATAAAATGAAAAAAAAAATTTAAATAAATTAAGGGTCAAATTTAATTCAGTAAATCTTATATAAAAGATTGTTTCTTCAGCTTTGCAGAAAAAAATTGTAAAAAGCTTAATAAAAACATGAATTACCGCAGCAGTTAAAAAAGTAAATTTTGTGCAAAAATTACCCATTTTTAATTATTTAAACAATGATCCCCTCATATGAATCATATACTTTCTTGAAAATATCTTTTGTTTGGACCTAAACTTTGATAAAAAAATTATTCCAACCTGTACGGAATTACATTTTGATTTTATTTTATTTTATTGAGCTAAGAGGGGTTAGCCCGTCTATGAACAAGTCTTTCTTGTAGCATGGAAGAAGAAGAAGTTGGTTTTATATTTAAATTCTTGCTACAAAACTAATTAATTATTGTCATTGTTTCGTACTGTCTATGACTCCAAAATTTAATAAAAAAGTAGCTGTCCTCTCCTAACCTTTCACTTCTGGGTACAGCAAGTTCCAAGAATTGTTAGATCGTAGCATCAACCCACACACGAACCCCATCCTATCCCAAAAAATTCAAAATACAATACGTTGCCCCAGTCTCATTGAATTAGGCAATCGGTAACTTCGCCGTTCAGAAATTTTATGAATGAAAATCCGCAGGCGGGAAACTACTGCATAGGCCAGTCCTTGAGTCCTAGTTCCTGAACGTAATTCTAACCTCCGGGTTATTGTTTTATGTTTAAAACAATTTAATAACATTTATGTTGTTTGATAGGTATTAAATGATAGTATCAAATAATATGAATGAAAAGTTGTAAATTCCGAAAGAACGTTTATGTTTGTTTCATCGACTTCGAGAAGGCATTCGACCGATTACAACATAATACACTTTTCGATTGCCTGCAGGCAGCAGGACTTGACCACTACGATATAAGACTGCTGAAATACTTATATTACAATCAAGTAGCCTCTATCCAAATTGGAGACAGTCGTACTGAGAAACTGCCGATAAAACGTGGAGTACGACAAGGTTGTGTTTTATCGCCCACCCTTTTTAATCTGTACTTTGAAGAAATCTTTAGGGAGGCTTTGGATGACAGACAAGAGGGAGTAAGGCTAGGCGGAGAAGTAATCAACAATATTAGATACGCTGACGATACAGTATTCTTGCTGAAAATTTGCAAGATCTTCAGACACTACTAAATTTAGTCAGTGAAGCAAGTTATCGGAGAGGCCTTAAAATCAACATTTCAAAAACAAAGTGGATGACAGTTGGAAAGATTAATATAGATCAAGGTCAGCTTTCTCTTGATGGAGAGGAGTTAGAACGGGTAAATCATTTAAAGTAGGTACCTTGGCAGCTGGTTAAATGTAAATTGTGACTCTGATGAAGAGATAATAACTAGGATCGAAATATCACGGAAGGCTTTTATGACCTGGAAACCAGTTTTATGCAACAGAAACCTGTCGATGAATATTCGAAAGAAGGCGCTGAAATGTTATGTGTGGTCTATCCTATTGTATGGTTGTGAGACATGGACGTTAAAAACCACAATGCTAAACAAAATAGAAGCATTCGAATTGTGGTGCTATGTACGAATCCTAAAGATATCGTGGGTTTCGCACACTTCCAATGAAGATGTTCTTCAAATGCTGAATTCAGAACGTCTGCTCATAAGCATCACAAAGAGGAGAAAAACTGAATACTTCGGCCATATAATTAGAGGACTTAAATACCATCTGCTTCGCCTTATAATTCAAGGAAAAATGAAGGGAAAGAGATGGATTGGTCGAAAGAAACTTTCATGGCTGCGTAATATTAGACAATGGTGTGGCTGCATAGTAGAAGAATTATTTCGCGCAGCAGCCGATAGAGAGAGATTTCAGGAAATTGTAAACAGATGACGGACAACATCTGAATACAGACACGGCACCTAAAGAAGAAGAAGATCAAATAATAGTTGATTGATAGTTGTATCAAATAAAAAGTAAGGAACTGATAAGAAAGATAGATACCATAAAAAATTGTATTTTCTTAAATTCAAAAGGAAAAAGAATTTCCTGTAGTCGGCTGTATATTATTAATCACAAAAAATTAGTTAAAATCCTTTATATAAGATATTTTTTATATACTATTTTTTTTTCTTCTGCTTCTTCGGATTTTTCCCATTACTAACTCGCCGTTTTCTTCCTCCACAGCACTTTATTCTCCCAGTCATATTCTTAGACGTCTCCATCAATCATAGCATTTTCAACGTAAGTTTTCCATTTTATAGCAGGTTTTCCTTTCCGTTTTCTTCCAGGCGGATCCCTGTCCAATATTCTTTTAAGTCATTTGTGCTTTGGTATTCTTTGTACATGCCAGTACTACTGTAGAGCTCTGCTTTCCAACATTTTTGTAATTTAGCATTCTACTTCTGTTCGGTTCCATTTTTCCTTTGTTCTTATTCTGTCCTCTCTGGTGATTCGTAGACATCTTCTCATAACTGTTCTTATTTTATTTTGTATTGTTGTTGTCATTGACCATACTTCCGCTCCATATAAGGTACAACATGACCAAATTCGCTTTGTAGTTGAGATTTGGATGCGCACTGTTGTTGATGTTCGGTCTTTCCACATTCTCTGAATTTTATTTTTGGTAACGTGCAGGTATTTTACTTGGCGAGACGTTAAAAAAATAATACTCAAAAAATTTGGAAAAACCGAACGTCAACACCAGTCCACATCCAAATCTCAAATACAAAGTGAATTTGGGCGTACTGTAATACAGTATGCGGCAAAATAAACAGCACTGAAAAGAATATTGAAATGTTTATGATTATTTATATATATAATACATGATATAGCCTTGGAAATATCATTCACGACGACGCAAGTTCCCGATAAAACAGATGTTAAAGATGCCATCTGGCCAGCGGCGGATCTACTTGGAGGGAAAATGAGGAAATTTCCACCCTAATAAGGTCCAAAATTAAAGAAAAAAAGAATGTGTGTGTACTTTGTACGCACGTAAGAAGTTATACTTCTATTATATAATTTAAACGAAATTAATATACTTTTTATTTATATTTTATTTAAATATAATTTAATAATTACTACTAATTTATACTTACTACTTCTCAAACATTTTTATTAAAGCAGTGCCAAAAATTAAAATAATAAAAGAATAAAACACACACAAACACATTCAAAATGCCACAAATGATTTCTGAACATTAATTGTCGGAAATTTTTTTAACTAAATACGTATTTTCTGAAAATAAAATTATATAATAAATATACTTACAATCATAAAATGTATAAAAAAAAAATAAAAAAATAAAAGTTTTTATTGGGATTCGAACCAGCTATCAGCGCGGTTGGTATATTGGGGTTCAATCGCCTTAAACGCTTCGCCACGGAGGCAATGTGTCATTATGTGCGAAGATCGACTAACTAAACGGATTAAGCTTTTGACATTTTTGAATTAAATTAGATTATTTTGATTTTGAATTGAAATGATTTAGAATTGAAAAAATACAACAAAACATAGAGTAAGAAAACAATATATTAGGTGAACATTGATAGAAATTTTGATGGTAATCAAATTATGTAAATAAAAGTATTACATACTATGTATTTTGGTAGGTTCAAATAGGTAGGTACCTATGATACATTTACAATTATTACGTACCTGTTGATTTTAAAAACTATTTAAATGTCACTACAATTATAAACTTTTTTGTTTCTGTCCTCACAACAATAAAACTAATATATTATACATTTGTTTACCTTCATATTGAACAATTATTTATTATTGACAGATCATTTCAACACCCAATCAGAGCCCGTATAACGACTAATACCATACTGTCGGTGTGCGCATGCGCGCAGATCAATATAAATTCACCCTCAATCTCAATCGCGCTTAAAGGAGTATAACTTCAAAAAACTGTTAAAACATAAAAATATATTAGCTCACATGAAAGCAAAACCACAGAAAGAAAAATTCAACCCAATAAACACGCTAGTTAGGAAAATTAAGGGAACTTAATGCCTATAACTTATTATTTATATCCTTTATGTAATCTGAGTTTATCTTTTTTATGTCTTTTGATTGGTTTTTCATTGGAAGTTCCCCCTAAGGCAAATTTATCCTCCCAAGGCAAATTTCTAGATCCGCCTCTGCCTCTGGCATAAAAAAATCTTTAATTCTAGTCCTCAATTCCGAAATGGCAGACGGTGACCTCTTCAGCATTCCCCATATGTACGAATCTGGTGGCGTTATTTCTGGGGAGTGGTAGCTGGAAGCTCCAAAAATGATCGCACAGTATTCAAAGAGACTCCCTGGAAATGTGACAGATTATCCCGTTCTACTGAAACCATTGTTGATTTTAAGCTTGGAACATTTTCGTGACCTTTTCCGTATGGCCGAAAATAGTACTCCATTATAAAAAATTTTTCTGCAAAACTGAGAACCATCCTGAAGTATCTAACATTAACATGATATTGACAAACGTTATAACAACGTTTAGAAACCACTCAATACTTTTCGGCACATGACACATACACATTTGAGGCATACTTTCAGTACTGTTTATTTTGCCGCATACCGTATTCAGCACTATGCTCTGAAACATAATTTTTTTGTTCTCTTTGGTTAGAGTGTTATTCCATATCAGCATGGAGTGCTTTTGTGGCTTTGGATTGATTTTCCCGTGCTGTTTTCATTTCCGTATGTTTTTCATGATCTAGTTTTTCGGAGTACAGCTTGTTCGTCGCCGCAATGGTCCATGCACTGTTCTATTATGTAAAAATATTATTTTGAGAACAATAACGCATTCAAGTAGAAACTACGTAAACATTGAGAAATGTAGCATAATTGGCTTGTCTTAACGGTTCTCGAATACCAGCTCTTTCTATTGTGTCAACCTTTATCTTGTAGGTTTCTTATTTCCATTCTGTAATTTTGTTTAATCAGCATTTACTCCTGTAACATGTCCGTACCTTTTCCCATATAATCGATTATATCTGAGTTCATTACACACGTTTCTCAATCTCTTGTTACTGATTTTGTCTGACTTTAAAACTTCTCCTTAGAAATGCCATCTTTTTCGCCTTAGTTTATCTTTTTTTTAATTAATATAAAAAACATACTCGTATCCAGTTTTCAGAAACGTAAGTCATTGTTTTCTTGACAACGGCGGATCCAGCAACCTTGCAAGGTGGGGGCAATGAAATTAAAATTTTCTCATAACTGGCATACGCAGGATTCTTTTTCGGGATGGGCTGTTATTTTCTTATTCTTCATGTACCATGTCCTTTCAGAACGTTGGTTACCATTATAGATATCTTAATTTTATTTATTGCCACCCTAAATCGACAATGAAGTTCTTCTTCGTCCTGGACTGCGTTTGCCTGCTATTTTCACTTGAATAATATTTTGTAGCAACCTACATTTAGATCCAGAAATAATCCAGCTATCTCTTCTTGATGCTTCTTATAATCGCAGTAGTCTTGCTGAGACATTCTAGTATTGTGGAGTTTCGAATCTTCTCCATCCAATAAACTCTTAAAATTTTTCTATTGCACCAGATTTCGAGAGCCTTAAGGCGATTTAGATCGATTTTATTCACAGTCCAAGACTCGACACCATACAGTAAGACCGAGAACACGTAGTAGCGAAGTAGTCGGATCCTTAATGCCAATTTGAGGTCTCTGTTACATAATACTTTGGATATCCTTCTAAAAGCGGCTATTATTCGGGGGTTTTATTAAATTTTATTAAATGATCGGAAATTAGGTAATATTTTAATATAACTATAAACAGATAACAGATTGTTCATAATAACAATAAACAGATTTATTGTGGAACTTTTTCATTTATTATGTTCCAAAGACTTTTAATAATTTTCGATTCCAAGGAATTCTGCCATATTTATGCTTCAGTTATTCGAATAACTGATCTGTTACAAAATTATCAGGACACAAAATCCACTATCGTAATCTCTTCCTTAAAAACGGTGTCAGTAGACACCAGGCGAAGTCTCAAGAAGGGGGCAATTGACTCCACTGATCCCCCTTGGATCCGCACCTGTTTCTTGACAGGGTTTTTTTATATTCTTAAGTTTGTTTGTCTAGTAATTCTTTTATTCCACAGCAATGAGTTCAGTTTTATTAAACAGTTTCATGCATAATATTTACATCTTAAAATGCATCATAGGATAACAATTCGAATTTTAGTTGCTGCCTCTTTGAGTTAACTATTCATAGATGGTGCTGTTGCATCTTTTTTAATTATTTTAATAATTAGACCGAAAAGATGAACAGATTTGATTCCAGTTCAGTGCCTCTACACATGTGCTCCGATGACGGAAAATAAAACCGAAATAGGTATAAGCACATAATAAAATATAAACACATAATCAAATTTAGTTTGCTCTTGATTGTTTATGACTTTAAGTTCTCTTGTTACATCCTACTCTGTTCTTATTCTTGTTTTATTGTTAACATTAACACATTCGCGGACACGCTTTAGATGTAGACACGTTTTCTTATGGAGTAAGTGACTTCATATATGCAGTCATGTCCGTGAATGTGTTAAGTTTCTTTACTATGTATGTGTGTCCTACTTATTAACACCGGTTTAATTTGATCGGTTAATTGCACCCTCGAGCTTTACCTTTAAGTTATTGCTTCAAAGCTCTATGATGGGTTTTTGATTTCTACTTTTTTATTATTTTCCCTGTTATCCCAAGCTTTTGGCATGTTTTCTGGATCCCACGTACCAAAAAAAGTTGATTAATAGCAATCTGAAAATTTGTTAATAGCTTAACGGTGTCTAGTCAGACAAACTTTGATGTACGGGAACACTGTAACAGGGGAAGTTTTAATTGTGGAATAGGTTAAAAATTTGGAACGTTAGACTATGAAACGTCAAGTGTATTTTGTCGGACAGAACTTCCAATTGATTTGTTACCCTTTCATTAAACTCTCATGCAAGAATCAGATTGATATTTATCACCTGTCATAATTCCTGTCATTTGACATGTTCTACGTGTCGGACTTAAAATGCCCAGTTGGTGATAAATACTAGTCTGATTTTTGCATGAGAGTTTAGTGAAAGGGTAACAAATCAATTGGAATTTCTGTCCGACAATACAATACAAATACAGCAAATACAATAATTGTATTAATGGTTCTATTTATTAATAATTTGTAAACCTCATATTCTTTATGAGATCTGTTGTTAATGTACTTTCTCTACAGATTCCATGGTCATAATTCAAGCATAATTGCAAAGTGTCTAAAGGTTCGACCCTCCGAGTGGATTACTTTCAACCAAAACATAAGAAGACTTACTGAAGTTAGATATCTGAATCATCAGAGCAACAAAACAGGCATACCAAATCCATATGAAAGAAAAAAGACAACGAGAAGTATAAGATTTTCTTCCTCTTCTGGTTCTTATCCGTTTCGGGTGTTGGAAGTCATATTCGCAATCATAACCGTGCTCGCTGCGGCTCGAAACTGTTCCGTTGAAGTTTTCTTAAACCATGTTCTCAAATCCCGCAGCCATGATATTCTCCTTCTACCGGGTCCCCGCTTACCTTTGACTTTACCTTGCAATATGGACTACAGCAGGGAGTAACGGTGCTGATTTCTCATAACGCGTCCCAGATACGGCAGTTTTATGCGTTTGATGGTAAACACAATCTCCGATTCCTTCTTTATTCTTTCTAGAACTTCCTTGTACGTGATCTTTGCTGTCCAGGATATTTTCAGCATTCTTTTAAAAAACCACATCTCAAGCGCTTTACGTTTTTTAATAGTAGCCTCTGTAAGCGTCCATGCCTCCGCTCCGTACAATAATATAGAGAAAACATAACATCTCAAATGTCTCAAAAGTCTAAGATCAGAAGATATTAAACTTCTTACATTGGAAAAATCTTGAAATTTTTCTGACGTCTAAGATACTCGGTTTCCGGAGGCGGCCGTTCTAACGACTCCAGGAGGAAGAAATGTACCTTAACGGATGGATGTAGTCTCTGAAACAGAATTAAATCTTCGCTGTCTTCCATTAAAAATTTATTTTAAAAATGATTAAATAAAATATATCAAGCTTCAAGTAGATAGCCAAACGGGAGACGTAGGCCCTTCTTCTTCTTAAGGTGCCGAGACCGCTTGTCGATCGTTGGCTCTCATGTTGCCCAGCATATTAACAATCATTGTCTTATTTACAGCCGCACGAAATAGTTCAGTGCTAGTTTTCCCAAACCATTGGCGTAGGTTTTTAAGCCAAGAAGTTGTACGGCGGCCCACACTTCTTTTTCCCATTATTTTACCTTGCATGACGAGGTGAAGTATGTCATATTTTTCTGGGTGACGCATTATATGACCAAAGTATTCCAATTTGCGCCTTTTAACCGTGTTAGGCCCAGAGATAACCAAATCAGAGGTGAGTCAGGCAATAAACTCTATGAAAACCAATAAATATGCTGGTCCAGATGAATTGCCTAGCGAGCTGATAAAGTTGGTCAACGAGAAAAACCTGGACATAATGGTAGGACTGTTCAACGCTATCTCTACTACAGGAATCATCCCTAGAGAAATGTTGACATCAGCATTTGTGTGTTTGCCAAAGAAAGTGAATGCCAAAGAATGCAGTGACTACCGAACCATAAGCTTAATGTCACATACCTTGAAAATTCTATTGAAAATTATCCACGCCAAAATACACTCTAAACTGGAGCTGGATATTAGTGACACTTAATATGGGTTCCGCAATAGTATGGGTAATGGGTATCAGAGAGGCATTATTCTCCTTCAACGTGCTGACACAGAGATGTTTGGATGTTAACCATTCTCTTTACGTCTGTTTTATAGACTACAATAAAGCGTTTGATAAAGTAAAACATGATCGATTCATGGAAATCCTAAAAAATAAAACCCTAGATGAAAGAGATTTAAGACTAATAACACACCTCTATTACAATCAGCGAGCAATAGTAAGAATTAAAAAGGAAACATCTGAAGAAATGGAAATAAAAAGAGGAGTCAAGTAAGGCTGCATACTATCACCTCTATTATTTAACGCTTACTCTGAAGAGGTAATGCGAGAAACTCTGGAAGATGAAACAGTCGGCATAAGAGTAAATGGAGTCTTAATTAACAACATCAGATATGCAGGATACAGTAATAATAGCCGATAGTTTACAAAACCTGCAAAGACTCATGAGTAAAATAGTAAGGTGTAGTAGGGAGTACGGACTCTCTCTCAATATCAAAAAGACGAAGTTTATGAAAATTAGTAAAAACAACCATAATACTAACGAAATCTTGATAGTAGAGGGCCAGCAGATCGAAAGAGTAAAAAAGTACACTTACCTAGAAACACTTATAACAGAAAATAATGACTACACTGCAGAAATAAAAGTCAGAATCGAAAAAGCACGTTCTAATTTTATGAAAATAAAAAGGTCCTATGTAGCAAAGAACATAATAATGAGAAAAGAAGTTATGAAAAAGAACCTCAAATATTGAAATCTGAAATTGAGTCGGCAATAAAAAAGCTAAAATGTAGAAAAGCACAAGGAGAGGATGGAATAACAGCTGAAATACTCAAAGAAATGGGAGAATTAGGGACGAAAGTAATGCTTAGAATTTACAATGAGATCTGGAATACCGGAAAGTGGCCAAATGACTGGGGTAAACTCACGTTTATCCCCATATACAAAAAAGGTTCTCCGACAGATTGCAGTAATTCCCGTACAGTAGCGTTGATATCTCACGCGAGCAAAGTACTTCTAGCAATAATCAATTAAAGATTAAAATCCATTCTCTTACCGCAAATTCCACAAGAACAATGCGGATTCGTCCCAGGTAGCGGAACAAGAGAACACATTCTTAATATTCGTCAAATTATCGAAAAATCCCGAGAGTTTAACATGGAAACATATTTGTGCTTTGTTGACTACTCCAAGGCCTTCGATAACGTAAAATGGGATAAAATGTGGCATATACTTAGAGAAATGGGTACGCCAGAACATCTAATCTATCTATTACAAGCACTTTATGTAAATATCACCGCTAATGTAAGAGTTAATAATGTATTTTCGAAAAACTTCAAATTAAAATCTGGAGTGCGGCAGGGATGTATAATACCCCCCATTCTATTCAATATATATAGTGAACACATTATGCGTCAAGTTTTTGAGGAATGGCAAGGTGGAGCAACAATAGGATG
The DNA here is from genome assembly GCF_917563875.1 of Diabrotica virgifera virgifera. Taxonomy (NCBI): domain Eukaryota; kingdom Metazoa; phylum Arthropoda; class Insecta; order Coleoptera; family Chrysomelidae; genus Diabrotica; species Diabrotica virgifera. The sequence continues at coordinate 74,944,187 of NC_065445.1, read as the reverse complement.
AAGAAAAATAAAAAACTTGCATTATGCTGATGACACTGTTATATTGGCGTCTTCACCAGAAGAACTGGAAGAAATTATGAATAGGCTAGGAACGGGTGAGTACAGAATATGGTTTGAAAATAAATATACAGAAAACCAAAGTAATGATCATCGATAGAATCCGAAACAACCAACCGGAGGTAAGAAACTTGGCAGGTTACGAAGTGGTCAGACAATTTTATTACTTAGGCTCCCTTATTACTAACAGTGGAGGATGCGAAGACGAGATCCGTAGGCGCATCATAATGGCCAGATCGGCAACAGCCAAACTCACAAAAATATGGAAGAATACTGACATTACAAAAAACACAAAATTACGCCTTGTTCGAGCGTTAATATTTCCTATCGCCACCTACGCTTCAGAGACTTGGACCATCAAAAAAGCAGATGCAAAACGTATAATGGCATTTGAAATGTGGGTCTACCGGAGAATGTTGCGCATACCATGGACCGCACATCGCACATATAATTCAATATTAGCCGAACTTAACATAGAAACTAGACTCAGCACAACTATCAATCAAAATATACTGAGATATTTTGGACATATAACTAGAAGAAGGGAAGGCATGGAACGAATGATAGTTGAAGGCAACGTAGAGGGCAGAAGAACCAGAGGAAGATCTCCATTACGATGGTCGGACCAAATAAGGGACATGACTGGTTACTCGTTCTCCGAAGCAAAACAACACACACAGGAGAGAGAGGATTGGATAGAAATAGTCAAACGACTTACATGACGCCACTACATCCTTACGAAGGATAACAGATAGAGGAGGAGGAGGAGGTAGCAAAGATTTAACATTAGCTCTTAAAATATGCCTTACAAAATGTTACGTCTACAGTGTACTATATTATGGAGTGGAATAATGGACGTTAAATGTAGAGACAATGAGACGACTTAACGCATTTGAAATGTGGACCTATAGAAGAATTATGAGGGTTTCCTGGGTAGATAGAGTTACAAACAATGAAATCTGAGAAGAATAGGCAAAGAGAAGGAAGTTGAACTTACAATTAAAGAAAGAAAGCTACAGTATCTCGGACATGTGATGCGGGGCGAGAAGTATGGCATCCTACGACTCATAATGCAAGGAAAGATAGATGGCAAACGAAGCATCGGAAGAAGACGAATTTCATGGCTGAAGAACCTGAGAGAATGGTTTGGATGTAGCTCAAAACAACTATTTAGAGCCTCAAAAATTAAAATAGCTATGATGATTCCCACCCTCCGTAGCGGAGATGGCACCTGAAGAAGAAGAAGAAGCTTAAAGTATATTGTGAAAATATTTAAGGCCTGGTATAAAAGAACTCTTCTATTTTAAATAACCAATATTCTCCTAAATCCCCAGACTTTATTTTCTGACAAAATGGTCCATAAACTGATCTAAATTCCAACTTGGCGAGGAAGTGGCGTTTATTATTGATGGGTCCCTGTAGTAGCGATCAATACAACGAAAATACACCAGCCAATGGAGCGCCAGCTTGTTGAATATGCTACCAATGGTGAAAATTGTCGCATGTACCCCCACTTCGGGAATTTTCATTCATTTTGTGTGGGTGATTCCCCCTCCAACAGTGAGGGGAACGTACAGTTATAAATAGGGGTAGATGTGGGGGATGGTCATTTTCCGATTTTAAGGCAGATTGTTACGTAGTTTGTGAAGTGCTCGTTATACGAAGTTTTCGTGGAGTTTTCCAAGAAATATGGTACGTAAAATTCAAGCCAAAAATAAATTAAAATTATTATTTTTTAATTCAGAAGATTTTTTAATTCATTAAAACTAAAGTAGTGTAAATAAATAAAAGTGTACAATTTAGTATTTAAGTAGATTAAATATGAACATTTCTATCTATTTTTAATGTTCATATTTTCTATTAGTATTTTTACAATATACATATATTTTTTTTGTTATTTAAAGAAAGTACATTTTTAAAGTAATTTCAAAGAGGGCCCCCCTTCATTTTTATTATTTTTGCGCCAATAAAAATTTAAAATTAAAAAGCTTTAGCCTTTTTTTAGATTTGGTCATGTATTATATTTTTATAAATATTTATATACCTATATATATTATATTTTTAAATATGTTTATATATATTTATATCTTATATATATATATATATATATATATATATATATATATATATATGATATGTCATATATATAATATGTTGTTGATGGGCGTAGCTAAATCTCTGACATCCAGATACCTGTTACAGAATTTAAAAGGTCAAAGGTTATTTGGAGATTTCAAACTCACCAGCCAAGATTCTTCTAAGTCCAGCCATAAGGAAAGTGATTTAAAAGGAATTAAAAGCCGATTTATAAATTTGTGAAAAATAATCTGTTGTGTTTTTGAAAAAGATGGGTACTTTTTGAATATTTTTGGTTTATTTTTGAGATGCGGTATTGCCGCCATTTTGATGTCGCAATATGATAATTAAGAAGTTTTTGAGTTTGTAGTTTTGGTATCTAAAATTTATTTTTGATAAAGCGTGTGATCCATATTGAATATCACTAATAATAATTAAGCAAAAGTCATATTTTTTAAGGGTATTCAATTATACTTATAACATAAATATATAAAATATTTTATCGTACCTTTAATATTCTTCCAAGAATTTTTAACTACTAAAGTTAAATGATCATTTGCTCTAAGAACAAAATGCCTATTAACTAAAATGTTTCTGTGTTAAGGGGCAAAGAAAGAGGTTAATTATTTATTCTTGTTTTCGTTTTTGGATAGCTATTCCATCCAAAAACTACCTGAAATATACCATCAAAGATCGCCAGGTGTAAAACGATTAATGCCAATATGTCAAGTACAAAAAACTATCCAAAAGCTTATTGGGGACTGCAACTCATTTGCTGCAATTGAATATAAGGTTAAGCAGGAAAAAGTCTCGACCAAAAACGTAATCAAAAACAAAAATTACTCCAAATCATCCACCTATACCTAGACAACCACAAGCAATACTGGGACCATAATGTTTTAACAGTCCAACCAGTGACACAAAATAAACGATATATGATACCAGATATCATACTTCACTAACTATACAAAATATGCTCATGTCTTCTTCTTTATTCCAGCAATTAGGTAATTTTTTGCTGGTTCCAGTATCAAATTTCTCTATATTTGAAGGGGGCGCCCCTTCAATTGCACCATACTCCTTCTTTCTGTCGGTGTATAATCTCGTATTTGTTTAGCTAGTCAATTGTCATCTTTTCCGTTTATATGTTGTTTGCATGTTGCTCCGTACTCTTTTGCTTATTTTCTTATTGATCGAGTAGATATTTAATATGAAGTTTTGCCTTAAGTCGTCTTCGTTTCTCTGTATGTCAATTTTTTAATTCCCTTCATTCTTTTGAGAAACCCCATTTCAATTCTCGAATTATCTCTTTGAATCACTACTCAGATTTTACCTCCATATTGAAGAATAGGTGTGGCCATTTTCTTATAAAGTGGTACAGCCTAGGTAATTTAAATAGCTCACTTTTTCTAGTGGACATCAATTACTATTTTTGTTCGTATGGGATATGAACCTTAAAATGCCTCTTTTCCATTATTTTTTTATTGAAATTTTTACACTTTCATATCGGCTGTTGAAAGAACGGCTTTTCGTGTTCACTTTCAGACATTTTTTTTAACCAACTTTTATTATTTTATGATCATGGGCAAAAGTATTGTTTTGATTTGGGTATGGTTGGTATAATATAATTACCGTTTCACGTCATTATCTACGTCAGAGATCTAAGTTGACATCGGTGTCGAGTTACAAAAAATTCACGAATACATTTTAAATCAAATATATCACATAATTATTGCAGAAATGGATTATACAACACAACAAATTATTATTCAATGTAAATAAATAAAAACATTAGAAATAGAAAACAAGAATTAGGTAATAATCTTATATTATAGTTATTAACGTACCAAGGGTATTATAAGGATAATAACGCTTGAGGTCAATGGTGTATATACCGAGGGCACAGTATAAAGAGGGACAGTAGAACCACTCTCCGAAAAATTGGAAGTAAAGTCTGTAGTCGCGCATGGCGACCGCGCAATGTTCTTAGTCGCTTTTGCCCCACTCTCGCATTGCTAGTCGCATAGAAACGTACGGATTTTAACAAGGAAAACCCGCATCCACCACTGGTGAATAACCAATTGCGTACTGCCGGTATTACTTCCTGAGATCAAAGCGCCGACAGAGGAGTGATTTTACTGTGGAACCTCTATATACTGTGCAGAGGGCCTATGGCCCGAGGTATATACGTTGACCGAAAGCGTTATTATCTATAATACCCGTGGTGCCTTCAACGTTTAATGTCCGACTAAATTCTTCTTTATATGCAAAAAATTTGAATGAATTTTAAATTAATTAGTTTTCAAATAAGTACATTTAGCAGCCATAGTCGTAACGTATTTGTGGTAACCATAGTTTTACTTAGGTTTTTATTTCTCAAGGCGGGTTCTCACTTGTCAGTTTCGCTGACGCAGTCTGAGTGATTCATTAATAATGAAAAATAAAAAAAACCTTTGTATTCACATGTTTTGGTAGGGGAGCAAAGTATGCTAAATGTGCAGTCGCTCGAGCGCTTTGGGGACCTATTGGGTTGTGAAGAGTAGGTCCTTAAACCAAAAAAAGTTAAGTAAAGTTTTCCATTTTAGTGGGCGCTTGCCATATTTTAATTTAATTTTCCATTTCCAACAATCGTTTTTTCCGATTATAACGCCATCTATCCATAATTCGAAAACATGTAAATCTGCAATAAAAAATGAGGGTTTCTATTTTAGATTTTAAAGTAACCCCCCACCCTACCTCCGTGGGGGTTGTGTTTGGTGCCATTCGATAGATTTCTCAAAAATATTGAATAAGTGTATTTTACAGTTTTTCGATCTGATGTTCATTTCGCGAAATATCGCGGGATTCGTATTTAAAATATTAAATTTACCCCCAACCCTCTCCGAGGGAAGTCGTGTTTGGTATCATTCGATAGATTTTTAAAAAATATTGAGCACATATTTTTTAGTTTTTCGATCTGTCATTCATTTCGCGAAATATTCGCTTTTTTCTTGTGTAACTTTGGGACTCACCCATTTCCTTACGCCCGGCTCAAATCGTCAGATTTTTGAAATATACTTTCTTTTGCATGTACTTAACTTACCTTGTCTTAATCTGACAATTTCGAGTTTTTTTAAGGATAGATTTTTTTTCGGGCCGCACTTAACGAACTCCCCTGTGTTAAGAGCCAATATATGGTAGAGGTACATCTGCAGGGTACCAGGTTTCTCCCCATATGATAATCTGACGCGCTCGAGTAACTGCAAAAATCCCCGCTTGGGCTCCCCTACCATTTCATGTTTTGCTACATTCAGTATACAGTTAGTCCAAACATTTTTTATCATGGTGATCAAAATGGGTAAAAAAATTGAGACCGGTTGTTCTCGAAGTATTTATGTGTACAATTAGTAAATGAGTTACAGAATATTCTAGTGAATCAAAAGAAAAGAAAACGTCGTAGATGGTGGGCAAGCTCCTGGATATTGCGCAGAAATAAATAGGGTGCCAGTGAAACTATATTGAAAGAATTAGCTTTGGAAGATTGCGATTCACATACAAACCACTTAAGAATGAACGAAGACAAATTTCAAGAGATTCTGAAAAAAAAATTGCTCCAAAAATACAAAAAACCAATACTATCATGAGAGAATGTCAGTCAAAATGATAAAAAGTAGAACTGGGTTTCACTTTGACAGAAAGTATGAATGTACTAATTATTTAAAATGAAAATGTGTTCTTTTTTATTTTTTTTGGCCCTTGGGAGCTATGCCCATTTAGCCATAAGTGTGTTCTCATGTTCATTATTTCTTTAGTACATATATCTGAATCAATTAAACTGCGTCAGCGAAACTGACAAGTGAGAATCCGCCTTTAACTTGACAGTATTTAACTAGTTATTTAAATTTAACGCCCAAGGGCGTTATTTTTTAAAATAACGCCCTAGGACATTACACCATATTCAACTGACTTCGAAATCATGTCATTATTTGTCAAATAATATACCAGTCGGACACTAAAATATGTAAATAATGAAAACAATAAATATAATAAAACAGATACTTACAGTAAATAATGAAAACACCACAAATTTATGTTCAACCAGGAATTTATATAATATAGACTATCTTTGTTTCTGAGGTGTATTTAGCTCTCCAGGAGCTTGATATCTCCAGTTTATAGACGTCAGATTTAATATATTTTACAGCAGTGTAGAATACCTGGGAGAGTGATCGATACTCTCTCCTGGCGCCCATCATTGGTTCTTCTTTATCAATTATTCTTCTTTATCCATTTTTAGTACATCTACATATTCTTATTTCAATATTTTTTTCCTAGCCAGCATCACTATCTACTTTCATCTACTGTCTTTGACAGGCAAGCAAATTGGCCGAATCCATCATTGAGTGTCAAGTGGTCATTCTCTTGCATCTACTGCTAGCCTAACTGCATTCAGTTTCCATCTATATATTCCTACTTCTGTTTGCAGTTTATCAACCAACTATTTCTTCATCTTTTCATTCCCGTATACAAAAACTACAGTAAAAGTAGATTTTGTTACAACGGCTCCCAACGTGGGGCCATTTTTGATACATTGTCTTTTTGTTATATTAGTTTATCCTTCAACCAAATCTTCCTATTTTCATCTCCCTTTTACAAAAACTACAGCAGAAGTAGTTCTTGCGTATTCGTACTTTGTATGGTTCTGTCTTTGTATAGTTTTTTATTGATTGCTACATATCATCTTTTTAGTCACGTTTAAATTTGATGCTGCCGAGAATTGTCTGTTTCTTGAAACTTGGAAGGTCTCTCTCGAGCTCTATTTCTGAGACGTATTTAGGTCTCCAGTATTCAAGAAACTTGACATCTCTCCTGTAAATCTTGCTAGAGAGTTTATTATATATGGTTTCGTCCTTGTCTGGCTCTGCATTAATTGCTATATCATCTTTTCAGCCATGATCTTTTTTTTTTGCGGTATTACTGGTTAAATTTGTTTATGACATCCTCCACTTTTGAAAGCAGCTCGTTGAATCTTTCTTCAGACATTCTTAAATGGTTTCTATAATATGTATTCTTTATCCTCTAACGCTAGACCCTTAAGCAATATTTATGATGTACCTAATCTAATTCTTCTTAGAATCTGTCTCTGTTTCATCTAAAAACAAAGTTCCTTATGACTATTTTTCATATTATTAACAATTCTTGTCAGTTATTTTTGTAAAAAATCTGCACCAATTTGTTCCCAACTTTCGCACAATGACGTTCGACACCATTTTTAGATTTACTCAATGATTCAGTTTTGATTGTAATATGTGAATAATATAGTTAATTTAAGTTGTTTTCAACTTTTGTTGATCAATTAAAATTGGTCAGCTAAACATGACTCGTGAGACGCTTCTTCTTCAGTTGTACTGTACCTAGATTGTCAAATGCAATAAAGTTTAGTTTGTAATTAGTGTGTAATTTGTCCCTTTCATGAAAACAACAATGTAATAGTTTACAATTCACAACGTTGTAGTCTTCAATAGGTGTGCATAAATTGCTTATGTAGGACATTATTATCTTAATGTTATTTTATTAAAATACATGGTCTGGTCATCTTGTATCGGCTCTTGATTTCTGTTGGTCGCTTATCTCTTCAAACTTCAGTTTTTAATTGATGCCTAAATACTATTATACAGGGTGTTTCATTGGGAAACGGAAATACTTTAACGGTGAATGGAGTTACCGAGCCGGTTTTAGATATACTACATTTTTTGCCCTACTGACTTTTATAACCCAGTTACAGGGTGTTTTATCGATTTTGCCCATTTCTTTCCTAAGCCATAACTTTAGAACCACCCTGTATATTTTTTTGATATTTGGTACACATATGACTCATTTAAAACCCAAACGACCAACATACTAACCATAAGAAAAATCCAGGTCCGGATTAACAAAAAATTATAAAGTAATTGTGACCTTAAAACAACACCCTGTATATTCAAATTTTGAAAATCTATTTGCATATTTGAAAAGAATACAAAAAATAAGTTTAATGGTTCGCTTCAATTTTTCGACCAGACAATTTTATGACTTTAATTTTGAAATTATATCGAATTTTTTAAGAACTCTGACATTAAAAAGCAGGTATTATTAACTTTTAGTTATAAATTATTAAAGTTAATGAATAAACACTCATTTTAAAAATAATCAATAATTATTTACCATATTGGAACTACCCAATTACTAATGACAAGGAAAATCCAGGTCCGGATTAACAAAAAAATATAAAGTAATTGTGACCTTGAACCAACACCCTGTACATTGAAATTTTGAAAATTTGTCTGCGCATTTTAAAAGAGCATAAATAACTGTGATTAAAGATTTATTTTAATTTTTTGCGCCGTTGATTTAATTTCATCAATTTTGAAATTATATTGAAATTTTAAAGAATTCTGAGATTAAAAACCAGGTGTTATTAACTTTTAATAATTTAATGTTAATGAATCAATACTTATTTTAAAAATACTTAATACTTATTTACTACGCTGGCTTCATGGATTCTCTGGATTTGTAGCTGTATACACATCATTAAAAATTAGAATTGAGAGAATTGATATATTTTAATGATTTAAAGCTATGAGTAAAAGCTATGAGCGATGAGTAAATTATTAAAAAAAAACAGCTACATCTAATAAAAGCAATTCGTTTAATCAATTCAACAATTTAACACAAATTAAAAATATTTGAACTATAACAGTTGCTCAAAATGTCCGCCATTTTGTTCGATGTATTTACTTGCTCGTTTTAAAAGATTTCGAATCGATTTTCTAATTACATTGTATTGGGATTGTTCTTAATTTTTCTGGCAGCTTCTTGTCATCTTGACAGGAATAATCAATATGATTTCAAAATTGCCGTAATTAAATTATCTGCGCAATAATTCGACATGTACCTTTTAACGCAGCGTTTTATGCTCTTTTAAAATACGCAAACAAATTTTAAAAATTTCAATATACAGGGTGTTGTTTCAAGGGCACAATTACTTTATATTTTTTTGGTTAATCCGGACCTGGATTTTTCTTGTGATTACTAATTGGGTCGTTCCAATGTGGTAAATAAGTATTTATTATTTTTAAAATGAGTATCTATTCATTATCTTTAATAATGTATAACTAAAAGTTAATAATATCTGCTTTTTAATCAACTATTTTAATGGAAATAGCTACAGAACAATACTGTTTTTTAATGTTAGAGTTCTTAAAAAATTCAATATAATTTCAAAATTAAAGTCATAAAATTGTATGGCCGAAAAATTGAAGCAAACCATTAAACTTAATTTTTTGTGCTCTTTTCAAATATGCAAACAGATTTTCAAAATTTGAATATACAGGGTGTTGTTTTAAGGTCACAATTACTTTATAATTTTTTGTTAATCCGGACCTGGATTTTTCTTACGGTTAGTATGTCGGTCTTTTGGGTTTTGAATGAGACATATGTTTACCAAATATCAAAAAAATATACAGGGTGGTTCTAAAGTTATGGCTTAGGAAAAAAATGGGCAAAATCGATAAACCCTGTAACTCGGTTATAAAAGCCGGTAGGACAAAAATTGTAGTATATCTAGAACCAGCTTGGTACCCTCTATTCACCATTAAAGTATTTCCTTTTCCCAATGAAACACCCCATATAGGTTTATAGAATGTGGTAACAGAACTGAACAAAGCAAGAACACATAAATAAACTAGTCATTTGAAATGTGGTGTTACAAAAGGATGCTTAGAATAGCAGACACATGAGAAAACGAACATGGAAATATTGCGAGAAATGGGCAAAGAACACGAAATAATAATAACAAGAAAAATAAGAAAGTTACAATATCTGGGAAACGTAATGAGGAGACAGCGGTATGAAATGCTAAGACGGATAATACAGGGAAAGATAAGATTTGGAAGGATTATAGGAAGAAGGAGAGTGTCATGGTTGAAAAATTTAAGGGACTAATTTAAATGTACTTCCATAGAATGCTAGAAGGAAAACGAAATCCAGGCCGTAGAAGAATGTCATGGTTGTGGAATTTGAGAGAGTGGTTTGGCTGCACCACTAATGAACTTTTTAGGTCAGCTGTAAACAAGGTCAGGGTACGCTTGATGATTTCCAATCTATGATAGGAGTGGCACAAGAAGAAGAAGAAGATAGAACGCTTCAGAGCAACGGTAGATAAAGATAGTGATGATGATATCTTATCTGCGATTGGAAAACAGCACTTACAGAAGAAGAAAATGGTCAATTAATAAATTTCTATTTTTTAGTGGATGGACTTTAGCAGAGGATATTTTGTAATGGTACGTTGTGTTCGGTTATAGGCCGTAACCTAGAATTGTTTCTGTCTAATTAGTGCAGTCACTGAAGGTGGATTTTTACTATTCACTATTACCTCCGATTTCGTTGAACCTCCACAGATTTGCATGAAAATTGGTGACTGGTTAGAGGATATCTCAAGGAACAAAGGTGACATGGTGCCAACTTGCGCTTTTACCCTGGGGGTGAATGCCACCCCTTCTCGGGGGTGAAAATTATTTTATTGAAAATAACCCCATAATTCGATGGAGGGACAAATTCTAAGAAAAATTGTTTTTATTAAGTTATTAAAATAAATCAAAACTTTTTGAGTTACTGAAGATTAAAAATTTTAATTTTTCTTGAGAAAATGCATGTTTTTAACCAATTTTTCTTCAATAACTCAAAAACTGTAAGTTTTTACAAAAAAGTTAGTATTACCAAAATTGAAGCTAATAAAAAACTAAATAAACTTTTTACTAGAAAAACCTTTTAATATTAACTAAAAGTGAGTTATAGGTAATTGAATATATATTTTTTTTCGGCGAGTAAAAACATCTAATTATTCAAGCTGAAATAACGGAAAAATTATGCATTTTATAACAAAAACTTATTAAACATTTGTCAAAGTACTTAAAACTATCTATCAAACGAGCCCCCGAACATGTTGATAGCATTAAAATTTATGCACCAAATTTTTTCTAAATTTATTTTTTTAAAATATTTCCAAAAAATGTTATTGGTTTTTTTTATAACTCCATCTATTTTTAAGATATCAGGTTTATTTAAAAACTGTTTGAAAGTTAATTCCAAGGGATATTTAGGCACGTTGAATTTAATCTTTTAGACCCCTTATTTTTTTTTAAATGAAAGGTTAAATTGCCCCGGTTGCATGGTTTTCACAGCAAAATTTAAGATTTAAACGTTTCTATCTCGGTTATTTTTTACCCTATGGAAATAGCAAAAGAGGTAAAATATTTGATATAGAAAAAACTAAAATTTGGGTATATATCATTTTTTACGTATATCGAGTAATTTTGAAGTTATTATCAAAAGAATATGAAAATGACAATAATTTTAAAAATTATGATTTTTTAAATTATATCTTTTTTTTCAAAAATATGCATTCTAAACTGGTAATTATTGAAATCATAACTTATGCTAATATAAAGAAGTTCTTGTAAGAATTACTATAAAATTTTTGTGGAAATGGCGTATGTTTTATTTTTCACTTTTTCCTAAAAAATTCGAAAGTGTTCTTTTATTTTCATCATAACTTGCTTAATTTTGACGCCAATAACTTGTTCTGAAGCTCATTTAATACTTAGCTATTCTGAAGTACGTTGACAAATGATTAGCAAGTATATTTTATACATTGCATCGTTTTCCGGTTATTTAAGCTTGAATAATTAGATTTGGGTACTCGTCGAAAAAAATACACATTCAATTGCCAATAACTCACTTTGAACTAACATTAGTTTAGTTCTTTAAGTAAAGAATGTACTCAGTTTTTTATTAGCATCAACTTCAGTAATAATAACTATTTTGCAAAAGCTTATAGTTTTTGGGTTATACTTGAAAAACGATTTAAAATATGCATTTTTTTACTAAAAAATAAAACTTTTGGTCTTTAATAATTCAAAAACTGTTGATTTATATTAATAACTTGATATAACAAATTTTGCTTACAATTTGTCCCTCTATCGACTTATGGTATTATTTTTAATAAAAAATTTTCACCCCCGAAAAGGGGTGGCATCCACCCCCCAGGCTAAAAGCGCAAGTTGGCATCATGTCACCTTTGTTCCTTGAGGTATCCTCTAGTTACTCACCAATTTTCATGAAAATCGATGGAGGTTCAACGAAATCGGAGGTGAAAACCTTCAGTGACTCCACTAAATGTTTCGTCTGTCGCAGTTGCAGACAAAAAGTTGGGAAGAAGCAGTTGCTCATCATGACCTACAAACTACAAAAACAATGCATAAATATAAAATGATCTTTAGTATAAAAATTAGTACGGCTACTAATGATCTCAAGTAAATAATATGCACATTAAAAACAAATAAAGCTATCGAATTTTCTATTACATTTTCAGTTCAGTTTCATTAATAAATTATGTGGACAACAAAAGTAATAGAAATGAAATCAATATAATGAAAAACTATTTTACGTAACACTGTAATTTATTAGAATATCTATGTAGTCAAAATGATTAAATTAAGAGGGTAGGGGCAAAATTTCAGTTACAATGCCTTTTATTCATTTTTTTCGAATCCTGAGAAATCTAATAAATATTTTTTAAAAATTTAAACGCAGATTAAAAGATTACATAATTACCGAGGGCTGACAGTCCCTTAGAATAAAGAAAAACTTTCTTTTGAATGAGATATTTGAAATTAACCATCACAGTCTATTTTCTCTTTTTTTTTCACACCTGTAACTTATTAAAATAAACATTATAGAAGTTTTCAGTTAATTTTTGGCCCTTGGTAATAACGTAATCTTTAATTCTGCGTTTAAATTTTTCAAAAAGACTTATCAGTTTTCTCAGAATTCGAAAATAATGAATGCATTTAAAAATCATTGGAGCCGAAATTTTGCGCCTACCCCCTTAAGAGGCAACAGTAGCGCGTGAAAAACGCGTTCCAAGATTGCGGCTTTAATTTTGAATATTTTGTTGAGATATTTGGCACACATATTCGTAATATAGTAAAGAATGGCGGTATAGGGCCCAATTTGAGAAATTTGTTAGTATGTCGAAATTACTCTATAATTAAATAAAATATTGCAGAAACGAGCCTGTTCCGTCATTAAGAAGAACAAAAAATACACTTTCTTCAAATAAACATTTTTATAATTGATGGATTCGACCGTTACTTGATGGAAATTCATTTTATCTCACAATTAAACACTGAAAAACGTTTGTTTTCTATACTTCCACAAAATTTATTACAACTATGTTATTACTACAGCTGTTTCGGCAAAGTGCCTTTCTCAAGTGATATATTTTACAATGTGTTTGCCTTTTTAAGTCTTTAACTGAAGAGGTTAAGGAGTGGGGAGCTGTTTGTCTCGAGTTGGTCATTCAGAATTATATCTGTATTTTTTAATATATTAATTTCCATTGATTCTAAAAGTGATAGCTTAAGGCCTTTATTTTGAATATGTAGAATTTGAAACTCTTCATTGAAAGAATGATTATGATCTAGAAGGTGAAGTGCGTATGTAGAAATGTCTGTTTTTCTATTGTTGAAAGCCCTTTTGTGTTCTGCTATCCGTTTGTCAAAAGTTCTGCCAGTTTGACCGATGTAAGTTTTCGGACAGTCACCACAACTTAGTTTGTACACACCACTCTGTAGTTGCTGTCTCTTTCGGCTTTTATTGTTTTTAATATGTTTGCTTAAGTTGTTGTTAGTTCTGAAAGCTGGTGTTATTCCTTTCTTTTTTATGTATCTGGCTATTTTTGTTGTTATTTTGCCAGTAAATGTGAGAGAGCAGAAGGTACTGGGTTCTTTCTGTGGTGGTGGATACACTAATTTCAAGGCTTTCTTATAGAGTTTTTGGTTTAAAATGTTTTTAACTGTTTGTTCGTTATAGCCATTGTTTACTGCTATTTGTCTAATGATATTTAGTTCGAAACATTTTTATTCCATGCCTAGATTTTGTGTCACATTGAAGCTACTAAAAATTGATTATTTATAACAAGAAATCCAACTTGACTGACTTGGCAACATTTAGCGCGCCTATGAGTATAATAATTATTATTGTTTTTCATCAGTCACAGTCACTGTTATACTACCGACGCACTGTTGCCGCACTATTGAAAGTTCTGCGAACTTTCTAAAAACAAAAATATTGATGACGCGTTACTTTTAACTCTTAATTCATTCGTGAAAAACAAACAACAATTATTCTACTCTTACAAATGAACTTTTTTTAGATAGGTATATATGTATTTCGAAGTGTTGAATAACTAAACTGGGGAGTTTGTTCGTAATGTTCATAATTCTCTTTATCTTTATTTTATGTCTCATATTTTTAGTATCTGACTATAAAGTTTTACGTCCCTGTGTTTATGTTTTTATATGCAGAACCTTAGATAATTTTCCTATGTATATCTAACAATACGTATTTAAAACTAATTTTTATTTTATAGTATTTTTATTTACTTGTTATGTTAAAAATATCTATTTCAAACAATTTTTACAAGGATATAAATTTAAATGAAAACTCAAGGGATACACAAAAACGGAACAAACGCTAAAATAAAAGATAACAGATATCTACAAAGAAACGGAACAAACACTAAAATATAACCACAGTAGATAATTCCGCTGGCCATCATCATCATCAGTGGTGTTACAGCCCTTTATAAGCCAAAGCCTTCTTCAGAACAATCCTCCATTCGCCCCTGTCTCTGGCAACTCTTCTCCATGCTCTAATTCCAATAGATTTCAAATCATTTTCTAGGTTGTCTTGGTACCTACAGGCCAGGGTAATAAGACAAAAATATACCGTGTTCGTGACACTTCAGCAGCCAGGGTACTGAAGCGTTTTTTCGACAGATAATACCTATAGGGACAAAGTATAACTATTTCCTACGTAGGATCTGGCGGCCACTTTTATTTATAAACAATTAAATATCAAAAAATGGCATTTTCCATTTTTTTTTTCAAATCAACAAAAAACAGTGAAACTTATGATTTCTTTAGTACAAATATCTTCGAGATTATGGAAAAATCTTTAAAATGACTTATTACAAAGTTTGATATACCCAATTATTGTTAATATAATTGCGAAAAAAGGTCGGAATTGCAAAAAAAATATTTTCTCAATAACTGTTGTAAAAATTAGTGTACAGCTTTGAAATTTTTGTCAAATGAGGGTTCTTTGGTGCTTAATATTTGGTAAAAATTTCAAAGAGATTCATTCAATTGTTTAAATTTTATTCAAGTTGTTTTTCCCAGAGAGCATTTTTTTACAATAACATAAGTCAGAAAAAAAATGACCTTAAGTATACAATGACCGGTGGTATTATACATACATTGAAAATGCTCCATAAGCGGACTATTCGAATTTTTCGAAAAAAAAAGATGGTTTTATAAACATAGCTCCTTCATTTTTGGCAATAAATCATGTTTTCAAAAATGATTTTGTAGGATTTTTAAGGAGCTATAAGACTTTGTACATTAAATTCCGTAAGATCCCTTAGTTTTTAATTGGGGTGGGTTTAAATGCCTCGAATAAGGGGGTGTTTGCTCATAAATAGAGGTTTTAAACAGCTATATCTCGCTAACGGTACACTGTAATGAAAATCTATGTAAAACTAGATTTTAGTTATTAAAAAAGATACAATTTAGTAGTCCATGATTTTTTTCGTAACTCCAGTATTTTCGGAGAAATTGTGAAGTAAATGGTGTAAAATGCGAAATTGCAAAAAATCAATTTTCCTTTAAACTCAAATTTTTCTAAAATTAGGCCTTTTAAATAGGTCAAACTTCTTGGATGTGTTGGTAATACAAATATACAAAGAATTACAGAAAGGTTAAGATTAATTTTCAATGAGGAGGGTAGTTAGGGGGTTGTTTTCACTGATTTTTTCGTAGAGAAAAGCAGGTACCGACCTTTTTTTGATCATAAGTCGCTAAATTTTTATGATAGAAACTTTTTATTATTTTTTTTGAAAGATCTAATTGTATACTTAAAAAAAGATTATTAAAAATTTCCTCAAAAAATGCAAAATTTTCCCGGTATTTGGCTTTGAATATTTAAAATTATACATTTGATGAAAAAAGCTAACCTTTAACGTACCGTATCTCGGTTTGTGTTGGTCTTAAAGATATTGTGAAAAAAGGATTTGATTTGTGTTACTAAAAAATACAATTTTAATATCTACTGTTTTTTTGATTATATGCATATTTTTCGAGGTATTCTCAAAAAACCCTCTAAAGGACTCGATCTTTTCGTCGAAAAACTGTTACTTTCAAGCGCGAATAACTCGAAAAATATTAGATTTACGAAGAAAATGTAAAAAATATTTTTTTCTTAGAATTACTTTTTACATCGATTTCCATGGTTAAAATTTATTAAAAAATTCAAACCCCCGAGATGGGGTGGCAACCACCCCCAAGATTTTAGCGTACAGCGGTATGATATAGAAAATGATCCTTGGACTATTCCCTACCTTCTGTGAAAATTTCAAGTAAATCCATGCTGGACGAAAAAATTGCGAGCCAAAATGCATCATTTCCTCGACTACTACCGTTAATTTATGGTTAATATACAGGGTGTAACGAAAATACAGGTCATAAATTAAATCACATATTCTGAGACGAAAAATAGTTCGAATGAACCTAATTTACCTTAGAACAAATATGCACATAAAAAAAGTTACAGCCCTTTGAAGTTACAAAATAAAAATCGATTTTTTCGAATATATCGAAAAATATTAGAGATTTTTTATTGAAAATAGACATGTGGCATTCTTATGGCAGGAACATCTTAAAAAAGAATTATAGTGAAATTTGTGCACCCCATAAAAATTTTATGGGGGTTTTGTTCCCTTAAACCCCCCAAACTTTTGTGTACGTTCCAATTAAATTATTATTGTGGTACCATTAGTTCAATTCAATATTTCTATAACTTTTTTGCCTCTTAGTATTTTTTCGATAAGGCAGTTTTTGTCGAGTTGCGGCTTCTTTTTTAATATGTTTACATAAAAATTTTATGGGGGTTTTGTTCCTTTAAACCCCCCAAATGTTTGTGTATGTTCCAATTAAACTTTTACTGCGGTACCATTAGTTAAACACAGTGTTTTTATAATTTTTTTGCCTCTTTGTATTTTTTCGAGAAGGCACTTTTTATCAAGATATTACTTCTTTTTTAATATGGTTCAAAATATACCTAAAAATGTAAATCATAAATAAATTTTCATATTATTACCAAGTCTCCATAATCGTACTTAGCCATATACAAATATGTGGTGGATTTCACAAATATTCAAAATATCTCGATAAAAACTGACTTTTGGAAAAAGTACTAAGAGGCAAAAAAGTTTTTAAAATATTGTATTTAGCTAATGGTACTGCAATAATAATTAAATTGGAACGTACACAAAAGTTTGGGGGGGGGGGGGGGTATAAAGGAACAAAACCCCCATAAAATTTTTATGGGGTGTCCAAATTTCACTATAATTTTTTCTTAAGATACTACTACTATAAGAATGCCACGTGTCTATTTTCAATAAAAGATCTCTAATAGTTTTGGATATATTGGAAAAAATCGATTTTTATTTTGTAACTTCAAAGGGCTGTAACTTTTTTTATGTGCACATTTGTACTATGGTAAGTTAGGTTCAATCAAACTATTTTGGGTCCCAGAATATGTGATTAAATTTATGACCTGTATTTTTGTTACACCCTGTAGAGAGCTTTTAGATATGTACAGATATCTGAGTACAAAAATACTCTTGACACGATACTAGAAAATTATGCTTGAAAATTTTGACCTACGTTTTCAGTTGTGTCGATAGATTTTTATAACAAAATCAATTCTACTCATATTTAGATATGCTGTCGGGTCCCATTGGACATACGCATTACTATACTCTTCCTCGAGGCACTTACGAGTGGAAAGCTATGTTGCCAAATTTTTCTTGTAGTTATCACAGAAAAGGATAAAATTTTAGATTTTTTTTTAACAGCGCGACAGATCCCGGTTTAATTGAGTTCTTCCTGTCTTTTATAACGCAGTCTATAGTTCCCTAGGGTTATCATTTGGTTAAACTGCTTTTTCTTTCTCTACTTTTTCAAGTCCTTGATCAACTTACTGGTGTGTTATTTTGGTAGCCATTTGGTGTGGAATGTTTTCCTATTAACCAATACATTTGTCTAGTTTTTTAGATGTTTCCAATTTAATCTTCAATCAGGGTGAAGACCGAGATGTTTTGCTGAGTCTGCTTGAAATAGTGCCGTCATGACAAGTAAATTTCTAGGATTGACTTCGAACTGTCTTCTCTTCGAACATTTAGAAACATTCTTAATAGAAACCTATAATTTATGTGTTGCTGTCTCTTAGCTTCATATTTTGCTATAATCACCGTATCATCTGCAAATATGCCGATTATTGTTGCAATTATAATATTTGAAGTATAAATTAGAAGGTGCCCAGAACGCTACCTTGTGGTACACCAGCTGAGACTGGCTTTAAAGTTGAAAAAGCTTCTTCGTGTGGCACTCGAAATTTTATATCAGAACGATAAAATGATTCTAGTAATTCACATATTCTATTACAGATGGTGCTATACTCTATCAAATGCCTGCGATGCATTAAAATACAGTAATGAGCGCGCTAATAACCGGCAAAATAGCACAAAATATGGAAAACGTATTAAGTTGTGAGATATAAAGAAATGAAACTAGTCGAGCTGGGACTTTTAGCGATATTAACCTATAAATTTACATTATATTGACTGTTTTCCACCTTTACGCGTATCAGAAGAGTATGTCAACTAAAGCTGTCACTGTGACAGTGGTAGTTTCCAGACTCGTGCAATACGTCTAAAGGTGGAAACAATCAGATTAATATCATAACATAATATAACAAACAGGTTAATATCGCTAAATTTCCCAGCTCGACTAGTTTCATTTCTTTTTATCTCACAACTTAATACGTTTTCTATCTTTTGTGCTATCTTGTCGGTTATTATCGCGCTCATCACTGTATACTGTGAAACACTACTATTTTTTTGCAAGCGCTTTCTCAATAACAGATGTTACTCTACGTATTTTTTGTTTTACTGTTGTGTGGCGGTTTCTAAATCCGAATTGAAAATTACTAAAGGTTCGATTTTTTTTAAGCAGTTTTCCAAATAGGTATACATGGATCTAATTGTTCTGCTGATTTCTCTGATTTTTACAACATAATTATCTGAGCTGTTTTAAAACATTCCGGAACATGTTTTAAGCTCAAACAGGTATACCTATAGTAAACAGGTACATGAGTATGTCAGCGTATAACAATTGCCTTATGTGGCAGTTCTCCTAGCAATCCAGGTGAAAGTTCATCAATTCCAGGAGCTTTTTTCGGCTTAATGTTAGCATCAATTTCTTGAGATATTTTTAATAAAGCCATCATCTTTATATTTTTATACATTTCGGTGTAATAGACTTGAGTAGGTTCGATTTTGGATTCTTTGTTGTTGGGTTGAAATACGCTAGCAAGATATTGGGCAAATAACTCAGATTTTTCTTCATTGTGTCTGACTCATGGATTTTGTGCGTGCTTGTTTGAAGGCACTCTGATAATAGGTTTTTTAAATCTCCGAGTTGCTTTCCAAAGTGAGTAATCTTTATCTGCATCAGGACTCAATTCCTTAAGATATAACTCTAAGTATAATATGTCTTCTATTTAATCACCAATCGTTCGAATTACACAACAACCTATGAAGGAAGACGACATAGAATAAAAGAACAAAGAAAAGAAGAGTTTAAACAATAATTATCAATTGCTTCCACATCATAGGCGTGCTGAAATAATTTTTTAATTTATATCAAATTGAAATAAGTATTTTTTGTTTAAAATTTTGACATCTTTTATTGTGTTATAATTTATATAGACTCCTGGAGCTCCCTCTTTTTTCTGTTGTGTTCACTTTTTAGGATTTTAGTTTTGTCAAAACAGTGCAGTTGACCCACTATATGGTAAACATCAGCCATTGTTTGTTGAGTACTAATACCTCAAAAATAGTGAATTAGCATCGTTTAAAAATAGTGAAAGTGGTCCAGCAAGAACATTACACTATCCACTAGCTGGGTAAGTGTTTGCCAAATTCAAAGTGTCCAAATAGACTATTAATTAGAATTAGAATTACACAAAGACTATATAGACTTTTTATCAGCAATTTATTTTCAAATGTTTTTATTTTATTATTCTTGGGTGCGACTCAATTGCACTAGACAAGAAATATTAATCATCCATTTATAAAAATGTTTTTGGCTGGAAATGGGAACGGATCCGGTCCAGTCAACAATATATATAATGCACAAATGAATCAACCCTCAAATACAATGATACCAATGCAACCAAATCATCAATATATGCAACAACACAACTCTGTATCAGCAGACATGATGCACTATTATCAAAATCAATTCCCACCTCTTCCAAATATGTACACTCATCCATCTAATTTCCAAAATTTATCCTTACCTCAAATGAGCCAAAACTCAGTTCCTCCGCAGCCAGAGATACACTCAAAAACTTTCGAAGAAGGAATAGATTATTCCCTACCGTCCTCATCAAGTGACGATGAAAACATGGAAAGTGATGCAAATGCTTGTCCGTGGCAACAACTAAAAGAGTCGAGATCAAAAAGAAAACGTAGAAAAATAGCAGAAACTACTGAGCAAGGTGCTTCAGTAAGCACATCTAATAGGTTTCAAACTCTCTCAGAAGAAAACGCAGATACAAACCAAATCCATACCAGTAAAAGAAACGATGACAACCCAAATACCCAAACGAAAGATCCCAAGCCGCCCCCTATTTATGTTTACGGAGTAATAGACTACAAAGCAATGACTGACTCTATAGCGCAAGTTACTGAAGATGAAACGTATTATACTACCACTCTTCCTGAAAATGTTGTTAAAATAAATGCTAAAACACCTGATTCTTATAGAAAAATAATAAATTACATGAGAGAAGAAAAAATAGTACACCATAGCTATCAACTCAAACAAGAAAGAGCATATAGAGTCGTCCTAAGAGGTTTACACCATTCTATACCCTTAGAGCAAATAAAATCTGAATTATTAAGGCAAGGCCACACAGTCAGAAATGTTTTAAACATCCGGCACAGAGTAACAAAAGAGCCCCTACCATTATTTTTCGTCGATTTGGAACCAAAAAACAACAATAATAAAGTTTTTAATGTGGAATTTATATACAATACCAGAATTAGAGTAGAAGCTCCGAAACACAAGAACACCATTGTGCAATGCACTCGATGTCAGGCATACGGACACTCTAAGTCATACTGTTATAAACCTTATAAATGTGTTAAATGTGGAGGATCACACGACACCAAAAGTTGCACAAAGCCGAAAGACACACCTGCAACATGTACTCTTTGCAAGGGCAACCATCCAGCGAACTATAAAGGCTGCACTGTTTATCGAGACTTATTAAAAGCAAAGAACAGGAATAACGACACAACTGGACCTAGAAACACACAAGGATACATAAATCCCAATCCAGCACTGCACCAAATGACTCAACAATATGCGCAAAATGGAATGAATTATGCTCAAGTAACCTCAGGAAACATCAACAGACCAAATAATGGTGAAGATTTAACACACATGATGTCAAGCTTCTTAAATGAATTCAAAAATCTATTTAATCAACTTCTGAACCAAAATAGCATGATCCTGAACATGCTAACAACAGTCATTAGTAAAATAACGAATTAATGGCTTCATCAATTAGAATAGCCGCCTGGAACGCCAACGGGCTACCAAACCATGTACAGGAAATCACAGCATTTTTAACAGTAAATAAATTAGATGTTCTTCTCATCTCAGAATCACACTCAACCGAAAGAACAGTAGTAAAAATCCCTTTGTACACAACGTACCTTACTCATCATCCTGATGGAACTGCTCACGCAGGAACAGCAATTATTATTAAATCTTCTATTAAACACTATTTCCTACAAAATTACGCCACACCTAAAATACAAGGAACCATACTAAAAATAGAAACATTTACATGGCCACTTGCCATTGCAGCAATTTACTGTCCTCCTAGACACTCCATATCAATTGAAGAATACGAGACCTTTTTTCAAGAACTAGGACCCCGATTTATAGCAGCTGGAGACTGGAACGCCAAACACACCGTATGGGGATCGAGGCTTATAACACCAAAGGGTAGAAATTTATTGGCGTGCTCGCAGAGAAATAATTTAAACTTCCTTTCAACAGGTCAGCCAACGTATTGGCCGACCGATCAAAACAGGATTCCTGACCTGCTAGACTTTGCCGTTATCAAAGGTATCTCAAATATACATTACAAAATAGAACCCAGTCTTGATTTAAGTTCAGATCACACCGCAATAATCATAACACTAAGTACAACTGTAATTTGGAAGGAACCTGTGGTAAAACTCTGCAATAAAAGAACCAACTGGGAACAATTTCAAGCTATTATTAACACAAATATAAACTTAAAACATCGAATTAAAGAACCCCATGAAATAGAAAAAGCAGTGCAACATTTAACAGAAGTAATACAAGATGCTGCATGGAAGTCAACTCCAGATGATAAAAAAATTACCACCCATGATCATAACATTCCTTTACAAATTAAAGAAATTTTAAATGAAAAAAGAAGAGCTAGAGCCAAGTGGCAGCGGTCAAGGAATCCCCGGGATAAAACACAATTAAATCGGTTAACACATCAACTGCGTACAGCTTTAATCCAGGCCCGTAATGAGACTTTTAAATATTACATCTCCAACCTAACACCTAATGACCATTCATTATGGCAAGCGACCAAAAAATTCAAGAGACCAATAACATCTATTCCACCAATTAGAAAATCGGATCTAAGCTGGGCAAAAACTGATGAAGAAAAATCAAACACATTAGCACAACACCTCGCCCAGGTATTTAGTCTACATACAGAAGTCAATGCTGAAGATGAAGAAGTATACACATTTCTCGACGCTCCTTGTCAATTATCACTACCACTGAAACCATGTACACCAACAGAGATCTGGAAGGCGATAAATAAAATAAACCCTCATAAGGCTCCAGGTTATGACTTAATTAATGGTGATGTACTAAAGCATTTGCCTAGAAAAGCGATAGTCCTGCTAACTATTGTATATAACAGCATGATAAGACTGTGTCACTTTCCTATTCAATGGAAATACGCACAAATAATTATGATTGCGAAACCGGGCAAACCGCCTACAGAACCCTCCTCCTATCGTCCTATAAGCCTTCTACCAATAATGTCAAAAATTTTCGAAAGACTTCTGTTAGTCCGAATCCTCGAAAGAATAAACATAAATAACATAATACCTGACCATCAATTTGGCTTTCGACAGAACTACTCAACAATACAGCAGTGCCATAGGATTGTAAATTATATAAAAGAAACTTTAGAGGGAAAGAAAATGTGTGCGGCAGTATTCCTTGATGTAGAAAAAGCATTTGATAAGGTGTGGCATAAAGGCCTGTTGTATAAAGTGAAAAAGAATATGCCTAATGAAATATACCTGATATTAAAATCATATCTGAACGAGCGATTTTTCCAAATCAAAGTAAATACCTCACTTTCCAAATATCATCCTATACAATCCGGAGTACCTCAAGGTAGTGTCCTCGGTCCCTTCCTTTATCTCCTTTACACTGCTGATATACCTGCTGATGATGACATTACTATGGCCACATTTGCCGACGATACAGGAATCCTTACATCAGACGATAACCCAGATAGAGCTTCTAACAAACTGCAAAACTATTTAAGTTCACTTCAAACATGGTTAACAAAATGGAAGATTAAAGTAAACGGTGAAAAGTCTTCACAAATTACGTTCACAACAAGAAGGATCGACTGTCCACAGGTTCATATTAACAACATTCCTATCCCCTTAAAATCAGATGTCAAGTACCTGGGACTCCATTTGGACCGAAAGCTGACATGGAAGAACCATATCAAAACCAAGAAAGCTCAACTAAATTTAAAAGTCAGACAAATGTATTGGCTGCTAGGTAAAAGATCCCAGTTATCATTAGAAAACAAAGTATTATTATACAAAATTATACTAAAGCCGATATGGAGTTATGGTATAGAGTTATGGGGCTGCAGCAAACCGAGCAACACTAAAATACTGCAAACTTTTCAATCAAAGACGCTGCGCATGATAGCGAATGCACCATGGTACGTCTCCAATATAACTATCCATAATGACCTTGGGATACCATTCATCGAAGATGTTATTAGACTACAGGCAACCAAAGCCCAAGAAAGAAATTTCGCCCATGAAAGTCAAACTATTCAACAACTCTACCAGCCGCCACTTGTGGGAAGAAGACTGAAAAGGACATGGCCAGAGGACCTAACTGATTAGGTGTATTGGAGAACCATCGATGGATGGTGCCCAAAGCATGCCAGGATTCAAGACTTTGCTACTATTTGCTAAATACTCTGTGTTGTAATTGGAGTAGATTGTAAATTTGCACTTAATAAAATGAAAAAAAAAAAGTTTTGTCAAAGTCAAATTTATGTTTCTTTTCGTTTTCATGTTTTGTGAGGGCTGTTGAGTTTTTTTTGTCATGTTTGTGAGAACGTATTATTGAATTGAGTAGCTGGCTGGTTTGTCCAATATATACCCCAGCGCAATTTGAGCAGGGGATTTCATTTACCACATGCAATTTTTTTAGCTGAGGGAGTTTCGTCTTTAGTTTTGTAAAATTCCTGTTCTAAATATTGTACCCTGTATGAGCAACTGTAATGTTATGTTTAAACAGGAGATTTGCGAATTGTTCTGATGACCCTTATATGTTGCTTTTATCTATTTAGGATAGCACAAATTATTCAAATAACACAGAAGTATGAATCGTGATTTTTAGACAAAGTTACCGGTTAAGGAATACCTGAAAAAGGAATCTTATTGTTTTAAATCCTATATTAGAGATTTATATGTAGCGACATCACATACTTTTTTGCGCTGATAGAATAGAATAGAATAGAATAGAATAGAAATATGCTTTATTGTCATGAAAAATTGTACAATTTTATCGACAAAGCTTATAAAAAGTCAAGAAAACAAAACAATAACAATCCAATTTACTAAAATTACATAAATCGTCAATATATTTACAATAATAACAATAATAATGAAGTTAAACAGAATTAATCAATTGCAAAATTTAAGTAAATTGCAAATGCATAGTCTACCTAGTAATTAATAAGTTTAAAAGTTAAGCTGCTGCATATGACACCCAAATATAGACAAAAAGATGTTTAAAAGAAAAGTGTAAAATACTAGGATGATCGTGTGTTATGCTACAAAAACTTCTTTATTTTATTTAAAAGTTAAGGTGCTATCAGAGACCATTTCACTTGTCGATAACTTTATTCTAACGTTATTAGTGCTTAAAGAATTTCTAGGGGTATTTCGTAAATTTCCATCCTATTTGCTTGTAACCACAATCACGTCCCACCGATTTACGCACTACATTTACCTAATCCCAGTTTATCCTAAACCTTTTTTAGAAGTAGGTGCTTATCTCTTGTTCCATCTTTGTCGGTCTCTTCGAGATATTTACACCCACTTGTCGATCGTGTTACGCTACTGACACCCTCGCCTCCCTTTTCCATCAATTTCAGCCCACACTTCTCCACAATCTGTCGACGCTGGCGCCTCGACGAGCTCCTCTCAGCGTTGTCGTCATGCTGACGTCAAACGCTCACCCAAGACGTACATTATCGTTCTTCTCCTCACGTCCTCTGATTAAATTATTACTTTATTTCATGTTGGGGCAGTTTTTTTGGATCTTGTGTATTCTAGGGATGAGTTGGTTGTCTTAAAATAGATCTACTTTGGAAAAGGAAAATGTTTTTCAGATTGTACAGAAAAACGGGCAAAGATACTTTAATTTTAATTACAAATTAAAACTTTAAAGTTATAGACGAAGAGGAAGCGCTGAAAAATCTCTTTGAATTTACTAAAGCTAAATTTTTCACAGTTGATTACTGTGAGTGTGTAGAGAAACATACTGCGGTCGGTCAAGCGAAACGTAGAACGGGGGTTACTGAAAAGGTATCAAAGTTGCTTTCCTACGAAGGTAATTAAAACCCTACTAAGGCTGAAAATCAGTACATACATTCTAAATTGAATACAAATAATAGCTATTTGTATAACAAGGGAGGAAAGTGCTAATTTTCCTCCCGAGAATGTAGTTTACTGCCCGACGCGTAGCGGAGGGCAGTAATCATTCAAGGGAAGAAAAGGCACTTTACTCCCATGTTATACATATGGTTTTTCCACCTTCCTCAAATAACAAGTCATTTTTTCATTTTTACTTAATTTATTTATGTAACTAACCAACAAAATTTATTAGAACTAAAACTAACAAGTAGGTACAATATAACTGTCAACTGTCAAATATAAGTCAAATTATTAATGTAAACATTGTTAAATCAGAATAACAATTTACTGTTTTTTACCATTCTGCAAAATACAGAGTGTTTTTAAATAAACGTTAACATGTATAGATACTTACGTAATAGAAAATAGATATTGTACAGGGCGTCAATAAGTTATATTTCATGAATGAAATACCATGACGTCACTTTTACTTTTCCTCCCTAGGGAGGAAAAATATTTTCCTCCCTAGGGAGGAAAAGTACAACTTTGCTCCCTACAATCAGGTCCGGAAAGGTATACTTTCGGTAGAGGTAGGTGGAAAAAGTTATTATAGTCAGTCAGCTGTACGACGGGACAGAGCCGGTCGTCGGCCCCAATGAATGTACAGGGTTATTCACTATATTTTGACCCCCTTGTAAACTGCTTTATTTACGGAATTAGAAAAAAATGTAAAATACAAAAGTTATTCGATTTTTTAATTATGATTTTTTGACATATATATCGTACTAGTGACGTCATCCATCTGGGCGTGATGACGTAATCGACTATTTCTTTAAATGAGAATAGGGGTCGTGTGCTAGCTCATTTGAAAGGTTATTCAATTCTCTGTACAGTACTATAAATATTAAGATCATTGTTTATACAGGGTGCCCAAAAAATTTTTTGAATTATTAATTAAACAATTAATTTAATTAAAAAAAAATGTTTTTGGACACCCTTTATAATTAATCATGTTAATGTTTATATTACTGAATATTGAATTGAATAACCTTTCAAATGAGCTATCACTCTACCCCTATTCCCATTGAAAAAAATAGTCGTTGACGTCATCACGCCCAAATGGATGACGTCAATAGTACGATATACAGTGCGTCCATAAAGTAACGCATAAATTCATTATTTCGTAAACCGGCGATTTTAAGGAGAAATCCCGAAACAGGTCGATTTTTATTTTTAAATTACAATTTTTTTGCATATATATATATCATACTAGTGACGTCATCCATCTGGGCGTGATGACGTAATCGATGATTTTTTTAAATGAGAATAGGGATCGTATGATATCTCATTTGAAGGGGTATTCAATTCTCTATTCACCAATATAAACATTAACATAATTATTTATACAGGGTGCTCAAAACTATTTTTTTAATTAAATTAATTGAGACAAAAAGAAGAATGTAAATAATTTATTTAATTCAAAATACGTTTTACTGTTGTCAGAAAACAGGAAAAAATGTTTTTTTGACAAATAAATATTACTTTTCGCTTAAATTCAATGTTAAAGCTGCCACCCACCTCTTGGAAGTTTGAACATTGAATTTAATCGAAAAACAATATTTATTTGTTAAATAAACACTTTTCATATTTTCTGACAACAGTTAAACGTATTTTGAATTAAATCAATTATATACATTCTTCTTTTGGTTTCAATCAATTTAATTAAAAAAAAATTTTGAGCACCCTGTATAAATAATTATGTAAATGTTTATATTAGTGAATAGAGAATGTAATGTCCTTTCAAATGAGGTATCACATGACCCCTATTCTTATTTAAAAAAATCATCGATTACGTCATCACGCCCAGATGGATGACGTCACTAATATGATATTTGTGCCAAAAAATCGTAATTTAAAAATAAAAATCGACCTGTTTCGGGATTTTTCCTTAAAGTCGGCGGTTTACGAAATGATGAATTTATGCGTTACTTTATGGACGCACTGTATATGTCAAAAAATCATAATATGTATAAAAATCGAATAACTTTTGTATTTTACATTTTTTTCTAATTCTGCAAATAAAGCAGTTTACAAGGGGGTCAAAATATAGTGAATAACCCTGTACATTCACTGGGGCCGACCGACCACCTCTGTCCCGTTATACAGCTGACCGACTATAATAACTTTTATTTATATTTAATTTAGAATGGGTGTACTGATTTTCAGCCTTAGTAAATGGATTTAATTACCTTCGTAGGAAAGCAACTTTGATACCCTCTCAGTAACCCCTGTTCTACGTTTCGCTTGACCGACCGCAGCATGTCTCTCTACACAATCACAGTAATCAACTGTGAAAAATCTAGCTTTAGTAAATTCAAAGAGATTTTTCAGCCGTGCCTCTTGGACTATTAGTTTTTAAAATTAGAAACATTTCGACATGTGGTTGGAATTAACCAAAGTCTCTAACCCTCTTTAGGCTCTTCCGATTCATTTGTCCTGGGAAACATTAACATTTTTGTTCTACAATTAGTTCCTGTATTTTATTTATGGTTACCTATTCTCTATCTTCCATCTTCTTAAGGTCCTTAACTATCTGGTTCACCCATCTGGTTTTGGGTTTTCCTTGTGGTTTGCCTGTACCGGTCTACATTTGGTGATTTTCTTGATAGCTGCTTCTGGATTTCTTCTTTCTATATGTTTCATCTATCTGAGTCTCTGTGTCTTGATAAATTTGACGAAGTCTTCTCCTTTCAAAAGTTCTCTTACTTCGCAGTTTATCAGTATTCTAAATTCATTATTACCTACTAAGTTTGGTGGGCCTACTATCATCCGAATTATTTTTCTTTCTAGGATCCTCAATCTTTCTTCATCTTTCTGTGTCACACATTACTTCAGCATCATATGTGATTAATGGTTAAAATTCTGCTCTGTAAATTTCCAGTTTAGTATTTTGAGTCATCCGACGCCCTGAAGGGCACTAAGGATTGTGAGAAAGAAGAAGAAGAAGTATTTTGAGTAAGCTTCTTATCTTTGAGGAAGTTGTTGTATTTCTAGTAGGTTCTGCTTCCTACCAGAATTCTTTCATTGATTACTATGCTTCTACCATTAGTTCCATTAACTTAGACCCCAAGAGATTTAAAGTGTCAATTTGGGGATTCCGTCATCTGTTATTATTGCTGCCGTCGATGCTTCCATTGCTATTGAGAGATCTAGGTTTTTATCATTGTCATTTTCATTGAGAGACCTAGGTCTTATATTAGGTTGGTCGCTTCAACAAGCTCCTCTCAGCGTTGTCGTCATGCTGACGTCAATTGCTCACCTAAGACGTACATTATCGTTCTTCTCCTCACGTCCTTTGATTAAATTATTACTTTATTCCATGTTCGGGCAGTTTTTTTGGATCTTGTATATTCTAGGGATAAGTTGTTTGTCTTAAAATAGATCTACTTTGGAAAAGGAAAATGTTTTTCAGATTGTACAGAAAAACGGGCAAAGATACTTTAATTTTAATTACAAGTTAAAACTTTAAAGTTAGTTTTTAAAATTAGAAATATTTCGTCACGTGGTTGGAGTGAACCAAAGTCTCTAACTCTCTTTGTCGCGGGAAATCAGTCCGAATTAACATTTTTATTCTACGATTCGTTGTGTGACTTGGCATCTTCTACAATATCTCTTCATCCGTTCCTCTTTTTACTTATGGTTACCTATTTTCTAACTCGTATCTTCTTAAAGTCCTCAACTATCTAGTTCTCCCATCTGGTTTTGGGTTTGCCCAAATAATTATTATTAACTATTGAAAATAATTTTTGAATTAAATTAATTGACGCAAAAAGAAGAAAGTGTGTAATTTATTTAACTCAATATACTTACATTATATTGCTGTCAGAAAATAGAAAAACATAATAATTTGGCAAATAAACATCCCACATAACAATGATGTTCGAATCATGTTCTCGCATCAACATTCATCGCAGTATATTCTTTTTAGTATATGCGTAGTACAAGCATAGCATGTACCTTAAAAAACATTCTAAATTTCATGTTCTTTGCATATACTTTAAAGTATATTCTCGTACCGAATATACTGAGTACATTCGTGTACGTAGTATCTCGGAATATTCGTAAAAGTTTATTCTTAGAATATACCTTTATCGAATATTCTTAGCACATACTTATAAGTACATTCTTAACACATACTTCTAAGTAGATACTTTTAAAATATCTTAAAAATAATATTAGCCCTATAGATTATCAACTTCGTTATATTTTAGAATAATTAATAAAATTTATTTATGTAGGTAGTATTGGACGAATTTCATTTCAAAATTGTTGTATGGTAAAAAAGTTTAAACATTAATTGTATTAACGTTTATTATTAAAAATTCGTTTTCATAATTGAAATAACTTTACCATTTCGAGTTAATCATGAGTATTTTTACATCGTTTAAATTTGAATTTAGGTACATTCAATTCAATATGGGTCATTCCAGAACCAAAGCATGCTAAGACCCACAACCAAAGGCTTTGGTTGCCAACCGTCGAGTAAGCTTTTTCCGTCAACTTACCTTAAAAATTCCCACTTTTATAAAAAATTCCCTCCTGTTTACAAAATCTGAGAAGATATGTCTAATTATTTTCAAATATTTTAATTTTATTTTAATATTTTACAATGTGGACTGGTACAAAAATTCCCTTTTGAGTTAACTTTTCCCTTTATCACCTTTTATGTTAAAAATTCCCGCAAAAGGGGAAATTTTTCTCCGTTTTGCAACACTATAACCACCACCGGTGCACCGATGTTGTTATTCCACAATACATAATTCCCGTTGTGTCCCCGTCTTATTCTGACCATTTCTTACCTGAATGGATCAGGGATAGGAAACAACGGTAAAATATGAAATCAAAAATTGGCATTATTTGTATCTTGTATCTATGCAGTGTTAAGGATGAAGACGAATGGTAAAGTATTAGGACTAAAGAACATACATAATCTCTTTATTTTATTTGCGGTGCTTCAAAATACGTATAATATATTTTGGTAACTCAATATTATTTAATAAATACATATAAGTAAGTACATATAAGTATATACATTTTAGTTACTCATACATAGTTTAGTTTAGCTAAATATTATAATATAATAGTTTATATAAATAACTAAAATTTTTAAATATGTACTTACTTTTTTTATATGTAATAATATTGCAGAATGTAGGTACTAGCTACATTCTCATTTACCATTAAAATATGCGTAAATATAATAGGTATTTAGTAAAACCAGTAGAACCTAAGATGAGATTAGGTAATGCTGAAAACATACTTCTGAGCAATATAGCACTTGATAGCACTTTCTTAGAATATTATTAAAAAATATATTCTTCTAATACAAAGATGTGCAGTAGTACGTTCTAAGTATATAAATAGAAGGTTTATAGCACTTCCTTGGAATATTCTAAAAAGTACGTTCTTAGTATAAACTAAAAAAATGTGCGGTAGTACGTTCTAAGTATATAAATAGAAGGTTTATAGCACGTCCTTGGAATGTTCTAAAAAGTATATTCTTAGTATATACTGAAAAGAAGTGCGGTATATACTTAGAACGTTTAAGTACTGTAATGTAGTATATACTCAGTATGTGCTCTGCACATTCGCAATGGTAATTACGCATATTCTCAGTATATACTTTTTCTGAAAAGTATGTTCTATGAATCTACTAAGAACACGAAATTGTTATGTGGGATTGCTTTTCGCTTAAATTAAATAGAGGCCAGAGGTAGGTGGAAGGCTGTTTGTGATTTAATTTAAGCGAAAATAAATGTTTATTTGTAAAATAAACTTTTTTTCTATTTTATGACAGCAGTACAATGTATTTTGAGTTAAATAAGTTACATACCTACATTCTTCTGTTTGCGTCAAGTAATTTAATTCACAAATTATTTTTGGTAACCCTGTATAAATAATGATATTAATGTTTACATTACTGAATAGAGAATTGAACACCCTTTCAAATGAGCTACCATACGACCCCTATTATATTTAAAAATATCATGGATTACGTCATCACGCTTAGATGGATGACGTCACTAGTATGATATGCCAAAAAATTTTAATTTAAAAATTAAAATCGACCTGTTTCGAGATTTTTCTCCAAAATCGTCCATTTTAGAGAAAATGAATATATTCCATAATTTAGCCCCTCTCTGTATATGCAGAATATGAACCCATCAAAAAATTATTAAGATATAGGTATTAATATTTACCGGGTGTTGTATTTTTAAGTCAGACAGTATATTCAAAATAACTTAATAAAATTACAGCAACTAAATTCATAACTAGTATTTATATACAAAAAATACCAAAAACGATTTTAAGCTGTTTTTGTTATATCCAGATTTTTGAATAATTTGATTTGTGTAAAATAAATTGTCGGTATTCATGTAAAATAATATTTAAAGTAAAAATTTCCACTTCTTTCAGATGGCGCTACAAATTCTTCCACTACTTCAACTGGTAGTTCTGTTCCAAACGACTGAAATTCTCTCCTACGCTCTACCTGTCTATGGAACCAAACGATATGGACGCAACAACCAGCACGCGAGTACCAGCTCTTACGATTCATATCCTTATCAAACGGTAGTACCACAACATTACACAGAACCAGTTAGTTACTACAAGTTGTATCCATACAGTGACACTTATCACTCCAGCTACTACTACCCCCACCAATCTTATCCATTACCGTATTACGTACCATCTAAGTACAAGATCTACCAACCTATTTTACCGTATTATTATCAAGAACATTGGCCCAGTCAGACTTACTCAAGTTATTATGATTACAGTGACCCCGATGACTTTTTACAAGAAACTGGAAGAGAGGAAAGGGAAGAGACGCAGCCTATTGGCCATGAATCTTATTATGAAGATACTGCAGAAGACAGTAATATGGATGATGTTAATGCTGCTTTTCTCCAAAATTTAATTCTAACTCAAATGTACCAAGACTCTCTGAATAATAAAGTTAATGCTGACGCATACGATGACTACGATGAGACTTTTGCTAAAATTGAAGAATTAAGTAAAAAACCTACACGTGTGCCTGAAGATGAAAATGTTAGGGAATTAAAACAATTACAGAAAGCTGCTAGAGAAAATGGAAATAAGAAAAATAAACAGAATAACAATGTGCATTGGGCGCAGGCCAATAATGATCATGATTCTAAGCAGCAAAGAAGAAACAAGCAGAGGAAACAAAAACAAGAGAAACAAGACTCTAAACGAAGTAACCTTGGAGCTAACCAATTATTATCCTTTCCTACTGAAGACACGGCAATTTTTTCGGAACGTAAACCAATACTGAAAACATTTGCTAGTACCTTAGCTCCATCTACGACTGATGCTTCGGTAATAAATAACCGAGGACAGAAAGAAGAGTTCCAGATGAGACCAGCGACTCCAATAAGACACCCCTTCTCAGCTCCTGTGTTGACTATGATGTCACGAAGCGACCAGGATAGAAAGAGGACGCCTTCGGTATATGATACCATCAAACATTTGCTAGATATGGAGAAGAGCTTTGAAAATGTAAGTTGATTTTTTAGTTTATTATTTTTATATATTTCATTATGTAAGCCATTACATATTTAAATTTCTCTTTAACTAATGTGCTTCTTTAAATATTGCATGTAAATTTTGAAATCCACATTTGTCTACAATTTCTATGCTTTCCTTAGTCCTGTCGCCAGGGGGAGTACAACGGCCTTCTTAATTCAGATGGACTTACTCAAGTTTTTTTTATGTATTTTGACCCGTAGAACACGAATTTTTTGGGTAACAGTTGATCCGGATGTCGATAAGATTGTTATAAACAAAGAAGTTGAGGAATTACATAACAGCGATTTCTCGCAAAACAAAACATTTTTTTGTATTTTTTGGGTCATTCTAACCAAAAAATGTTCCTACAAGTTTTTTCGTAGGATGCATAGTTTTCGAGATAAACGCGGTTGAACTTTCAAAAAATGGAAAAATTGCAATTTTTGAACCCGAATAACGTTTGAATAAAAAATAAAATAGCAATTCTGCTTACCGCCTTTAAAAGTTTAAGTCAAATCATATCTGTTTTGAATATTTGCATTGCTAAAAATTTATTTTTTGATTGTTAAAAAAAGCTATAAACACATACTGTTTCCCGTGCCTAATACATGCGTTTTAATGCATGCTACTTAGAAATAGCCCCGCTTGCACTTTTACCTCCTCTACGTACTCGTTCGATTTTAAATGAGAAATCATTGAAACATCACTCAAGCACTAGGTGTTTATAGCTTTGTTTTAACAATAAAATAATACATTTTTGGCAATACAAATAATTAAAACCGATATAATTTGACTTGAACTTTCAAATGCGGTAAGCAGAATTGCTATTTTATTTTTTAATCAAAAGTTTTTCGGGTTCAAAAATTCCAATTTTTCGATTTTTTGAAAGTTCAACCGCGTTTATCTCGAAAACTATGCATCCTACGAACAAATTTGTAGGAACATTTTTTGGTTAAAATGGACCAAAAAATACAAAAAAATGTTTTGTTTTGCGAGAAATCGCTGTTATGTGATTCCTCAACTTCTTGGTTTATAACAATCTTATCGACATCCGGATCAACTGTTACCCAAAAAATTCGTGTTCTACAGGTCAAAATACATAAAAAAAACTTGGGTAAGTCGATCTGAATACAGGAGGCCGTTGTACCCCCCCTGGCGACAGGACTACCTATAAAAAACCGTTATTATATTAAATTTCAGTGTATAATCAGAGTTAGGTCATATGATTTGTTTTTAAAAAATATCGGAAAATTGTTGTATAAAAATATCGGAAATGAAATGAAAGGCAGAATTTGCAAAACAGCCGTCAGACCAATAATGACATACGCGGCAGAAACACGACCTGACACAGAGACAACAAAAAGATTGCTCGAAACAACGGAGATAAAAACCCTTCGAAAAATCGATAATAAAACACTATGGGACAGAGCTAGAAGTACAGATATACGACTGAGATGCAATGCGGACAACATATCTGGGTAAAAACAAAGGAGTAGAATAGAACGACCACTTAAGCCAAATGCCCACAAATAGGGTATTAGGGAAGGCAAGAGACAGTTCCTCAATAGGACGACGATCAGGAAGACAAATGATATATATAAAAGATGCAAAATATAATACATTGTGAAATAAAAAGAGATGAAACTAGTAGAGGTGGAAATTATCGATTTAAACGTATAAATTAACATTACATTACACAGTTTCCCACCTTTAGATGTCTATGTGTGTGTTCACAAAGAGGGGATGGCATTAGATAAACTTTTTGCCACAGACATTTGAAAGTTGAAGATTGAAGATGTCATATTAAATTTTTATTTTAGAATCTTTAAGAAATTGTATGATAATATAATTAATAGTTTTGGTATTGAAGCTTAGTAGATGTGAAATATTCAGCGGTAAACTTACATTCCGCTCCTGAAGTCTAGCAATTAGTGCTTTCGTATGGTTTTTATTAAGTTCACAATTAAAGATTATGTGATTTAAATCTGCAGTAGAGTAGTTATCACATGAACAGAGAGAGTTGATACGCATTCCTATTTTAGCTAAATGAGCAGGAAAATTGCCATGGTTTAATCTTAAGCGACTTAGGGATGTGGAATAAAATCGAGTAACGTGATAATCAAATATATGTGGGATATTTTGCGGAAGTTGTGGGTGTATGTAAGTGTATGGATTCCTCGAAGTTTGTACAAACTTAAGCCAAATAGTTTCCCATTTCTTTCTTAATTTTTTATGCAATTCTGGAATGTAATCGCTGGAGATTGTTAAATCTAATATTTCATTTAAAATTGCCGAATTCTTTGCCATTTCATCTACTATCTCATTTTCTTTGATTCCGGCATGTCCTTTTACCCAGATAAAGACCAAGTCACTGCTATTATTTTTAAATCGAGCGACTGTCTTTCTAATATGGCATAACAACTCATTGTTGTGTTTTTTGGTTATTGGTTGTGATATTGCCTCAAGAGCAGATAAAGAATCTGATGGTATAACCGTGTCTCCAAAGTTCTGTTCAACCGCGTAAGTTAGGGCTCTTTCAATAGCATAAAGTTCGGCAGTGAAGATAGATGTATATTTAGGTAGTCTAAAAGAATTACCACTTTTTATATTCGAAACACAATAAGCGCTACCTACACTATTACATGTTTTTGATCCATCTGTATAGATGTATTTATAATTAGAAAATTCAGATAAGATTAATTTTATAATTTTATTGTTTTGGCATGGTAAGTTTCTGTATGTAGGTTTTATGATTTTTGGAAAGATTGTGATTTCCTCAATAGAAAGGTTACATATGGGTAATATTTGTTTAGTGATAATGCTAAAGTTATTAGTTTCTAGATAAGCATCTGTAAGAGAGGGAGAAGTTTTAATTCTCCAATAAGAATTTGTTAAGTTATATTCAGTGAGACTGTTAATTTTACTAAATAATTTATGTGAGTCTAAAGTCCTGGTCTTTAATAGAAACTTATTAGACAAGAATTCTCTTCTAAGGTTTAGAGGAGGTTCCTGCGCTTCTGCTAGAATTGCAGCACATGGCGTTGACTTAAACGCACTAATACATATACGTATTGCCTTATACTGAATATGATCGAGTTTTGATAAATTAGATTTTGACGATGAACCATATAAACTGCATCCATAATCAATGATTGACCGAATATACGATTTATAGAACATTAATGCTATCTTTGGGTCGGCACCCCATCTAGCTTTACATATGCAACGAAGCATGTTTAAACCTTTTTCGCATTTGTTGATAATGTGATTCACATGGAGTGTCCAGGTTAGTTTTTTGTCCAAAACCACGCCCAGATACTTATGGTGAGAGGATACATTAATATCAACATTACTTAAATTTATACTGGTAGGGGAACTTAACCTATGTCTAGTGAAAAAGGTGATGCTAGATTTCTCAGGGGATAACGTCTATGAGAGGATTATTTAGATTAATTTAGACGTCTATGAGAGGATTATTTCACAACATTCTCCTGTCACAGTGACAGTTGTCATACTTCTCCAATACGTCTAAAGGTGGGAAACTATGTAATGTAATGTTAACTTACACGATTATATCTATAATTTCCACCTAGTGGCTAAAGGTTCTAAACCAAGGCCAGAATCAAAACAAAAAAAAAAATTCCAACTCGTCTAGTTTCATCTCTTTTTACTTCACAATGTATTATGTTTTCCATATTTTGCGTTATTTTGTCGATTATTAGCTCGCTCATCACTGTATATTATATGCATATGTGCATAATATGCCATCTTTTATTTTAACGATATTTGCATTTTTCTCTTTGTTTGCATTGGCGGCCGTCCTTCTTTTTTGAAGAGTTTTTCTTTTCCCCTGTTCTTTTTTGTTGTATTGTTTCATTGTTTCTTGTGTTTCCCACCTCCTGTATATCGGTGTTATAATTTTAATTCTGCTTAATATGTTTGGGAAGTAATAAAAGTCATTTATAAAAGGTGTATAAGGTCATGGAAGAAAGTGGTTAAGAGACAGATTTTTGTAAAGGAAAAAATATATCTGATGGTATAATTTGATCTTCAAATACAGTTTACTTATGCTTTTTCTTTAACTAGAATTTAAGTAATTATAAAACCAAATTAGAGCAACCCATTTAGGTTTACTTAAAAACTCGGTGTTTTGGTAGACACGAGATAAATATTTATATTCAATCCCGACTTTCCATTTTAACTTCCAATAAAACAGTTATCCAACTCATACTTCCATTTTATCTTCTAGAAATTCGTGTTAGGTCATTCAGAAGCTTCTTAAATTTATTCTGCAAAAATTACGAAAGCAGCCTCGTTTACATTACAAAAGAGGAAATTTTAATTTCTGCTCGCGAAATACTTGGGGGCAATTTTCCCTTTTTATCTCTAATTTCCACCCACATTTTCCATTTTTTCAGGCAGATAACCATTATTTCCACAAAGTGAAAACTTCTGTACAAAGTTTTTGAAATTCAACTACAACTCAAAACGTTTGCTCTTCAATAATTACCCGAGACAGGACCGGATCGTCAATTTAATTGGAGTAGTAATTTTTCTCAACGATTACATATTTGTTCGGAAAACATTCTAAGTAAAATTACTTTAAAAATGTTAGCTTTAACCAACATTATGTATATCAAATTAATAGTTAATCAAAATAAATAAAAATTAAAAAATTACTATCAAAATGTTAGTTCAAGCCTTTGATAAGGTTTGGCATGATGGACTACTGTTTAAATTAAAAAAATCACTCCTCCACACACTGTATATTACTATGGAATCAGACAGACAACATCAGAAATCACATTGATAAAAGCAGGGGTACCACAGGGCAGTGTTCTTGGTCCACGTCTCTATCTTATGTACACAGCTGATCTTCCAGTAAGCAACCAAACAATCACAGCTTCCTTTGCAGACGATAAAGCGATAATGGTTAAACACAAAGACTCAGTGATAGCCGTAAGAATTCTCCAACAACATCTAGTGAAAATTTAGGATTGGACAAGAAACTGGAGAATCAAAGTCAATGAAGTAAAATCAGTGCAGGTTATATTTACCAAATGCAGAGGTACAGAGAGTAAATTTGGAAAAATTAAATTCCTCTAAGTTAGCCCAAATATCTCTACGGGATAGTTTAAGCAGTTCAAAAAAAAAGGAGGAAGACGCATTTAAATTTGATTTATGCCAGATGATGATTGCATCCAACATTCCTCTATATAAAGTTAATAACCCTAGTTTTAAATGCTTTTTCGAAAAATATCTTAATAAATCCTTACCGGACGAGAGTACATTGAGAAAACATACGGTGGAAAAATGTTATGTGGAATATATTTCAAAAATTAAGCGGGAGTTAGAGGGCAATTTTTTGTATATTATCGTGGATGAAACGACAGATGTATGCGGCAGGTATATAGCTAATTTAATGATTGGAATTTTGAACGAAAACTTTGCGAGAAAACATGATATCTCCAATTACATCTGTCGATGTCGAACGTTCGTTTTCAATGTACAAATTAATTTTAAGTGATCGAAGACATAGTTTTAAGACCGAAATATTGAAAAACATTTAGTTGTTTCTATTAATGATAAAATTTTAAGTGGTTATAAATAATAAGTTATATTCCTTTATTGCCTATATTTTGCCTAAATGTTAATATTTCTGCCTTTTTTAATAAAAATTTTTGCCTATATAGGCGCCTTTTTCTTCAATTTTTGTTGCCTATAAATCCGAGCTTTAGTAATAACTACTGCCAAATATCGAGGAATATTCTTTGGCCCAACCTGTAAAACAACGTTGGATAAGGAAAAATTAAAAAACAATTGTGTAAGATATATAATATTTATAAATAGTCAATAATAGTATTTTGTATTTTGACAACGAAACCCGATTTGGGCTTCGAAACGTTATTAAATTCATTTTTTAGTAAAATTGTGGCTTATTTCCCATAAAAAATACGTAATTATAAAAATGCCACAAGGAAATAGCTTCAGAACAACATAAATAGTCCTAATACAACAACTGACATTCGTTTAAAAAAACTGTAAAGTTATAATGTACGTACTTCTGAAGCTTTCTTTTTTAAACATAACACTATAATAGCCGTCACGCATCTCCCCTTTTGGTAAACGTACTTGAAGTTAAATCATACTCCATAGTAAATCGTTTAAAATCGAACAACTTTGAGGACCAGGAGTGTTTTAAAAGGCGTCTAATGCGTTTTAATAAATATTTAAGTGCTTGGTAAACGCAAAATTGTTGAGTGCTTTTAAATCGTGCTTAATGCGTAGACCTAATGTTTTCCTTGCCCACTCACGCCTTATTTTTTACCAACCAACAATTATTAGTATTAGGTATATGAAAATATATTTTATTAAATGAAATAGATAAACTTGCGTATAATGGCTCAATATGTTCCTTGTTTCTTATTCTCTATCCTCTTCCTTCGTTGACACTTTTGGGCTGATGATTTCATCCATGATTAAATTGAAGAGCTTAGGGCTCATGAGTCCCCTGTATTATTCCGCTGCCTAGCTAGAGGTTCTGTAAGTTATCCATATATTCTGATTTCCATTTTGTTGTTTGGGTAGATATTTTCAATAGTTTTTATGATATTTAGGGGAACTGTTTAGGGGGAAATTATATAGAAGATGGATTACATCATCCTTGAATTTTACTCTGCCAAATGCTTTCTTCAAGTCAACCAGACACATAAATGCTGATCTATTATACTGTAGTGAATTCCCAGTAATTTGCTTTATGACGAATATTGTACACGATCTTCCAGTACGAAAAATATGTTGTTCATCTATAGTCCAGGGCGCATCTGTTTTGAGATGGACGTTGAGAGGTGACTCAAATTTTTTTGCAGAAATTGCTTAAAAATAACTCAAATAATAATATTTGAGTTATCCTTCCACTCAAAATGGTCCGGAACATTGTTTAAATAATCAAAATGTCAAAATATGAAGGAAAAATTCGATTTTTTATTGGTTTTTTGATTATAACTTTAAAACTATTAATTTCTGAGAAAAGTTGTACCAACATAAAAGTTGAGTAATTAAATTTCCTACAATACAGAACTGGTAAAAAATTTAGAAGATAATCACCCTTGTTGCAAAATAGCAATAAATGCAAAAAAACCATACAAAAACAAGTATTCGCATTTTACGTTTTTAAACCATTTATACTACACTTATGACCTTCATATTTTACCCAGAAAAACTTATGATATAGTAAAACAACACTGTAAATTTGATTAAAATTGGTTTAATAGATTTTGCAAAATAAATTTTGAAATCCAGCTTTCGCAAAAAAAATTCATTTTTTTATAATGTTGCAGGACTGAAAATAAAACAGATAGCAAGTTGAACTTTTTTTGCTTATAGAAGTGTACTGTACCTTTTATTTGCAATTTGCAAAATTAAAATCGATTAATTACCACGGCGTCAGGAAATTTTTTAAGTAAACATTAATTTTTGGTGCTACGCGCAGGGCATCGGTGTTCGATTCACACAAGTTGATTTCCACCAAAATTTCTTTCAATCTTTATCTAATATATTATTTTCTTACTCTATATTTTGTTTTATTTTAATATTTTAATTTCACAAAATCAAACTAATTTTATTATTGTTTGTGAAATATTGTTTAAACAATTGCATATGTTTAAAAATAATAAACTTTTATTCTCTAAGTTAAAATATATGAACAAATAAAGTTTTTGCTAAAAAAAGTGTTATTTCAAAAGATAGAGTATGTGTTTTTATTTTGCAATAAATAAATTTATTTATTTATATCGAAATGTAATCATTATCAAAGGTCATTGGAATGCCCAATCAGAGCAAACTATCCGCTGTCCTGCGCGTAGCACCAATAATTAATGTTTATTTTAAAAAAATCCTGACGCAGTGGTAGTTAATCAATTTTAATTTTGCAAATTTCAAATGAAAGGTACAGTACATTTCTATATGCAAAAACAATTTCAACTTGCTATCTGCTTTATTTTCAGTCCTGTAATATTTTGAAATAATAAATTTTTTTTTCGAAAGCTGGATTGCAAAATTTATTTTGCAAAATCTATTAAACCGATCTTAATGAAAACTACAGCATTGTTTTAGTGTATCATAAAGTTTTTCTGGTTGGAATATGAAGGTCCTAGGTGTAGAATAAATGGTTAAAAAATGTAAAATGCGAATACTTGTTTATGTATGGTTTTTTCGCAATTATTGCTATTTTTCAACAAGGGTGACAACTTTTTAAATTATTAACCAGTTCTGTATTGTAGGAAATTTAATTACGCAACTTTTATATAAGGACAACTTTTCTCGAAAATGGATACTTTTAAAGTTATAATCAAAAAACCAAGAAAAAGTCGAATTTTTCCTTAATATATTGACATTTTGATTATTCAAACAATGTTCCGGGCCTTTTTGAGAGGGAGGATAATTCAAATATTATTATTTAAGTTATTTTCAAGCAATTTCTGCAAAGAAATTTGAGTCACCTCTCAACGTCCAAATATACTAATATTTTTACAGATGCGCCCTGGTCTAATACTAAACTTACCTTCTTATTGATTAGTTGTTGTAAATGGTTCAGTTACACGACTCTAGTAACTAGTACGAGGTAGGTACTGAGCAAGTTAGTCTATAAGGGCCGGTATTTCCAACCTCACTTAAGCCAAAGCTTACTTTAAGCATTTGCTTAAGCTTAGATGCCGGTATTTCCACTTCAATTTGAGGCTTAAGCCTAGGCTTAAACCAAATAATTTTAAGTTCGCGCGGGAGTTGGTTTAAGCCTTTGCTTAAAATTTGTTTTCTGTTTTTTGAGGTTATTTCTATAGATTATTATTAATTATAGAGTTGTTTTGAAAACCAACTTTTAAGTAATAACGTTATTATTGGATTATTAAATAATAATCTATTAATTTATTAATCGTAATAACGATTATTAAAATTCTTACTACTTTTGGAAGGTGTATGCACATGAAAATTGTTTATTTCTACAATGCTTGGTAGGTATATTTATTTTACAAAAATAAACTTACATTCCAATTTGACATTTTAAGGAATATATCCAATAAACAAAATTACAAAGACGGATCTATTGCTTATGCAAAATAAAAATAAAATTATAACCAGAGAAAATATAGACAATAAACTAAAAACACATGTACCATGTACACAAAATTAAGTGAAGTAAAAATAACATTGATACAGATGACAAGATAAAATTAAAACTTATATTTATTTATAGTCGAGTATTATTTATATATGTCAACAGTAGTGGTTTTTAACTCAGAACAGTTAGCTCTGGCACTTTGACGTATTCAGAGGTACCAAACCAATTAACTTTACAGCTGAGCATCAGTTTAGTTAAGAGAATGATGGAAATACGGCACCGAGCTTAAGCTTCTCCTTAACTTTTGACACAGGCTTAGCTAAGCAAAAGCTTAAGTAGCTATTGAAATACCGGTTAGATACGATATAAGGTCGATCTGTTTAATGGATAAAAATTATTGGATATGTAATTTAGCATGTTAACAATTACAAAAAAAAACAAGGGTTGCCAGATCTAATCTTGTTCTAACTATAATTAATTAATAATTAAAAAATGACTTTTTTTTATAAATAAAAAAAACTTCTACCCGGGCAGATATTATTTCATATTTTTAGGTCATTATAAACAAATAAGGTATTTTTTAATTTTTCTCTAAAGTTAATCGTGTTCTAGTTATAAACAATTTAAAACTGAAAAAAGAACGAAAGAAGACAATGCTCAAAAACATAAGTATAAAATATCATATTTTAAATTACGAAATACCTAAATTCAAGTTCTAACCTTATTCTATCAATTCTTGATAAGTCTTTTGGACTTATTTCATTCTGAAACATTGTTTTCTAGTTGTTAATGCCCGTCTCCCCATAAGAAACCTTCCTCATTAACAATTAAAAAAATATATGTTATAAAACTTGCCTCAAATTATTATGGAGACCTGATTGAAAAAGGTTTGAACTTGAATGTTAGATGAGTACAGAAATGATATTTTTTACTTGTGTTTTTGAGCCTTGAAAATTGTCATCTTTCGTTCTTTTTTCAGTTTTAAATTGTTTATAACTCGAAAACGATCAACTAAAAATTACAAAAGCCCTTTTTTGTTTAGAATGATCCAAAAAATCTGAAATAATATCTGCCCGGGTCGAAATTTTTTTAATTCATAAAAAAATGTCATTTTTTAATTATTAATTACTTTTAATTAGACAAGGGCAACCTTGTTTTTTGTAATTGTTAACATGCTAAATTACATATCCAATAAGTTTTATCCATTAAACAGATCGGTGCAAATCGACCTTATATCGGATCTTCAACTAAGTGTGACCGAAGCATAGGACATAAATGTCTTATGATATAATTAGATGTTCTATTGCAAATGAAGAGAGAATTTTGCCTACAGAAATGAAACACTGAGGGCGCCAACTAATTTTTAATGAAAACCAGTAAAAACAAA
Organism: Diabrotica virgifera virgifera; assembly: GCF_917563875.1. NCBI lineage: Eukaryota > Metazoa > Arthropoda > Insecta > Coleoptera > Chrysomelidae > Diabrotica > Diabrotica virgifera. The sequence goes on along the minus strand of NC_065445.1, from coordinate 74,899,775 downwards.
TACAAGAAGTTAAGAAATTAATGAAATATTAAAATAATTAGAATATAGTTAATTAATAATTGTTTTAAAATAAGTTGATAAAGATGTGACGTTTATAACGTTACAAATTATCTCACCAAATTGCAGTATAAAAATTTGAAAATTATACCTCTGCTATATTAATTTATAGCCCGATCAAGGAACGCAAAATTTTACGAAAACCTCCAAAAAAATAAAGGAAGGATGAAAATTTGGAAATAGGTAGTTGAAATTGTCTATTATTATATAAGAAAAAGTTTACAGTTCTACATCCCCTCCATTTTACAAAAATTGGAAAATACGGGCTGAAAAATTTTTTCTTGGGGGTGAAAAAATATACGTTCAAAATAAGTCCGGAATTGGATAAAATGACATTCTAAGTAACTTGTTGTATAGTTTTTTTACCAAGTCAATACTTTTCGAGTTATTTGCGAGTGAATGTGTTCATTTTTAACCAAAAAAAAGGTTTTTGGACGGTTTTTCAGAGATAACTCAAAAAGTAAGTATTTTAGCGAAAAAAATATACTTAGTAAAAATATAGCTTATAAAAAATTGAAAAAAATGTATGCGTGAGGTCTGCAGACCCAGTAGAAGCAGAGTTGCAGTTAATGAAGTGTAGGTTCTTCTTCGTCAAATTATAAATCGAATATTTCAATGTGAAATAACCAAAAAACGGAGCACTTTTCGGGGAAAATTCATTACAACTTTTTTAATGTGTTTAAAAAAGGTTTTTGAACACTTTTTGAGCACATTTTTGATTTTTTGTTTTCTTGCTAGACAGAAATTGGTTATGCTATGGCTGTTAAAATTTGCCTAAACTCGTGATTAGTTACACGTTCAAGCCATTTTAACTACAGCTTTTTCAAAACGAAGCACTGTGAACCAATGAAACTTACAGATCATATAAATAATACCTAGACAAAGTAACTTGTGAAGTGGTAATGTTAAAATGTATATGTGATGCTAATTAGGGGGTGATTTTCGCGATTTTTTACCAAAAAATAAAAGAGACCAACAATATTTTGAGTGCAATTTGTTTACTTTTTAATATTACAAGTTTTTTAAAAAATAAAAATGAACCTTTTTTTAAACACTTTAAAAAATTTAAAATGAATTTTCCCCTAAAAGTTCTCCGTTTTTGGTTATTTCACATTGAAATATTCGATTTGGAATTTGACGAAGAAGAACCTACTTTTCATTAGGTGCAACTCTGCTTCTACTGGGTCTACAGACCTCATGTATACACCATTTTTTAAAATTTTTTATGGGCTATATTTTTGCTGAGAATATTTTTTTCGTTAAAATACTTACTTTTTGAGTTATCTATAGAAGAAAAGTTGTTTAGAATTAGTCATTTTATCCAATTCCGGTCTTATTTTGAATGTATCTTTTTCATCTTCGAGAGGGGGTATTTTTGTAAATATTTTTGTATATATTTTTGTAAAATGGAGGAGATGTAGAATTGTAACCTTTTTCTTATATAATAATACACAATTCCAACTACCTATTCCCAAATTTTCATCCTTCCTTTATTTTTTTGGGGGTCAGATTGTTCTTTGATCGGGCTATTATGTATTTAATATCCTTTGATTTAATTGAGTTTTAAATTAGGTAACCCAACATTAAGAAAGCAGTAGGTATATCAAAGTTACTCTCATCCACCCCAACGCTGTTTTAGCAACCTCAAAACAAAAGTTAAACAAATTCGCCTACTTAGGATATTTCAATTAGGTAAGTATGTACCTGAGGATCCGAGGGAATCCGTTAGGCGGAATAATAAATAACCAACTTTATGGCTCAAATGGTCAACGCGTATAAAAGACGCCTACATATAGAACTGGTATATTGTGTTTCAGCTTTCTGCAACCTTTGACCTTTCGCTGGGATACACGTGCCGCAGAGGACTCAATTTAAGACTATGAACTCAGACTGGATAAGGATTTTAAGAGATAATAAATATGATAATTTTTAGCATATTTGACTGATAACTTCGTAATTTATGCCTTAAACCTTAATTATAATATACATATACTTAGTATTGTTACTTGTATCTCCATTTGGTATATTTGACACAGGTATTATAATATCTTCTCGTGTTTTACATTATCGAATGCTTTTGCGTAGTCTATAAAGCATACGTACACGTCTTCATTAAAAACTCTGCAGCGCTGGAGGAGTACTTGTATACTAAAAAGATCTTTTCCAAACTTGAATATCTTATATCCCCGATTAATTATTATCGATACTTTATTATTTGTCTCTTTTAAGTAAAATTTAAATTTGATTTGACTCATCTCGTATAATGAGGATAATACAATACCTAATATGGTATTGCTAGTTCTATTACATATTGCTGCTTCTGAATATCCCTTACCAAAAATCTGTCTTATGATTAAATAAAAGGTTTATTTTTGGCCATACACTTATTTCATTCTGTCCTTTGTGCTAAAGGGTAATGTTCCTTCTATTATGAGTTAATTAATTTTATGTCAATAATAATTAAGCTCCTTGTTCATTAACCGTTCTAACGCTTTCGTGTATATTGAAACCAATAATCAGCAAAGGGCGTTGACAGAAAGAACATGTAGGTACGATAGATCTCTATTACTTATTAGAACTGGCTTTTATAGGCCTACTAAAATCATAAATTCTGTCAAAATCTTCTTAAAATTAGATCAATTAAACTATACGATTGTGGAGGATAACATCGAAAGAAAAAAGGGGTTATGGTAGGCCACAAATATCCTGACTGAAAAACATTCGCGACTAGACCAGGTTAACCACACAGACGCTTTTAAAAAAAGCAGAATATCGAGAAGAATTTGCATTGGTTATCAGAGTTCCCCAACGTGGGCCCCACTCCCCACAGGGGGGTAATTTGATAGTTAATGGGGGCAATTCGTATATGGGCTCGACACGAGTTTAATTATTTCGATATGGGTTATTTAGTTGCAATGCTGGATTTCTGTGAAAATCATTAAAGTCTCTATTTAGTGCTAATACTCCATCTAATAATCATATTCTTGAGGCTAGTTATCAAATATCTTTTTTATCGCTAAAACCGTCAATAACAGCATTTTTTAAAACAGTTCTTGAAAAATATGACAAAAATGTAAAAGCTATGCCACTCAGTAACAATACTGTTAGCAGAAGAATAGACGAAATGGGTGAATATATTGAAAAACAACTTGTTGAAAAGCTGAAAACAAGAAATTTCTTAGTGCAAATGGATGAATCAACTTTGAGAGACAGTGAAAGTAACTTACATAAGATATATTGAGACAGGGCATTTTGTTGAAGACATGTTTTTCTGTAAAAGGTTAGAAAGCACAATAATGTAGAATATGATATGTTGTGCTGCTGATGGTGTTCCTAGGGTTCTTGAAGGCTGTGTACGTGACTCTTCACATCTGATGGCGATCGACAAAAATTGGTTTAACGAGTTTCAATGTAATTGCAGGTCGGTTTTTGATAAATCATGCGCAGTTACTCCGAAAAGGGCTACTACGGAGAATAAGGTGAAAGAAATTGACGATCTCATGTTGGTAGTCCACCGAATGATGGTTCGCGAGATAGCTGAGGCAGTAGACATCTCAAAAGATCACGTGGGTCATAAACTGCAGAAAATTTTGGGCATGAGAAAGCTGTCGGCACTGTGTTTGCACATGAGATGGGTGCCGCGGTTTCTCACTTCAGGGCAGTGTCTGAGGTTGTTTAAGCGTAATCCAAAGGAGTCTGTAAGATGCTTTATAACCATCAACGAAATATGGATCCACCAATACTCACCAGATACCAAGGAATGGTCTATACAGTGACAGTCACCCCGCTAATGTGCTCGAAAAAAGTGAAGACTATCCTATCGACAGGAAAGGTGATGGCCATCGTTTTCTGGGATTAGCAAGGTGTGATCTATAATAACCCATTAGCGCCCACTGTACTCATTTAAGTACAGCTGATATTTTGACATACTAGTGTCATATAAAATAAAATCGTTGCAATTCTTCGTAATTACAGGGAACTAAACACCGCTAAGACGACAACCTTAACAAATTTCGTTGAATAATTCAGCTGGTTTGTTAGGTTTTATTTACTGTTTATGAAGTCAACACGTGCGTTTTTTATTTGCTCGAAATCAAATTCATAAATTTACAGTATGTTTCTCTCATTTTCTTTTTGTCATCAAATAGTTTACGTTAGTTTATAATAAGTTTAGTAAAGGAAAGTGATTAATTTTTCAGAATTTTAATTATAACGTCATTTATTTGTTGTTAAATTTAGGTGTACTCGTATGAATAAAATGGGCGCATGGGAGTATTTTTGATATTTTACAATTTTGTTACAGATATGGTATGCTACAGATCTGTAGATGATTTTGAGAGTATTAGTGTTTGAAATTTTTATGAAAAGACATATGAAGGTTTACCTTCAGTATTAGAAGATATTCGTGCTTCTAATTCGTGGTTTGAGGTAGATATTCCCTACTTCCCGTAGTTCCAGACTCAGATATGCTAACTGATGAGGAAGACATTGAGAATGATAAGCTTATAAAGGCAGTTTGACACTACCTAAAGACATAGGAGAAATTGAGGTTCAATGCTCTTCGTATTCAGACTTAGAAGATGTACCTTTGGCACTGCGGTTAAAAAGATTACGAAAACAAAAGTGTTTAGCCCGCAATGGACAAAAACTTGTACAAATTCGTGGAAAATCATGGTGGAATGAGCGGTTTGATATCGTTAAATATGAATTACAAGACTTAAATGAATTTTATTTAGGTTGTAATGCCAAATCAATGTTTATGAAATGTAGACCTTACGGAAATATACTGTGACCGTACTGTCATCTATGAAGGATGACATTTTCCAAAAAAACTTATGAAATAATTAAGGTGTGCTCAGTGTCATCAAAGAGCCAGATGGAGCTGTGAAAAGCAGGGATTATTTTACCACTAGGCCCGTGAGGCGCCTGCCTCGGGCCCGTATTTGAATGGGGCCTGGAAAGATCACCAAACAAAATATGTTTATTACAATAACAAAACAAATTTTCAAAATTCTTTCATTTTACGAACAGGCAATGATAAATAATAACCATAAGTGTTATAATTAAGTGGATAGGCGCAAACTTTCGGCTTCAATGCTCTTTAAATGCATTAATTTTTTCGAATCCTCAAAAAAATAATAAATATTTTAAAAAAATTTAGACGCAGAATGAAATATTACATTATTACCGAGGGCCGAATGTCTCTTAGAATAAATAAAAAGTTTCTTTTGAATAAGATATATATTTAAAATTAAAAATCACACTCAATTTTCTCTTTTTTTCACCCCTGTAACTTATTAAAATAATCATTATGGAAGATTTCAGGGACTTTCGGCCTTCGGTAGTAACGTAATCTTTCATTCTGCGTTTAAATTTTTAAAAAATACTTATTAGTTTTCTCAGGCTTCGAAAAAAACGAATGAATTTAAATAGCATTGAAGCCGAAAGTTTGCGCCTATCCCCTTAAACAATGTTTAATTGTTTAAATATAAATTTTATTTATTGTTAATAAATTTTTTTTCCTGTGCAACTATATTTCTATTAAATAATTAATACATTTAAAAGAAAATTGTGTAGTGCCCCGGGCCTAATTTGAAGTAAAAGGGAAAAGTCTGGGAAAAGTGTAGTATAACTATTTGTATTGAGAATGATTTTTTTAAAAAATTTTCATTGAAATTAATTTTTTCTGCTACATTATTTTATTAAGCCGCTGTAGTGCCCAGTGTACTCATTTGGATACATATCTATATTTAAGTCATTCTATTTTTTTCAAATATAGTTAGTTACATTTGAAATTTTGTTAAAAATAATATTAGTAATAAATACCCAATGAAAAATATATTAATTCTTAAAATCAGATCTCGTGGGCGCTAATGGGTAAACTTCCTGGAAAAGGACAAAACGGTCAAGGGACTTTACTATGTTGCATTAATGGGCGGATTCGACGGCGAATTGCAGACAAAACAGCTTTAATTGTGGAAGAAAAAATGCTCTTCCACGATGACAACGCACCGGCTCACCTCTCCGGCCTCCACCATCGCCACTTGTCGAACAAATGACACAAACTTGTCGAATTGGCCTACGAACTTCTATCCTATATTGACCAGATTTGGCCTTGTTCGACTTCTTTTTGTTTCCAAACTTGAGAAACTCACTCTCTCGGCAGAAATTTAAGTCGAATGAAGAGTTCATCAACGTTAAGGAAGCTAATTTTGCAGACCTCAAGAAAACATATTCTTCAGTCGGGTTAAAGAAGTCGTAGCATCGCACTTTTCCATAATTTTCGTTTTTATTTTGGAGGATAAGTACTTATAGTCCTTGGGCCCACATATAAAATTATTATTTATGACCACACCGTCGAAACTTTTTGTACTTGTTATTTGGGTGGACTCGGACAAATTTGGAGTTTGGCGCATTATGGTAGTGGGGCGTTTGTCTGTCAAGCTGTCACGAAGTTGTCAATTTTATGCAAGAAAAAAATGTATTGGTCATTTTATTTTAATCAATGGTTTTTATCATATAAACAGCGAAAACAATTTTGTCGGACAAAAATATTGGGCCATATGACGCGTCGGACACGCTAAATATGTCAAATTTATAAAAATAATAAATTTATTACCACATGGCTAATTTTAACAGAATCTACCATAAAACCTTTTTACAATAATGTGGTAACCTTGTCGGACAATTTTCACGGGGCTTATGCGCAGTCGAAGATGTCAATTTCCTCGAATTTTTGTACGACCATTTTTCCTAGAAACATAGAAAGTTATAAGTAATTATATTCTAAATCAAAAAATCTAAGTTTACGACAAAAATATTGGGGCAAATCGACAGTCGGACAAAAAATTTAATTTTTATTAGTAAACTATACTTTTAAACTATGCGTGCATCCCTTATCTTCACAACCATTTTTTCAATAAAAGTAGTAGGTTACAAGTAATTATATTCTTAAACAAAAAATGTAATTGTCTGACAAAAATGTTGGGGCTAACGAACAGAAAACTTAATTCTTTTAGGTTATCGACGTCCTTAAGATGAGGCATAAAAAAAAAATTTAAAACAGTTTTTCTCGGTTACTTTTGAATCGATTTAGCTGAAAATTGGTACACACACTTAGTACAACATTTAAAAGGGCGTGACGTAGAGTTGTATCCAAAATTTTCCAAAAAAATTTCCGACAAAAGGGAAAACTTTGGAATAATTTTGATCTGAAAATTTGTGTACATACTCCTTTAACAATGACAAACATGGTTCTGTAGTTTTTTCTCGAATTTTCAAAAAGAAAAATTCCGACAAAAGAGAAAATTTCAGAAAATTTTTTGAAAATTTTGGTCCTATTATTTTTGCCCGACAAAAGTGATTCAATATGCATTACACATGTAAAAAAACAGTACAAAATATAAATGACATCTGTGATATTAAATAAAAAAATTCCAGGAAATTGACATCTTCGGCGTATCCGACTGCGCATATGTCCCGTGAAAATTGTCCGACAAGGTTATCTTATTATTGTAAAAAGGTTTTATGGTAGATTCTATTAAAATTAACCATGTGGTAATAAATTCATTATTTTCATAAATTTGACATATTTAGCGTGTCCGACGCGTCATATGGTCCAATATTTTTGTCCGACAAAATTGTTTCCACTATTTATATGATAAAAACCATTGATTAAAATAAAATGACCAATGTGGTTATAAATTTTTTTCTTGCATAAAATTGACAACTTCGTGACAGCTTGACAGACAAACGCTTCACTACCATAATGCGCCAAACTCCAAATTTGTCCGACTCTACCCAAATAACATGTACAAAAAGTGGCGACGGTGTGGTCATAAATAATAATTTAATATGTGGGCCCAAGGACTATTATCGGACCGCCTTAGTATGTAGGCATACAAAACTTGCTAAAGAAGTAAAAAAATTCGCATTTTTTGGACCAAAGATTGCAATGAACGTTATGCAATTTATTTTCAACAGACTCTGTTTAGTTAACAATGTTCGTGACAAAATTCCATCACAAATTAAATATCGTTAAACATGGCCTATAATCGAATCATTCCACTTTGACGAGCAGAACGTGACTCACGCATTGTCAATCTACGAGATTGCCTGTCGTTCCTACTCCAAGAGTCAAGAGTGCCTGTAATAAGGTTATTAGCAAACTTTGAACCTTATTCGAATTTCATCTAATTTGCGTAATGAGTGGTAACTCCATTAAAGCTGTTCATAAGGTATGAACGGATTCTATAAAGAGAGTTGAGAACGTCGACACTGAGCTATTTTCATTCATCTGTTCGCGAGAGGCGCTGAAAGCAAAAGAACGGAGGTCAAAGACTCTAAACGGCTGTTTTATCTTTTGAGAGCACTTTAAAAACTGAAAGTCTGGAAAATAAAAAAAGAATAGAGTGAGTTTTGTATACGTCTGTATTCATTTTTGTCTGAAGACTAAAATTAGAAAAAATAATAAATAATAAATCTATAAAAAACATAATATATCTGATCAAATGGCTGAAAAAACATAAATGTAGAATAAACGAAAAAAGCTGAAAAACGCGTTATTTTGCTTATCTATGAGATATTTTATACTGTTAATACATAATATGTATCGTATGTAGTATTAATCATAATATTGATGCTATACTGTAATGGTTAAGGGGAACTATTTACGTGCCTGTTTCGCAAGGCATCTAGACGTACTTCACTACTAATTATAATATATAACCTGTATTCACAGGACCGAGCTTTCGACATCATCTTTGGTGTCTTTTTCAGGTCTTCAGTCTCCTGAGCCCTACAATGTTCACTATTCATTGCACTACAGTGCAGACTAGTAAATAGTTACAAATTTGGTATAAGCATTAAACAATATTCTATATATCTATGGGCCTTGCAGAGACGAGACAACAGGAGAATGGAGAAGAAGACACAGTGATGAACTCCAGACAATATATGGAGATGAAAACATAGTACGCTACATTAAAGCAAACAGAATACGATGGGCGGGTCACGTGCTAAGATCAAGTGACGAAAGACTTCTGAACGCCACATTCTGGGAAAGGCCCGATGGAAAAAGGTCAGTTGGTCGCCCAAGAAAGAGATGGAAGGACGCAGTAGCCAGTGATCTACGCAAAATGGGAGTACAGCAATGGGAAATAGCTGCTCAGGACCGACAACAATGGAGGGAAATAGTAAACGCGGCCAAGACTCACATAGAGTTGTAGAGCCAAATGATGATGATGATTAAACAATATTGTTCTGAATCTATTTTCTTGTGGCATCTTAATGCTATTTACTATTTTTGGTGGGAATAAGCCACCAAAAATATTTGGTAGCGAATTAAATTAATGACGTTTATTCAGTTGGGGTTTGTAAATCCAAAAAAAGTTGTTTTTGTCCTTCGTTTGGCCCCTAAAAACGATGAAAATCGAGAGAAAATTAAAATTATAGCAGCCAGCCCAAAACGCGCCCTCAATGGTCGTGACATCATAAAGTTAAAAATGTTCAAGGTCCGCGCCATTAATTCATTACATTGGATATTCGTTTACTTGTTGTAGTCATATTATGGTGTATCTCAGTTTTATAAATCTTAAGATAGTTGCTGTGAACTATTTATTTCATAATATTTGAGTGTTTTTGTTAAGATATTTTTTTTAAATGACCGCAGAGGGTTTTTTAAAAGGCAGTATGATAACTTACCCACTATAAACATAAAACTTTATTATTATGATCAGTTTATTTTAATTTTATAGTAAAAACAGTTCCAGAAAAATATTGTGTAGGTAAATATCATTCAATCTGTAAAGTACATCTACCAAAATATACCAAAACTTATATTTTCTTTCTGTTCAAAATACACTTGATTTATTAAAAAAAACTATTAAGCACAAAACAGATATTAAATACTTGCGTTAAAATTCTTATCTTTACATGCATGAAGACCTTGCCAATAAACTAAAATGTCTTTAATGTCCTTTCAACATGCATGTAACCACTTTATTAAACACTGATCGACTGATAATCTAATAAATATTTCATTGGGGGTTTTAATGGTTGTACTTTAACATAATCGTACTAAACAACACGTATAATATTTACTTTTATTTTCCATAGTAAACACACATACAATTCAATACTATCTCTTCAAAAACTGTATCAAACTCCAATATAAACAAAATGGTATATGGGTACTTTTATATGAGACAGGAAAAATGTCATTACAAAATATTACGACATGACATCACAAGTGTTCGCTCGCTTTTTCGATCATTTGAAATGATTTAAATACACAGAAGATTTTAAATTTGTACTTCTAAGTTATTATGAGTTTTTGAGGCGTGAAATTTTGGAAAACTTATTTTTAAACAAAATTGAACATTAGTATGTAATAAAACAAGAATGTACAAGTGCCCTATTATTTTCAAGGATAATCTGACCAAAGATGTGTTTCAATCGAACCAGTGCATATGAATTATGTTATAGTCTAAAAAAATTTTAATAACCTTTTTCCAAAAAATGCCCTACTATTGTTTTACACTTTAATGTGTACAATAGTATATTGCACAACAAGTGAGAAAAAAGACATATTTCTCACGAGCGCAGAAGTTTGTAGCGAGGGAGAAATATGTCATTTTCTCATGTGTTGTACACTGTACTTTTTCTATGGATGCGGTTTTGTGAAGAGTTCAAACTATAAAATTAAATAATTTAGGTACTTTTAGGTATATTATATGCATAAATTAAAATAAAATACATATACATGTAGGTATTTAATATTCTTAAAATTTACATACCTTATTTCTTAAAATTCTAACTAACAGTTATTTATGAACAATTTTGACAGCTAATTCCTGGGCCTCGATTTTTGACCCTTCGCTTCGTCATCGAACGTATTTGCTTCGTATACTAAACAGATACGAAACGAATACGTTTGATAACGAAGCGAAGGGTCAAAAATCGAGGTCCAGGTAAGTTTTGCTTTAACACATTTATTTGACAACATTAATTGTGTTTGTATTGTGCATGTTACCATGGAAACGGCGATCATAGTATGGAAAACCGTAGGATAACGGGGAGAACCCGTGAGAAAAAATATTTCTCACTGCGTGAGGAATTATTCGTTTTGAATGTATGTAAGTAGTGAGAGAAGTTGCGTATTGTATAGTATCCATAGAAAAAGGAATATTCTTAAATACCCTTAAGCAGGAAACCCATTATGAACGCCCGGCTTGGTACAGCCCGGCACGGCACAGGACAGGCCGGCACGTCCAAAAACCCATTTGTAACGGCCGGCACGGCACGGCATCGGAAAAATGATCATTTGCCATGGAGAGCTCGTCGGAAGAAGTGGTTATAAGAGTAAGTGAAATTTGTGCTGAGATTGAAACAGACGAAAATGCAAAATTAGGACGGAAGCACCGGTTTTGGGTGCACGAAATATAAAAAAAAGAAGAGAGTATGGCGAATTTCATCATCTTTTCCCGCATTTGTTAAAATATTATGCAAAACTTTTCAAATATTTTCGAATTTCACAAACCAATTTTTGTATTTCCATATTTCAAAACAAACAACACGCTTTCAATTAAAAAATCAACATAATATCTCTACTTACTACCAATAATTATGATGCATTGACCGTTCGACTTCAACGGATTTTATTCTCCTCGGAGAATTCCGGCCGTTCCGTTTGCATGCCGAACCGAGCTGACCGCTCATAATGGGTTAAGTTGCATTTAAATCTATACGCTCTGAGCTTCGCTGGTGGCGCTCCTAGCGGATTACTAATTCAACTTTCACCGGTAATTTTTAAATTTATTATTTAATTGTTATCGCTTAACATTTACAACGCAAAAAAGTAATTAAATTGTAATCGATTTTTTTAAGATTTTGCTAATCAGTTTGATGTTCTATTGATAAAATATGAATTTCTTACTTCGGATACTTTCACAATTATCGTGTAGATGGCGCTAAGATTTTTAGATTAAATTATAATTACATATTTTACGGAACATTAAAAAAACTTAAATTCAGTATTTAAAACGTAAGTATATTTAAGGTAAAAATATATACCACAGCTTTGACCAACTAATATTTTTTATAATTAATGTTTTTAATTTTAATTTTAAATTAATCACTTTGACATTTATGTCAAATTTCCGGTAAACGTTTACAGACTTGCCACTACTGGCGCTCGCGAATTTGTAAATATCCCCTCTACGTACGAGCTCACAGCGTATACGTCGCGGACGTTTCCCCAACTGTCATCAAAACGTAACTTTGATACGAGAATTAGATCCCGTAATTCGTTAAGCGTGATAAAGTGAGTACACAGACATACATATTTGTTTCTTTCTAATTACAGCTTCAATTTACGGTACACTTCTCGTAGACTCTGCCGATAAGGTAGAGTCGTGTTGGGGAAAGTGGCGCGCCCAAATGAATTTGGTCTGTCCTGTGCCGTGCCGGGCTGTGCCGAGCCGGGCGTTCATAATGGGTTTCCTGCTTTATATTGAATCAACTTTATTTACAAACACTTCCGGTGCTTGGTGAGAGTATCGATATTTACAAGCTCTTCTAAGCTTTCTTTAAATGAGTTGTGCTATTATCGACATAAAAGGGCATAGCTTTCGATATCAAAACGAAGACTTGTTAGTGGGGGCATGAAAGTGAATAAAACCATTCTTTCAATAATTTTTTAACAAAAATGCTTCGTACTACGTCTCATTTCCTTTTAAAAAGCAGCTTTTGAGAAAAAATCTCTTTGTTTACTGTAAACATTTTATGGAAATTACATACATTGGTTTTATTATACCATTTATTTATTTTTTGTTTTTTCATTAAAGATTCATAAGGTCTTTAAGAGGATCGGTACGTATTTTCGGCTGCAATGCTATTCAAATGGGGATTCATTTTTTTCGAATCCTGAGAAAACTAATAAGTATTTTTGAAAAATTTAAACGCATAATGAAAGATTGCGTTATTAGCGAGGGCCAAAAGTCCCCGAGAACTTCTATAATGTTTATTTTAATAAGTTACAGGGGTGAAAAACTAAGAAAAAATTTAGTATAATTTTTAATTTCAAAAATCTCATTCAAAATAAACTTTTTAGTTGTTCTAAGGGACTTTCGGCACTCGGTAATAATTTATCTTTCATTCTGCTTTTAAATTTTTCAAAAATATTTATTGGTTTTTTCAGGATTAGAAAAAAATGAACACAATGCCGTGGTAATATTTTCCAAATCTATCTTCTTCTTACAACGGACTCAGCCGAATATAATATTGTCAGCATATATTGTCAGTCAGACACTGACAATCAGTGACAATTTTAAATATTTGACATTGCATCGGGAATATTTTGTGTTATTGATTAAATATTATTGATATATTATAGTTTATTTGATAAATAATTGATTTAAGACGTGAACTTAATAAAAAGTTATTTATTGTGTACTATTTGTGGAAGATCGAAGCAGAAAATACATCAGGATAATATATTCTGTGATCCAAGTATTTTGTTGATAAAGATGTTCAAAATTGTATGCGTTCCATAACAATATATTATTAAAAAATCACTTTAACACTTTTCCTCTTTTCTCGATTGAGTATTAGTTTTTGTTGTACAAATAAATTGTTACAATCACTGAATACATAGTTAGTGAAAAAATTATCACATTTATTAACTGAATTAATAATTTGCAATTATAAAAATAACAGTTATCCAAGAACATTCAAAAGCCATCTCTTTAAATTAATGATGACATTTTCAAGTAGAATGACATACTAGTAATGTTTACATATCCATACCAGTGTGAATTTTACTACACGTAATTTGCCGTGTAAAGACAGAAAAAGTAGGGATACACGTAAAATATTTGCGAATTATGTACCCATAGCCTTAACATCAGATTAAATAGATGCGTCGTTATAATCTCCGTGGTTAATAGGTTTTTTAATTAAACGAAAACTGATGTTTGATTGGGTCGATAAATATAATGTACCCAATAAAGCACTAGTGTTTACTGAATGTAATACATATAAGCATTAAAAAAATATGTAGAAAAGTTGCAACTAATAATTGTCTACACTCCGTTTCAAACGTATCAGTATGGTTGTATATTGCAAGCGGGTTTGCCATTCTTTGAATTATCATAAATAAATCCTCTTTTAGTATTCCACAGCAGTCGATCCTCTACAAGTATCTACCTGCCTAATACTACCTTTCACTGCCGCTGCCGTGGAGAATGGCAACGTTGTCAAGCTAATTCTCATTTAGTAGGCATGTAGCTATCCTTTACATTGCATCGCATGTTTGAACTATGCTATAGGCAAATACGAGCCGCACCTATAAACGTTCTTAAACTGCACAGACAACATATTCATTTTATAACAGATAACAGAAAAATTTATAGATGTAGAAAACGAATGACATTGGCAGCTGCGGACAGCTCTAAAAACCTGCAATGTTCCGAGATCAAAGTTATGGGAAATCTTAAGAGACCTAAACATTGATGGGCACCTGTTACAGATTATTATAAAATGGATAGAGGTAAAGGACAGCGTACAAAAAATAAAAATGGGATTGACTTAGCTAGAAATAAAGTTAATAGCTTAGAAATAAATAGGAATTTATTGAGAAATAATCTCTACGTCTGATACGGAGAATTATTTTTATAACTCTGCTTAAATAGGCAGTTTGGTTCCGTTTCGATTCAGATGGTGTTCATGTAGCCTCACTGAAGACGTATGGAGAGAGAGAAACGTACGTATGGGGATGTATTATTACCTCTAAACCGAAATGAAACATAACCTGTTTTTTCACGGAATCAACTTTCGTTGGAATTTTTTCCTTAATGAATAGACGGAATGTGACTGCATATTGTAGAGTCCCTTTCGTCTTCTTTATTCGTCATCTCCTTGCCTTATAAATTGTAAAAGGCAGATATTAAGGAAATTACCAGAAAGTGGTTCCACGAGAATTTTTAGATTTATTGTTTAGATCTGGAACGTCTCATTTCTCTCAGAAATCTATTAATTTACAATTAATACGTTTTGCCGTTCTCTGTTATCGTCCCAGTCATAATATTTATAATACATGCACATCAGGAGAAGAAAAACTGTTAAGTTGAATAACTTAAATACCCTAACTTAATCCCTAATTTTTGTCATAAAACAAATTCCTACATTTTCTCAAGTTACGTTATATCTCACTTTTATAATATTATAGATGACATACTTAGGAGCGTGAGAAGAAAACACACCTGCATTTATCAACATTCAGCAAGTAAAGCATAGTTTTCTCATTCTGAAAATAGTAACTCTCTGGTGTATTGGGAACTCCAGGAAGTACAGAAATGAGTCGCGTATTTTGATAAAACTCTGGAGCATGAAAAGCGTCGGCATTTCTGGGAATTTGCCAGACTACGTGGTATATACTCGTACATATTATGCAGAGAGGGTGTCGGAGAGAATAATTAATATGTTTCTAATAACGAAATGTTTGTGTTAATTAATGCAAAACCTAAATGGATCATTGTTAGAACGTAATTTTGTCGTTCCTTTCAAACACTTGGTGCCTTGATACTGACTCCTTGTTCGTAATATTACGTAAGCAGAGTTATTACAATTATTCACCTCCCCACCATCCAAATTTCTTCGGATGTCTCTCATGAAGTCCTGGACGGAATTAATATCAATTTCTCTCAGTTTTTCGTAAATTCGTCGTCTTAATTGGTCTTTATATTCCTCCATATATAAACCAACAGAAACCAGAAAATTCTACCAAAAACTTATCAAAAGCAGAAAAGAATTTAAACCAAGAACAATGATGTTCAGAGACAAAGAAGGAGATATAGTAACTCAACAGAGTGAAATACTACAAAGATAGACTGAATTCTTCAAAGAAAAGTTTGAACAAAACGGAGATCCACTATACGATGGAATTATACTGGATCAAACAGATACCAGAGAAACCACCCCTCCCCTTCAGTAGCTGAAATGCAAGAAGCAGTTATCAGACTGAAAAACAACAAGTCACCTGGATTAGACAATATTAGCGTAAAATTAATAAAAGAA
Source organism: Diabrotica virgifera virgifera (assembly GCF_917563875.1). Lineage (NCBI taxonomy): Eukaryota > Metazoa > Arthropoda > Insecta > Coleoptera > Chrysomelidae > Diabrotica > Diabrotica virgifera. Next base: position 74,883,644 of record NC_065445.1, on the reverse strand, counting down.
GGCGGATACTCCCTATTGAATGCGATACACGAACTAATAGTGTACATATGGAATAATAAGCAACTGCCACAAGACTGGAATACCAAAATAATTATTCCACTACATAAAAAGGGAGATCAGCTTGAATGTAAAAACTACTGGGCAATAACGCTACTGACTGTGGCATATAAAATACTGTCAAATATTGTGTATGAGCGATTGAGACCATATGCGGAACAAATAGTTGGGAGATATCAATGTGGTTTCTGCAGGCAGAAGTCCAAAATAAATCAGATCTTCGTCTTGAGGCAAATCTTGGGAAATACTAGTGAAATTAATATAGACACACATCATCTCTTCATTGATTTTGAGAGTGCCTATGTCTAATGCTTTCATTACCTGTCTACCTGTCTGAGTGTACCTGTCTAATGCTTTCTTAAGGTCCACGAAACATAAATATGCCGGTTTGTTGTATTTCAACGATTTTTCTTGAACTTGCCTCATTATAAATATAGCGTCAGTGCATGACCTTCCCGACCTAAAACTTTGTTGTTCTTCTGCTAATGGTATAATTTCATCCAATTTGTTTGTTATCACTTTGGTTGTTAATTTTAATGTCGTGTTTAATAAGTTAATTCCTCTGTAATTCTTCGGGTCCGATTTGCCTCCATTTTTGAAGAGATCTATAAGGATGCTTGATCTCTACTCTTGTGGTAAGTTTTGTGTTTTGTTCTATAATTTTTTGTATTAGTTTTAATAGTTGTTTAGTTAGATCTTGTCCTCCGTACTTTAGGAGTTCGTTCGATATTCTGTCATCTCCTGCAGATTTTCTATTTTTTAATTTTCTTAATGCTTACCTCTCCCTCCTCGATGTTTATTTCTTCGTTTGTCGTAACTTCAGGTGTTGGTGGTTCATTATCGTCGCCTTTAGTAAATAGAGATCGGAAGTAGTCTGCCAATGTTTCCTTGAATGAGTTTCGCTTTTATTAATTCGTTCATCTCATTTCTTTGCCCTCTGATTATTCTCCATACTTCTTTTTGTGTTCCGTAGAAGTCGTGTTCCATCTGTTTTGAGAAACTCTGCCAGTGCTCCCTTTTTATTTGTCTCACTAAAGTATTCGTTTCGTTTCTGATTCGTTTGTAGTGGTTGTACACCTGTTGTGTTTGTTTTGTTCTGTGTTGTAAAAAGGCTTTCGGTTTTTCTTCACATTTTATCTTCACTTCCTCTCTAAACCACATGGTTTTCTTCTTTAATATGTGAGTATTCGTTACTTTTAATAATTCGATAATACAGTAGAACCCCGATAAGTCGGCCCCCGATAACCCGGAATTCCGGCTAACCCGGACCGATTTTTATCAGACAAACATTTCAACAATAAAAATGTATGTAATATATTATTTGAGAGATAATGCGTATTTGTGTAATTTGAACTATATAATATACCATAGTAAAAATGACTCATGGCACACAACGTTCATTGTCGTGTTATCGAAAACAACAGGCACCTGTAGTATCCTTTATTTATTTGAAACTCTCTTAGCATTGTTTAGAAAAGATTAAAAGACTATTAAAAAATTATTTTTCAAACAATGGTCTTAGTCTTCACTGTTAGCAAATAACATAACTTCGTTGCGATTGAGACGGTATTGTGTGTAGTAAAGTCGCATTGTTCGCTTCCGTGCTGTAATCGTTCGTAAATCTATTCAGATTTTGTGTTTGCGTGTTTTTTGTCTACGTAATGGCAATAAAACGTAAAAATGTTGTTTTTGTTTCAAAATTATAAGAAAAGACAGTTTGGACAATCGGTGCAAAGCTAATAAAGCTAAAAATGAGACTCTCGACGACGCGACGCTTTGTATGTGTGGTTTTATGCGGAACGCGAACGTGGTTTACCAGTGTCTGTGTGCCAATTATAACGGAGTTTATCTGTAAGCATACCATATTTTATTAATTTTACAATTTTCTCCGGCTAATCCGGATTTTCGATAATCCGGATCGGCCGCGGTCCCGATTAATCCGAGTTAACGAGGTTAAACTGTACTTAAATATCCTTAAATAAAAAATTACTGACTCAATGCAAAAACTGTTAACGTTGGTAATTGACGCTATCCGTTCTTTAATCGGTATTGCTGCATATATTCAATTTTTAGAGCAATTATTTTTGATATCATTTTCCAAGCTATATATCTCGAAGTAAACAGTATTATCAAGCAGCAATAGCTTTTTTATCGAGTTATACAGGTTCCATCGACATAGACAATAAAACCCCTTTCAAAATCTGAATTGTGTTTACTCTTATTACAAGTTTGATCATATTTGGCGTTTAATTGGCAATTTTCCTTCGACCGGGCCTGTAGGCTTCTAGCGCACTGCAGAGATGAATGAAATCGCCAGTGGGATGAGAAAATCGAAGTGGAAATCTGCTGGGTGCCGGCGTTCTTCTCTCAATGAAATTTTAGAACTTGGCGCAATGACAATCCAGTGCCACTTGTTTCTATCCAACGATTCGTGTAAGTAAATTATACAGAATGTCCAATATATTGAATAAAGAGGTTTAAACCGGAAACTGAAAAATATACAAATCCATGAGGAAAAGTTTTCCTGTAGTTGGCTGTATACCATATATTACAAAAACGAATAAAATCCTTTATAAAAGGTATATTAGTTAAAATCCCTAAAAAGGGCCATATCACAGAACTAGTTTTCGATCGGATGACCGATCATCATCAGTGCTTACGTGATTCTAACATGCTAACCACCAAAATAGAAAAATATATGACATTTTTTCATATTATGAATACTTTTAAATTATTTGAAGAAAAATACACTTTTTTAAATTATAAAAATGTCATTTTCGGCTTAATGAACTATTTTTTATAAACTAAGCATTCCAAACTGGTCATATCACATGGATCGTATCAATTGTACCTAAATAAAGTTAATGTCATTCGCTAAAGTTAATGGCATAAAGCATGGGATGATATTCTTTTCTATTAGGATTCTTGAAGAAGGTTTAATTATTGTTACATTTAAAAAAAAGCAGGGAGCGACTTTATTTTCATCATAAGTCAGTCAGTTGCAAAAAAATTTTATTAGAGCTCATTTGACAGGTTTTTGAATGAACTTTAAAAGATGTCTCTTATGTTTTCCCAAAAAATTGCAACACATTACCTTCGTTTCAGTTGCCTTTGAGAGCAGTTTTAATTTAAGTAGCATCGCTAGCATACGCTCTATTTCCTGACATGATTCTAGCTGCTAGGGATGGCGGTTTTTGACAAAACACCGGCTTTCGGTTATACCGGTCTTTTTTGCTTACGGTTTAACGTGGCGGTTATAACCGGCCAAAAAAAAAACGGTTTTTCCAAAAACCGTTTTTTTTTTTGGCCGGTTATAACTTTTTGGTTCCAATAGGTTACAATAATACATTTACAATGCACTTTAGTTTGCGATACTCCACTCGACTCGATACTCGATATCAATATGATCAAAATTAGTACTATCAAAAGAACATCAATATCAATATAAATAAAACAAAATTTTTAATATAACCATTTTATTCTATTAATTATTATATTTATTTATCATTTTATTGTTATTATATATTTATTGATTATTATTAAATATAATATAGCGTAAGATTAATAATATATACATATTGCCATAATATACAATTTAACCCAACCATTTCAACTTATAAAAAATTTCTCAGACTCTTTCAAATGGGATTTAAAAAAAAATAATATCAACATAAATATTTTACTTAAAAATAAATTGGATAATGCAATATATCTTTTATTTTTACTACCATCAAAAAAGATATCATGTATTTCTTTTAACACGTTTGTATATTTGTATAATAGGTACATTTTAACTCATTTAATACTTCCTGTATGGGTGTATCGTTTTGAAAACGTAGGGAAATCCTTGGAGATTCGTATTCGTAATCGGTATTACTGATTACAAATACCTTTTCAACGAAATATTATAATAAAACTTAATTGTTTCTGGCTGATGTCAGTTTGCACTTTCAGTTTACTTCTGTATTTATAAAATAAAATTTGAACTATGGTTTTGTTTGGAATAATTACTTGAGAATAATAATTATGATTGGGATCCAAAATAATACCTAACCTAATCCTAATCACCTTAAAAACCTAATAACCGGTTTTTACTTTAAAAAATAAAACCGGTTATAACCGGGACAAAAAAACAACCGGTAAAACCGGTTATTGCGAAGTAAAAAAACCGGTTTTAGGTTAAAACCGGTAGGTTTTTCCCATCCCTACTAGCTGCTACATATTTTTTATAACTGTTTTCGGCTGTCATCACCGCTCCCAAGTATTTGAATTTTCTGACAACTGCGAAATTGTATGCATTTATCGAAATGTTTTTTCTAATTCTTTGTCTTGGATTCTCGGTGATTACCATGTACTTGGTCTTATCTTCGTTAACTTCAAGGCCAATTTCCTGGCTCCGCTTTGAAAACGGGTAAAAACTTCTTTCGCATCTCTGGTGGATTATGCAATTGTGTCGACATCGTCAGCAAAACCTAACAGCACCTTCGCTCCCTGAGGAGAGAAGCCATTTGTTAATTTTAATTGTGCTTTCCTAACAACGTGCTCTAAAGCAAAGTTGAATAACAAAGGGAAAATTGAATCGCCTTGTCTTAGACCCATTTCGATTTGAAACATATCTGATGTACTGCTATCAGCTTTCTGGGTAATCTCATTTCCAACATTATCTTCAACGGCATACCTGTTTAGAGTCATACGCTTGTTTAAAATCTACAAAAATTTGAAGTACATATTTGTTGTATTCCTAACCCTTTCCTAAAATTTGACGCAAGATAAAGATCTGCGTTCACATCTACATTTTTCTACAAATTGTAAGTACCTACTCTAACCTTCCAGTATTGCAAAGGACCAGGACTCATAAAATCGTCGCTAAACTTCTATCTAATATCTCCCGGTCAATAATACCTACTATTCTTTAGATTGCCTTATTCTCTTACGAAAATATATGTAAGAATGAAGGTGAGGCTTAAATAAGGAAGGGACAACCTATACATTTTGTACTCAGGAGGCTATCGACATTTGCACGTGTTCTACTAAATTGTCACTAAATATATTTTGGCTCAGACTTGCATTTCTGACTAATAACGTAATTAATTTGGTAGAGACATGTGCATTGAAGCCAAAGGGTTTTAAATTTTAATTGCTGTCAATTATGAAATGGTTATTTACTATTATAGGAACCACTGATTTACATCAGATCAATGTTTAAAACATTATTTAAACAGTGTTTAAGCTTTTTAATGTTGGTTCTAGTAAATCCATATGGATAAGAATGAATATTTGAAATCTATTTGTAAGAGTATAATTGTGTCTGCAAAGAATATGAGCAGGTTTGAATTTGATTTTAAAAGCCTATACAACAAAAAATACCCTACATTAGGTAGTAAAATAGCCAATTGCTCATTTTCTTCTTCTTGGTAAGAAACCTACACGTTCAGGATGTTGCTGATATTCGGATCGGAATAGTCTGGTTGTAGATATATTGAACAACTTTCTCAGGTTTTGAAGCCAAGATATTCTTCTTCTCCCTGGTCCTCTCCGCCAAATACCTTACTCTGAAGAATGAGTTGTAACAAGCCATCTCTCTGTTCATTCTTCATAGCATGGCCAAGATATTCTAACTTGCGCTCTGATTGTGTTAGTAATCTCTTAGTCACACGGCCCACCCATACAATTCTTAGAATACGTCTGTACACCACATCTCGAATTTTCTTAAAGGAGCTTCAGAAAGTATTTAGACCTCCACTTCATAAATATAATAAAGTAGAAAATACATAGTATCTGATGATAGAAATTTTGGTACCAAGCGGTAAATCGTGACTTCTGAAAATATACTTCATTGTTACGAACGCTGATTTTACTTTTGCGTCGTCCTTTGTTTTTTTTTATATTGAGATTATATTCCATGGTTTTTAATTATTACGCGATAAAAAAATTATATTTACGCGACATTATTTTTTGCAAACCATCTAAGCTATCTGCAAAAACTACTGCAAAGTCAGCATATACAGGATATATTCAAAAATAGTGGGGACGCGCCAACGGTGCTTGCCTTGCAGAATTGGTGTCATTAGAGATGGGGACTGCGGCACATTCTTTGGAGTGATGAGGCCTAGGTCAAACTAAACGGACATATTAACGCATTAACCGACACAATTGTGTCTACTGGGCAGATGAAAACTGTCACGAAACAATTGCTCGTGAGTTCAATCTTCCTGGAGTAACAGTGTGGGATAAGATTGATGCCGGTCATCTAGTTGGTCCGTGTTTTTTCGAGGGTACCGTAAATGTAGAAAATTATCTTGAACGGTTTATTGATTTAAAGGGTACTTTTTAAAATAACCCAAAGTTTGCAAGTATTCGCTATTTTCAACAAGATGGCGCTCCGCCGCACTTCGGACTTGCAGTTTGCGAATAACTGAATGCCGAGTTTGGCGTGTGGATAGGAAGAAGAGGAAGAATTGAGTGGCCAGCACGATCACGGATCACACGACCTAACGCCATACGATTCTGCTCTGTGGAGAGTACTTAAAAATAAAGTGTTCGCCACCCCATTATGTGACGTTTGAAAACAAGTATCGAAGAGTAATTCGATGTAATCCACAGCAACCCATAATTTTTGATAAACCCTTCAAAATCGTAAATAAGCGGTGTCATATGTAGCTACATTGAGAATGGTCGTCTCCGATTTGAACACAAACAGTAACTTTAAAACCATAATTACTTATGTATATACTTAATCAAAGCAATAAACTATTTTTTTGTATATATATGTATATGTTTTTTCTTTTTGTTTGGTATGCAAATTGGTTAACTGACTTATGCCCATCCCTGTACAATGTTTATAAAGCAATTGAAATGGGATAACCAGTTAGGCATATATAGCATCATTGTTTCTGTTCGTGTGTTATTGTCTCACCTACTGCTAGTTTTAATATAAATTCTTTTGTTTCAGAGCCACCCGGAATCTGAACTCCGTCCGGCCATGAAGAAACGGATCATCACACCTGAGGAGAGCCTGACGCGCCAGTTGTCTGTCCTAAAAAAAGCTCAGTAAGATCTCCAATTTAGATTTGTTTGAGATTAATCTTTAAAATTTTATCCATTAACGTCCAGCTACTCCTCAAAACTTATCAAAAGTAATTATTAATAAGGAGGGGGCAAAAAACGAGGACTTAAAAATGAATACCTTAAATTTTGGTATTAAGACTGACTGACTTAGTATTAAATTTACCGGCTGAAAAAATAACTTCAGCATCTTATGCTTTGTACATAATATTTGCTTAACTGAATGTTAAAATATTTTAAATTTGTTGAAAGGTCTTTTACGGGATGTTCCTTAATTGTTGTGTCTTTTTATTTGACAGGATTTTTGACATTATTACTTTGAAAAACACATTTGCTGTAAGTTTCCAAACAAAGAAATGCATTCGTTAGTTAAGTACTTGTTGATTTTCTTAAAACCTGTTGATTAAAAAGATATGACAATAGGACAATAACTGAAAATTTATTGATAACTAAACAATATCATTGAACATATGACTTTTATAAGAATTATTGATAAATATTTTTTAAGTGATTTATGCAAGATCTTATGATATTTGGGAAATTTTTATTAAAATTTGCCCAGGTTTGCTGGTTACTGATTTTAGCCTAGAGATAGAGAGATGTTATTTAGAAGGTAGAAGGCTCCATACACTGCCTAAAGCTAGACGAACACTTATTTATGTTTCGCCATTTTAAAGCCTATGCATAAAATTTTATATTTATTATTTATTTTGCTCAACAGGCCATATAGGCACTGGGCGTGAAATACATAATTACATTTTTTTTTCTATACATACAATATACAATATTTGTCTATTAAGACGCTGTCAAACCATCTTTTACGAGGTCTTCCTTTTTCTTCCCGACTGGTTTCCTGTTCAATATCATCCTGGTCATTCTATGATTTTCCAATCTTTCCACATGTTCCAGCTATCTTATTCTATGCGCTTTTATTATTGCGGTGATTTTTGGTCCCTTTTACAGCTCTTCCAACTCTTTGTTTGTCCTTCTTCTTCATCCCATTTGTGTTTTTATGCCTCCGTAAATTGATCGGAGAATTTTCTTCCCCCCTCTTTCTAATCTATCTTCATATACAACCGTAGCTCTAATCACTGTCTTGTAAATTCTTTTTTTTTTTTGTTTTTCTTGAGACAGACTTAGACTTCATTAGAGACCTCAGCCTTCCGTATTTCTGGTTGCATTTTGTAATTCTGGATTCTGTTTCTTTATCTTCATATCCATTTTCCTTTACTTTCACACCAAGTTAGGTAAACCCTTAAACTCTGTCAAAACTGTATATATAGTATTTCTCCCCTTGAATTTTTATAAACTCTTCACTGTCTTGATGTGTATCCCCCATTATCATGTATTTCGTTTTCTTTTCATTTAGCTTTAGGCTAAACCTATTTGCTTCTTTTTCTATCTTTTCACAATTCTTTTTTTGATTTTGCTAATATTGTTAGATCATCCGCGAAAGCTATTACATTGATGTTCATTTTTTTTAATATGGTTTCTTCCATTTTTATGCTGCAATTCCTCATTATTACTTCAAGAACAATATTGAACAACGTGGTTGACATCGGGTCACCTTGTCTGAGTCCTTGTTTGATTTCGAAGTTCTCAAAATCTTCTCTTCTTCGAATTTTAGATTTAATTGACACTTTTATGGGAGTCTATTTAGACTTTAAAGGAGACTTTATATCTGTTTATATCTTTTAACTTCATGTACTTAAAAGAGTTTGTTCATCGCGATCTTTCTAAAGCACAATTAGATAAAGATATTACGAAATACTTAAGTTACGAATAAAGATAACAAAATAAGTGTTCATCTAATCATTTAAGCGTTATAGGCCGTTATTTTCGAAAATTTAACAATATAATGTCGATTTCAATAAACTGAAATGATAAATTATTATAGAAGTAAAATGTGCTATAAATAGATAAGTATATGCAAATTATTAAAAAAACCTTTTTTTTTCAAAAAATGTTTGGCCTACTTAATGAGAGCCTACCTGTTAGTAATGTAATAATTTCAAAAAAAAAATTCTAATTTTTTTTCTCTACATATAAGACTGTGTATTACATATGAGCAAGCTTTTTACGAGCATTGATGTGTAATGTAACTGCTCCAAAATTACATTATATTTGTTCTTACATATTCTTACACCGACGCACCTATTGATCTACACAGACAACAATTGAAAATAATTGTCTTCTTCCACAAACAATTAATATTAGCTAGTAAAATCATGCTACAAACATTAGGAACATCCAGTTATTAAGGGTAAATCTACCTATTCTTCTTCTTCTTCTTCTCGTAGCAATACAGCCTAGGTGGGTCTTCGCTGACTGCACAACTCGCTTCCATCTCGAACGGTCGTCCATGGTAGTTGAGTGAGTGGGTAGGCCCATTGTTCTTAAATCTTTTTTTTTGAGGTGGGAATCTTCTTAAGACCGTCTGGGAAGGTGTCCCAGGTGTGTCGGATTTAGTCCATCCTATCTCTATCTTGCCGGGCCGCCTACCGACTAAACCCACACCCTCTTTCTCCAGCCGACGGGCCTGGAACCGCTCTTAGCGAGCATATCTGACCTGTCGACCTTACTCATAGCTCCCCTACGGCACTCCATTAACCAACTAAAGAATGCCAGTTGACAGCTACGAGCAACTCCAGTCATTCATGCTTTCATCTATGCACGCTTTCTCATCCACCCATTCATTCTGATATTAATATGGGCAGTCTATGTAGGTCGGATACCATATGTCTTAAATCTTACCATATGTTATCTCTCCATCGTATTCATGGACATCCTATGGGCCTTCTTCCTGCTGAGGTTTCCTCCCAGATTAATTTGGTTATTAAGGAGACTTTGGGCATGGGCAGCCCAGCTTATCTTAGGCGTTGAGATTTAATTCGGTACCCAAGTTTTCTTTCCATTGTTTTTGTTAGCGTCCACGTCTCACACCCATACATAAGCACCTGTCTAATTACTGTTTTATATATCCTGATTTTTAATGCTTGTGTTAGGTTAGGTTAGGTATAGTAGTGTTGTGAAGGCTACACATACATCTGTTTCCTGCCAGAATTCTTCCTTTTATCTCTTCCGTGATATCATTATCTGCGGTGATTGTCTCTCTGAGATATTTAAAACTCTCCACTTTTTTAAAGTTATATCGGTCTATTGTAACATTTTGTTCTATTCTGTCTCGTCTCTTTTGTCTGTTCTACCTACTATTACCAAATTAAAATATTTCTTGCAAAAGAGGGGCAAAATACATTGCGTCAACTACCTCGAATTGCACATATGGTATTATGCTGTTCTGTCCAATACGAGACTGATGTCGCTGTGTATCTCTTTATATATACATACATATATATAGTGTATTTGTCTCCTTTTAAATTTTTTTGAGACGTCAATCACAACTATCTTTAATTTCTGAGTTAATTTACAAGAGAATTTGCTATTATAGAAACTTAATTACTTTCATAAGTGGATGTCAATCAAGAGCAAAATTAGTTTTATTGATTTATTTTGAGACGTTTTAATAGCTTAGTCTACTTCAATTGAGCCTTGCAGTATTGAGTAATTATGCAATCATTGTAGTATCAAAACATAGCAAGTAGAAGCCCGAATACAATTGATTGTAGCCATAATTGTATTCATAATCCAATTAGATAATGAGATATTTAAAAGTTAAATATTTCAGTAGGATGGTAAACTAAATTTGATTCAATTTGTACTAAACTTGCTTAGTAAAGAATCAATCAACGTTCTTTTACTTCTTTTTTTTTTTCACAAAATCTAACTTCTTATATATACTAAATTGTTTACTTATGCGGAGCTGTATTGATATAAATTTCATAATCCTAATATAGAAAACTAAATAACCAAATTGTAGTGGTATTATCTAGAATACAGTGGCCTAGTCAATCATTAGTGTAGAAGTCCTAATATATAGATAGAACATTTTCATACAGGTAACTATTTATGCAATGAGTTACTTATTTTTTTACAATTGTACCGAGCAAGCTTAAGTCTAACATTGTGCACTTCAAATATACCTTGAAAATGTAGTCTTTCCTAATCAGACTCCAATTTAATATAATAATCATCTTCTGGATTTAAACCATTTGACATGTTAACTGAATTTATGTGCTTTTCAATAAATGTGACTTGCTTTCAAACTAGAAAGAAGTGGTATAGAACAACCATAGAAACAGAAGTTCAAGCCAGGTGGTAAGAAGAGCAATATATCATATTTAATAATGGTACAAAGAAGGAAAGTATATTAAAATAGATGCAAATTGAGACCTATATAAAAACTCAAAAAGAAACTTCTGAAAAAAATCAAGGTTTTCGACTGCAAAATATAAAGACTAAAACAATAGAAGCGTGCAAAGGTACAGTTTTAAAAAAGAAAAATATAATTTTAAATAATAAGACATCTTAATAATTTAATAAAATAAACTATTTTTTATGTTGAATGGTATTGTTTATGTTAATATAGATATGAGCTTTAAAGAGTAGATTGAGTGATAACTAAAGCAAAGCATAATCACTCATTTCCTTTAAAAAAATGAAAACTGATGATCCAGACTGGTAAAATTGTAAAAAGACTAATAATTTAGTACTAGTACTAAGTACTAGACTAAGTATTAGTACTAGACTAGGCATTTTTCAAGTAACAGGTAATAGTAGAGGATCCCATATAAGGTCGACCTGCACCGATCTGTTTAATGGATAAAAATTATTTGAAAACAAATTTAGTACAATAAAACCTCGGTAGAACGGGCCTCTATTTAACGGACTTCGGATATAACGGACAACAAATCTGATGACATGTAAAAAAAATTGAATGCAAAAAAATAGGAAAAATCAAATTCTGTAAGAAAAATCAACAAGATGATATCGGCACTGCTTTGTGATAACTCCAATGGATCGCATGAATTGGCTGCTATTATAATTGTTGGAAAATCTTGTAAACCTAGAGTTGTCAAAGATATGCATCATCTGCCCGTTTTGTACCTGCAGTGAGAAATTTTCAAGAGAAGAAACTGGAAATACCGCTGAAAGAAGTGAAATATTTATTGATTTTGGACAACTCTCCTGCTTATCCCCCTGAAAATATTCGACATTCAAAGATGGCAACTTTAATTGTATATTTTGGCCAAAAAATACCTCGCTTATTCAATCCATTTATCACTGAATAATTTTGGCAACCCAACGAGTATATTGTAGAAAGTTTTTAGATGAAGTAGAATAATAAAAACTAGCAGAGAAAACTTGATTCCTTTTTTAACTTACAGATTTGTACATTGTGCCTAAATACAGTACATATTTTCAAAAAAGTTTTTTGATTGATTTTAAACCTATTTTCATATAACGGACTTCCGGTTTTAACGGACATTCTGTCCCCCCAATTAGTCCGTTATATCGGTTTTACTGTACGTTAAAAATTATAAAAAACGGGGTGCCCGAATTAATTTAATTAAAAACTTACATTACATTAACTAAAACACAATGTTTTGAAATGAAATAAGTCCAAAATACTTACCAATAACTGATAGCATAAGGTTTGAACTTGAATTTAGGTACTTCGTAATTTTAAAAATCATGTTTTTACTGACTTTTTAAGCCCTGAAAATCGTCAAATTTCGGTATTTTTTAGTTTTAAATTGTTAATAACTCGAAAACGGTCAACTTAAGAGAAAAATTCAATTCAAAAAATAAATTATTAATCTATAAATTAATGAAAAAAATATTAGGTTAATTCCTCATCAAATTACTTAAATGGAACGTTTTTTCTACTTCCTGAAGAAAGTTGATTTGTGGGTTATAACCTTTTAGGTACCTTTCAACCGTCGAATCAAATAATTTTTATCCATTTAAACAGATCGGTATAGGTTGACCTTATATCGTATCTTAGACTATATTGGGAATGAAATATTTCCAAGTATTGCTTAAATGCGTTATTAATAAAAATACATGTAAGTAATTAACAGAGGTATAAAAATCTCTTTGTCGATTTGGGATCGATTAGTGCTTTGTTTTAACTGAAAAGAATCGTATTTTCCTAACTAAATTTTAGCCTAGATACTTCATTCATGCGCCTTAGCTAACTGTACAAGGTAACTCTTAACTATACTTGCTTAGTATTTAACTTTGTATAAAAATAGGAAAGTGTATATGAAGCTAGCAGAAAATATGAAGATATTAATTAACTACAAGCCATGACCAGCAATTATATTATTTCTCAATTTTTTCTGTTATTTTATGATGTAATAAGCTCCAGTTCATGTTAACCAGTATTTTTAGGCGTATATCCGTAAAAATATATTTTTTCGTTTAATATTAATATCATTTGTTCATTAATTATTCATAATATTAAAGGTGAAAAAACACCACGTTATACTTCTAATTTTCTCTAAAAAAATTTTATTACAAATAAAAGAATAACCTATTGATTCTTTTTGAAGTCATATTGGCAGAACTCTTAATTATTTAACATGGATCTCATGAGATGAAAGTAATGACAGATCAAAAGTTTACTCTTATACTCTCATACAAAAGATGAAAACATTGCATAGAGAAAATACAAAATAGAAATACAAAATAGCTGTTATTTATATATAAGGTGGATAAGCGGAAACGAAACAGAAGCTATATGAGGAACTACGACAACATTTTTGTTTAGATTACAGGGGAATATATTTTCCGGTATTTTCGATTATTTTTCTTTCATCCCTAAGCCAGGGTAAGAATCACCCTAACATTTTTTAATATAATTTAAATTAAAATTTTTCTACGGGATTGTATTTGGAGGAGGCATAATCGAATGGCCTCCTAGGTCATCAGATTTGTCACTCCTGGATTTTATGTAGGAACTCCTAAAAAGTCAAATCTATAAAACACCACCCGTATCTTGAAAGAATTTGTTAAGGAATGCCTACGAATCACTCAGCAAATTATTCGGAATGTGGAGGAACGTTTAGAACACACCTTTGTCATTCTATAGACGCTGGAGGTGATCAGTTTCACCATTTTGTCAAAACTAAAAAAATAAATAACTAGCTAAGAATACTTGTTAGTTTTAAAATTAATTATTTTTTTCTAATAAATCAAATAAAGTACTGGACCGTCGAAAGAACGAAAAAATTTAAAGACTAATGTATAGGGAATTTTAAGTGCTTTCAAACGATATCTTATTTTAACCAAATTGCCATTAAAATGATGGGGTAATTCTTACCCTGGTTTAGGGGTGAAAGTTAAATAATGAAAGTAAATGTTTCAAGAATGTTGTAGTTCCTGATAATGCATGTTTCGTCAGTCTGGCCACTCTTTATTGGTGTCTGACATTTACAGAAAAGTTGTATCAGATTTAATAACTTAAAAAAAATGTTAAATGATCTCAAACGATTCATTTTAGAGCTCAATATGTAAGCAATATCATGTAATTTAAAAATAACTTTCAATTTTAAAATAATTGTAGGTCATAGTTTCACTCACAAAGTTAGCTTCATATACGGTAGTTTCACGCAAAGGTAGTTCAAAGAAAAGTTCAAAAAACCGTTTCTGTATTTTTGACAGAAAACAGAGTGTCGCTATTTTTTCTTCGAGTTGCAGAGAAATTCTGTGATACAGAGAAACAAGGACTGTTGCTTCCGGTAGAAATTATTCAGAGGTGTAGATAACAAATTATTAGGAAGGAGCCATTCATAACAGTAAGTATTGCAAAACTCTAACCAGATAGCTCTTACCATAGTAAATTTTAAGTAATTCTATTATCTTTATATCATATACAATAGAAGAATAAACACTTCAACACGCAGTATAGTAGAAACGGAATTTGCTCAGAATGCGCAAAAAGGAGGCGGTATGAATGTTTGGTATAAATGTTTATGAAATTCGAGTAGCCGCTTTAAAGATAAGCACTTGCCGGTATTTTAACATCACATTAATCATTGTAAATTAGTCATTTTAGGACTTACGGTAAGCATTTGCATATTAGTACAGTTAAAATTATTAGACCATAAATAGAGAGAGAAATTAGCAAGAGAAAAATAGCAAGCTAAATTAATTTTTTTTTCTACTTTTAAGAACAAAAAAGCAAGAATTCAACATTATTCTGCACCCATATTTTATTTTAAACATTATTTGGTTAAAACATTTCATTTTTGTTAGTAAAAAATAAATTAATTTGTCTAAATTACAGCCCGGTTGATATCTGAGAAGACTTGGCCTTCACACAATATTGCCAAACTGAATTTTGTTATTTTCGGTTTAAATTTTCTAGACAAATTCCGAGTCTACTATACCATTGGATAATAAAATATTGTTTTAAAATTTATTAGTTAATGAGCTATTCGGATAACCTAAACAAACCGCTTACTGTTTGAAAGGGAATTGGTACATTGTCCCCTCCCGTGTCTACACCGCTGTTATCTTTACAGAGTCTCAAGTAGAAATAGTCAGTGTCGATGTCAATTGATAATAAACATGTCACAAATTTTTACAATCAGTTGCATGGGATCAACGTGATAAGTTAACTTTAAAATGTTTATATCTATATTTTTAGTTATAATAAGGTTCGATGGACATTTGAGTCTTTTCAAGCTGCTAGCACGCTGCGAACAAGCTGCTTGTTTACAAGCCTAGTTTCCCGTCAACACACATTTGAGCGGTTTCTGGGGGTCAATACGCGCCAGAAATAAACAGCTCTATATGATGTTAAAATCCATCGCACGGTCAACTTACTAGAGATGTCGAAAAAGTATTTATATTCGTTACAAAGTACTCGTTACTTACCAATACCGAAAGTAACGATTACTATACAGAGAAGCAAATCGCTACTTTGATTACTCTGATTACTTCGTCACTTCGTACCAATCGCATCAGAGCGAGTAACGATTATTGTATCTACTTTGATTACTTCGTACCAATCGTATCAGAGCGAGTAACAACTATTGTACCTACTTCGATTACTCTGATTACTTTCTACCAATCGTATCAGAGCGAGTAACGACTATTGTACCTACAACCAGTACACTTGATTACTTTCTACGAATCATATCCCAGCGAGTAACGGACGGGACCGGTATTTTACGAGTGTTATCGAATATCGGTATCGGTATGAAGCATTTTAAGGGTGTGAGCTTTAGAGACTCGCACTGTGAGGGTGAGGAGAAGATAGAAGATGAAACAGAGGGAGGTATAATGGAGGTAAAATATGTAATGTATGTCATTAACAGTTCGAATGCGAGAACCTTATATTTTTATCTAGATCTATATCTATACCTATACAAAATACCTACGTACTGAGAAATACGATTCTCGATATGATTACCGGTACTCATATACAAAAGTAATCATAGTAATCAAAGTAACGAATACTGTGAAGGCTTACTTTGTACAAAAGTAACGATGTGTCACGAATACTCGAAAGTAACTACAACATCACTACAACTTGCGACCGTGCTTGCAAGTGACTTAATCAAGTCACTTGCAAGCCGCGGCTCAGCTCGACTGTGCAGTGAATGAATTCAACTCGCGTACTGCTGAACCGCCAGCGATCGCACGCAGCTTGCTCGCAGCGTGCCAGCAGCTTGAAAAGACGCAAATGTGCATCGACCCTAAGGAACAGAGATTATAAATTTTCTGAACCGTAAAACCAAGACGATAGTTGCCGATATAATTATATCGAAAAAGTTTATGACACAGCCGCTTTTTTCATTTTAAAGTTAACTAATCTACACCGCGCAACTGATTTATTAATGTTTTTCAACTAATTTTCTTAACTTTCGATGATTTTCTAACGTAAAAAGTAAAAAAGAAAGATTTCCCTATAAAAGTTGTTCCAACAAAATTACACTTTACTTTTGAAAATATATAAAATCCAATTTTAAACACAAAAACACAAAACATTTGTATATCTAGGGATTTGATTTCTTTTATTTGTAAAATACTTTATTGTGTTCTATATGGTCAGATGAATAAAATAATAATTTAATAGGTTTTGGACCCACACTTTAAAAAATCATGAATACCTTCCTCATGCGGCTTCGTTTATTCAGTTATTTATGTTGAGTCGGAAAACTTTTCTAGTAGGGAAAATTTTCGGTAGGGGGGAATTTCGTAAATATAGAAGTTTCTAAACTTTGGTGAGTCCCACAACTGGAGTAACCTTAAAAATTTGTCGGACAATAATATCAGTTAATTGTAAGCATTTTTATTAAATAATCCTGCAAAAATCAGCTGTGCAGGTATACATTTTATGACTCTTTATGATGCGTGCGACCCCCATGTTTGATAAAAATACTTACAATTTACTGGTAATATTGTCCGACAAATTTTTAAGTGTACTCCAGTTGTTGGATGCACCAAAATTTAGAAACCTCTATATTTACGAAGTGCTCCCTACCGAAAATTTTTCGTACTAGAAAAGTTGTCCGACTCGAGATGAATAACTGAATAAACGAGGTCTCATAAGGGAGGTAATCATGATTTTTTTAAGTGTGGGCCAAAAATCTATGTGGTATAGAAGAAACATAAATCTTTCATTAAAAAAATAATGATTTTTTTCACAGAGAACTGTTTTCTTAATACATAATTTAAAATATGTAGGATATACGAGTAGTGGACAGGTTTGGCAACAATAAAAAATAGCCAAAAAACTGTTGCTTAAATTTTCTATAGAGAACCTATAGATTTTCTGCTGTTTTTTTTTTGTCTTTCGTGTTTTGGCGATTTATCCATAAATACTCATCAGAAATTATCTTTTTCTTCTTCTTTTTGTATAGACATGACTCTGTCTGTTTTTTCAATGTGCCTCCAGTAAGTGGTCGTTCCATCGTTTTCGTAATCTTCCCACTGATCGTTTTCCTATTGGGGAACCGTCTCTTGCTGTCCTGCCTACCCTATTTGTTGTCATTCGGCTTATGTGGTCATTCCATTCTACTCTTCTGTTTCTTAACCAGTTATTAATGTTGTCCACCTTGCATCTCCGTCTTATATCTGTACTTCTAGCTCTGTCCCATAGAGTGTTACCATCGATTTTTCGAAGGGTTTTCATCTCCGCTGTTTCGAGCAATATTTTTGTCCCTTCTTTGTCGGGTCGTGTTTCTGCCACGTATGTCATTATTGGTCTGATGACTGTTTTGTAAATTCTGCCTTTTATTTCTTTTCCGATATTTTTATTTCTCTATATTGTGTCATTAAGGCAACCAGCGGCTCTATTTGCTGTATTCACTTGATCTTCCATTTCTGGTTCCAGCCTTCCATAGCTACGGAAAATAGTGTGATGCCTAGACATTTAAACTCCATCACTTGTTATCTGACCCTCCAGCTCCAATTTACATCTTATTGGATTTGCTGTTATAACCATGCATTTTGTCTTTTTTGGGGAAATTAACATGTTAAATTTTCTGGCGGTAATGTTAAATTGGAAATCAGAAATTATAATAGTACAAACTAGCTATCCCATTTTTACGAAAAGTGGTATTCATTTAAATATTTTTCAACGGATTTAAATGTAAATTATTATTCTTCTTATTTTTATTGTTGCCTTACACCACTATGTGGTAAAAAAGTTTTTTGAAAATATTTATATTTTTGTTGTTTTTATCAGAATGATATATTTATTTCCTTTCAGAATTCTTGCCTCTTTGAAGCTTTTTGTTGTGAATGTAAAATATATCTAAGTATAAAGATATAACGATTATTATATTCTGAAATAGGAGGTTTTTTCACCGTAAAATTATTCTCCATCTTCTAGAAAACTTTGGTATATTTCAATTTTGTCTATGAATATTTAATGTATTCGTACATGCCATCAAAACAATAATTGATCTACACATTATGTATTTGATCTTCTTCATGATTTATTTAGAAAATTTTGTAATAAAAATCGATTGCCACTTCCAATGTATGATTAATGTGTGTGCACATGAAGGGCCATTAAGTTTTCAAATGAAATTTTAATTGAGGGGATGTCTGGTGCAACCACCAGAAAGATGAATTTTCGATTAATGTCAGGTTAGAAAGTTAGAGACTCATTATAATCAGGAAATGTTGAAAGTGTACCATGAGGGTAGAAACTCGGAATCTTAAGATCTATAAATAAATTTGAGATATTCGAAAACCGAAACAATACGAGACATTTATGATTTTAAAAATAAAATAAGAGAGTGTAGGAGAAATTTTTTTGTAAAGGAATGTCCAATAACTAACTGAATGGTCTCTTTTATTTTTAAATTTCGTTCTGAAACATATACAGCAAAAGTAACATACAGGCGAGAATTAATAACAAACTAGCACAGGGGATAGAAAATAGCCAACTTGAAAGGAATGAAAAAGATACTTGATATTGTAGGAATATGGCACTAGATTCATCTAACCGTTATCGTTCACTGCTGAACATAGGCTAGCTCTAAGTTTGTCCATGTCTCCCTGTCTTGAGCTACCATTAAAAACACTCCAAAATATGTTTTGTATAGCTTTTGAATAATATATGAAATATAATCATTAAATCAGTACTGCTAACGATACATTGATAAAATAACACGCCCAACTCTTATAAAAATTGATACCAAATGAAACTTTTTATTAGAACCAATTTTTTTGTAAAATTTGTCTGGAGCAGATTTCTTTAGCAATCTGATAAACTAAAAAAGTTTTAGAGTAAATAAAAGTATTAAATATAGCCGGTTGCGTGCTAGATCCTTCTTCAAGATTTTTAATATAAAATTATAATGACTAAGATAAACAGTGTATTTTTTTTATTTGACCAAAACATGTTAGATAAATAACCAGTGGTGTGGCGATCAAAACAAATTCGCATATAGTATAAACAAAGGCATATTACCTAGTAGGAATATTCGCGGTGAAGTACCTTGAGGAATGAAAGAAGGCCAAGAGACAGGGAGGGAAAAGTTTGACAGAAGATGTCTAGACAAGCCATGTCTGTGAAATAAATTTTAATATGACCCCGATTATGGAAAAACAAATGTAATTAGCACTCCGTCCATACTATTTACGCTGTCTAGTTCTTCATTGAATTTTATAAAAATATATGAAGGGATCTATATCTTTTTCTAAAGGTGCCTATCTTTTAGTGATGTTGACGACCACATTGACCCAACTTATTCTATACAAAGCAGCTCGAAATAGATTAGTTGACGTTAGACCAGTCCACTTCTTAAGATTGGCTAGAAAGGAAATACATCTACGTCCAAGACCTCTCTTGCCCTCAATCTTGCCTAGCAGAATCAACTGTAGAAGTCAGTATTTACGTTTAATGTGGCTCAAGTAAGCCAATTTTTTGGTCTTTACGGTGTTAATAATTTATTTGTCTTTTCTTAGCCTCTAGAGAATAGGTATGTTAGTTATGTAGTATAATAATAATATCGTATGGCATTTTTGCCGGGGAGATCCTTTCGGATAGTTCCAGCGCCAATTACATCTTTAACCCTGTTTCAAGTAACTAGTGTCGATGTACACTAGCCCAGGGGGACCGACGGCTTAACGTACTCTCCGAGGCACGGTGAGACGGCTCGTGTCATTATTGGAAATGAAAATGGTTTGTCTTTGGCAGGGATTGAACCCACGTACACTGGCGTATGGGGCCAGCGATTATGCCGTTACTCCACGGCAGCTCACAGTTATGTAGTGTATATATAAGACTCTTATCATACGTAGGTAGTACCACATTTCAAATGCCTCTAATCGTTTTATGACATCTTCTGTAAGATTCCATCTTTCTACTTCGTAGAGTAGGACACTAAAGACGTAACATCTAAGAATTGATAAGACGTAACTCTTTATGGAGAAGTTCTGTAGTGAAAATCATGATTTGTCATGAAACTTTGAGCATAAAATGAGTACGTAATATTTGAAGTATTCGCATTCAAACCTACTCCGATATTGGATTGGATCCATCTGTTTCTGAACGTAAAAATGATATTTGCTTATAAGAATTCAATGGTGTATGTACTCTCCCAATCTACTCTTAGAAAAATTTATTATCCAGAAGGGTAAGATTATAGTTTAATGGGAAAACAATTGGGAAACACATCCAGAGTATTGACCGATATCTGCAAACTTTGGTAGTTGGCATGCAAGCAAGTTGTTGGTATGCAGAATTGTTGTAGATATTATTATGTTAATACTTCTTCTGTAGATATTATTATGTTAATACTATTTTCTTCTTCTTCTCGTAACACTACAACGCGTAGCGGGTCTTGGCTGACTGCACAACTCTCTTCCATCTTGAAAGTTCGTCCATGACAGTTGGGTCAGTAGGTAGCCCAATTGTTCTTAAATCTGACCATAATATATTATCTGTTCATATCATTCGTGGACATCCTAAGGGCATTCTTTCTCTCGGGATTCTTTCCAGATTAACTTGGCAAGACGGTTTTTAGGGAGTGTGTGGACATGGCCCAATTTGATGACGTTGGAATTTAATCTCTTGGACTACATACGTTGCTAGTACAATAGATCTGTTTGACCTCGGCATTTGATCTTATTCGCTATTCGGTAGTATTCGAGTAGTGATAATTTAGTTTAAGTTGTATATTTACAAAATACAAATACGTGGTGTTTACGATACTTAAAGAAATAAAAAATTCAATTCTCCGGCATTGCAGGAAAACGATAACCCGAACGTAAAACTCAAATACCTTTTATATTGCATGTCGAAGCAGGTCACCGCGAAAAAATAGAGTTTTTCTTCTATTTTGAGAACAATTTAAGCGGAAATCAATGATTTAAAAAGAATTTATGTCCGGTCATTGTTTCTATGTTTAGCTCGATTAAAACGGAAAATTACTGGTTCGTGACATACATTCTAAAAAAAGAATTATCAGCCGTCATTTCAGTTAAAATTTAATAACAGTTTAGGTTCTATATACAAAGCAGCAGGTAGTTTCTTGTGCTAATTTTAGAGCAGTGGAATAGTCCATACAAAAGAGAAAATAATATGCATCCTATCAGAGAAGTAAGATCAATATAATACATCAGAAGGCCAAAAGCTGTAGATAACAGTTAAACCCTGGTAAAACTTTGGATTCATGAAATTATAGTTTTATCTGTTAAATATAGTTTTAATTTGTAGCACATATCTTAATAGTAATTATCAGCTGATTAGCCTAATGAGCCACTCTCTTAAGATTTTCCTAATAATGCTTCACAACAGAATTAGACGCAAATGCGAAGAACATCTCGATGATACCCAATTTAGTATTAGAAATTCTATGGGAACCAGGGAAACACTCTTTGCGCTAAACATTCTATTACAAAATTTGCTGTGATCAAAGAAAAGAAGTAGGTATTTGCATTCTTAGAGGACTTTGAAAAGGCATTCGATAAAGTACAGCATGTAAAATTAATGCAGATGCTAAAAAATATAGAAATAGATGACAAAAATATTCGTGTCATTAAAAATGTGTACTGGAATCAAACTGCTATCGTACGAATTGGAGATCACTACACCAACGAAATGTCCATACAACGAGGAGTTAGACATGGTTGCATTTTGTCGCCAATATTGAGCGCATAAAGGCACTTGAGCATAAAGGCACTTGATCGAGAGACTCGTGAAATAAAAATCAACGGAAAACTACTTAATATAATTATATTCGCAGACGATACAGTAATCCTGTCAGATAATATTGAAGGTCTCCAAATTCTGCTTGATCATATTCACGAAGTAGGAGAGGAAATGGGCTTTAAAATAAACTCAAACAACACCAAATTTTTAGTTTTTAGTCGTAACCCACATCTAGTCTGGGCTGATTATATCGGAGAGTAGGCCATTTTTGGGAAAAGTTATTTACCAGCAATTTTATTGCTGGAATCGAATCTTATGATTGTATATATTAATAATACAGGTATGCAAAGTCCGCAGATAGTGTGCTACTTTTTTTATAAACAAAATGGCGCCCGAAAATCGTGTTTTTTTCAATTTTTGCTCTATAACTCCAAAGATTTGAACTTTACACCAAAAATATTCAAATAAAAATTCACCGCAATTAAATTCTACATAGAGACCTGTTTTTTCCGATTTACTTCGACAAAAACTTTCCCCGGAAAAAGCGGGTTTTTCCAACAAAATCTTTAATTTTTAACCAAACTTTTAGATAATTAATTGTTAATCAATAATTAAATAAATTGGTAATGTAAAAGTACTTTTTGTATAGATTACAATTCCAGAAGCCGATGGAAATCACGTGAACAACTTAGCAACAATTGAATTGTTAATTAAAAATTTACGGTTACTATAATAACGACAATAATTATGATGCATCAGAATAACTATGATTTTTTCATAAAAAGACACCATACCTATCTGACGAACTTTACATAATTCAAATTGGACTATTTAAGCAGCCTCAGGGATATTTTAAAATTATAAAGAATTTTTTGGCTTATAAACAAATTGAATATCTCGGGAAATATTAAACTAAATTAAATTGTAAAAACAGTATTCGAAAAGAAGTGGCAGGGCGCTTCTTTTAAAAGAAAAAACATTTAATTATAATGAGTATTTCCTGAGATATACCCGGTGAAAGTTGACCGGAATTTACGGCAAAGATATAAAAAATAGGATCATAATTTTTAAACCATCACCTTTTTATTTTTGTCCTCTTTCTCCACACCAATTTTCATATCATTAAAATACTCATAACATATATTATTATAATAAAAACTATCGATAATACGTGTGAAAATTGCCAAAAATAGCAAAATTCCAATCAAAAATTAGGTTGGAGAAAATGTAACCCTCAAAGTTCAAAATCGGTATACGTTAAAAAAATGCATTTTCTCGGCTTTTCATGGAGCAATTTCCTTCATTCTTTTTTTGTTCCCAAGTACCTCGAGCAGAGCCATCGAATTAACGCATTATTAAATGTCAGACTTGCTTTTGTTTTGTTATAATAAATTAATTTATTTATTATAACACAAAATTTTAATTTGTTTATATAAAAATTGTTTAAATAATTATACAGCTTTTAAATGAGAATATTTATGTTTTTAACTTTAAAAGGTACACTTGTAGTAAGTTTATCTAAAAAAAGCATACAACTGGAAAAATATGTAGTTATCTGTTCTTATAAATAAATTAATCTATTATAACAAAACAAAAGCAAGTTTGACATTTAATAATGCGTTAGTTCGATGGCTCTACTCGAGTTATTAGGGAACAAACAAAGAATGAAGGAAATTGCTCCATGGGAAGCCGAGAAAATGCATTTTTTTAACGTATACCGATTTTGAACTTTGGGGGTTACATTTTCTTCAACCTAATTTTTGATTGATATTTTGCTATTTTTGGCAATTTTCACACGAATTAACCATAGTTTTTATTATAATAATATATGCTATGAGTATTTTAGAGATATGAAAATTGGTGTGGTGAAAAAGGACAAAAATAAAAAGGTGATGGTTTAAAATTATGATTCTATTGTTTATATCTTTGCCGTAGATTCCGGTCAACTTTCACCGGTAGTATCTCAGGAACCACTCGTCGTAATTAAACGTTTTTCCTTTAAAAGAAGCATCCTGCCGCTATTTTTCGAATACCGTTTTTACAATTTAATTTAGTTTAATAGTTCCTGAGATATTCTATTTGTTTTTAAGCCAAAAAATTGTTTATAACTTTAAAATATTCCTGAGGCCGCTTAAATAGTCCAATTTCAATTCTGTAAAGTACATTAAATAGGTATGGTCTCTTTTTAATGAAAAATCATAGTTATTCTTATGCATCATAATTATTGTTGTTATTATAGCGACCGTAAATTTTTAAGTAACAATTCAATTGTTGTTAAACTGTTCATTCAATTTCCATCGGCTTCTGGAATTACAATCTATACGAAAAGGGCTTTTACATTACCAAGTCATTTAATTATTGATTAACAATTACTTATCTAAAATTTTAGTTGAAAATTAAAGATTTTGTTGGAAAAACCCGCTTTTTCCGGGGAAAGTTTTCGTTGAAGTGAATCGGGAAAACCACGTATCTATGCAGAATTTAATTGCGGTGAATTTTTATTTGGGTGTTTTTGGTGTAAAGTTAAAATCTTTGGAGTTATAGAGCAAACATTGAAAAAAAAAACGATTTTTGGGCGCCATTTTGTTTATAAAAACAGTAGCACACTATCTGCGGACTTTGCATACCTATATTATTAATACATACAATAATAAGATTCGATTCCAGCAATAAAATTGCTGGTAAATAACTTTTCCTTGTATTTTACTAATTAGCCCAGAGTAATCCAGAACGCACAGATTAAATTAAATGGAGTTCAAGTTGGAAAAGTTCACATAATGACATATTTGGAAAAAGTATCGACCATGAAAAGAATTGAAGCATTAGAAATGTAAATTTATAGACAGATGCTGAAGATAACTTGGGCAGCAAGAAAAACTAATGAGGAGGTATTAAGGAGGGTCAACAAAGATAGAGAACTGTTAAACAAATAAAGACTGTTAAACACCGGAAACTGTCATATCTTAGACATATATTGAGGAGAAATCGATATAGAATGAAAATCCACAAAGTAATTTAAATTCCTGTAGATGGCTGTATACCGTAAATCACAAAAAAAATACCAAAATCCTTTATAAAGGGTATATTTTATTAAAACGCCTAAAAAGGCTACATCACAGAACATTTTAGGAATAACATTTCCATCATCAGTGCTTTTTACAGGTTAAGTCATCAATATATAATTATGAGTGAAAACCCTTTAGATCTTATATGGTTATACAATTTTTACATTATTGTAGTAAAATTAAAGTGATCTTTAAAATATTTCTAAATTGGTCATCGGGTACCACAGGATGTTCCCCACCAGGGTAGCTTTGTCCAGATCCATCCTGAGGACTTTAAGATCTTTAATATTTCTTTTTAAGAAATAGATCTTTAATATTCTTTAATAGTTAAGAAATAGATCTTTTTTTAAACGGTTATTCCTTCCTTTAGTATTTAAACCACATCGTACTAGCATATTTATAACAACTTGTTTTCTCATATTTTCTCAATAAATACATATTTTCTTCTACTTATAAATATATTCTAAAAATATTCAATACCAAATAAAATAAACCAATAAAATTGTTTTGCCAGTACCTGGAACATAATTGCTGAAAATATTTTTAGACAATCAATACCAATTTATCAAAAAATAAAAACGTATTCCAGTCCTTCCATGTCGACAATTGATTATCTAAATCAAATAGTCCTTCAAATTCGGATTAATCTGCGTCATCTGTTATTGCGTCACGGCCTTGTTGTCTCTATACATATGTATGGCGTAGGTATATCCATGGATTAATAATCTGGCAAAACAAGAGTTGATATTATCTCTGATTATCTTGCCATCCGCTTCATGGTCGTTGAGATGCAATGAAGCTTCTCGAATAAAGCGTGCCTTGGGATTCTGGGCTGGTGGCTGGTGCATTCGTTGTGAAAGATTTTATTAACAAGGAAACTGTGGTGGGATTTGTTTACAAGGATTTTAAATTCTAAACGCAAAGCAGTTTTACAAAAAATATGTCTGCTTATCACTTATATGTATAAAGATATGTGCGTTAACACATTTTTTCTATAGTTTTACTACTATGATTATGACATAATTTTTGCCATATATTAACTTCTTATTACATTATTACACATATTATAGCCTAAGACTTTCAAAATTTGTCAGTGTTTTTATAATTTGTTTCTTGGACTTTTCTTGTGCTTCATAATATTCTGTAGCACGGATTAGAAATATATTACACATCCTCAAATAATACTTCCTTTTCTTCTCTTTGCCTGGCTTTACAAATCACAGTGAGGCTTCGCCGAATCCACAATTCTAGATAAATCGGCTTCAACATCATCCTTCCATATTTTTCTGTGACGGTCTATTGATCTTCTGCCGTCTGGTCTCTCAAAAAACACTGCTTTTAACACGCTGTCTTCCTCTGACCTTGCCACATAACCTTCCCATCTTATAGACCATATAGAGTCACAAATTCAGTACAGCGGCGCCATCTCCACTCTCCTGTCAACTCATCTCTTTGAGGACCAAATATAATTATGAAAACCTTCCTTTCAAATACCTATTTCTATTTGTTGTTTCTTGTTTTCTTTCTTCAATTTTTTTTCTTCTTCTTTCATCGTTTATCGTTCTTTCTTAGTTCTTTATAATTTTTCCTGTCTCACTCTTTATCCATTCTTAGCCTTTCTTGCTTTCACCTTTTGGTGTAATTTCTTTACATTCCTGATTTTATCATTCGTTTTTGTTTTTTCCTGGTTTTTGTCTATCTGCTTGTGTATTATACCTTATTCTATTGATCTTTTATCGACTTCAATTCTGATATTTTATCTCCTGCTTTATATTTCTCACTTATTTTTAGTGTTATTTCCTCTTCATATTTCTTTCTAATCTATATTGTACAACTTACTGAAATTTTATTTTTTCAGTGGGTTTTTTTTCGTTTCTATTTTAACTTTTTATCTTATCATGGCTGTGACCTTATAATGATCTTAGTCGCCAGTTGCACATCTAAAGGTTCACATTCTTCATCGATGTTTGTTTCCTTTTGTATATCAGTATGTCGTCAATTTGACTGTACGTTTTCTGGTCTGATTCCTCCACTTTACTTTATGAATTTTATTGTGTTTTCATATTTATCTTATGATTGCATCTTATTATTATGTTAGTGTTTCTTGCTAAGTTACATAGTTTAAGCCATTTTCATTCGTGTTTTTGTTTGCTGTATACTTTCTTGCACTGCAGTTTATTGTTAAAAATATTCTTTTCCAACACGGGCGTTGAGGTCTCCTAGTACAATCATAGCATCTTCCTTGTTTCCTAGTTTCTCTTTTATCTGCCTTGCTTCTTTCTATAGGTGCGTATAGGTTTAACACTGATATTATTAAATTATTTATTCTTACATACGCAATTATTTTACATATTGTTTGAAGTTTATTACTTTATCGCTTAGATGTCCTAGTATCATAAATCCCAGTCTTTTTTTGCCCTTGCTTCTTTCCCCTTGAGTATAACATTGTAAAGTCCTATTTATCGACATGTCCTTGTCCTTCCCAATACAATTATTGTAGCTTTGCAATATCTATTTTATTTTTTTTGAGTTTTTTGCCTACTTCCAACATTGTTCCTGGGGCCAACATCGCTATTTTGTTCCATGTGCTTATCTTCAATTCTTTATTTTTCTTTTCGTTTTCGTCTTTTAGTTTTATTTCTTTATTTTCTCTTTTTTGTTTTTTCTCTTTGTGATACATTAATTATGTATTTCATATTTCTTTCTGTCTGTATCAGTTTGTTTTGTTTAATTTGGATAAGTTTTCCTTTCTTTATTTTATCATTTGCCATTTTTGGTGTTTCTTTCTGTATTTGTAGTTCATATTTCATTAAATCATAGCTTTTATATATTCCTTCACCTTTCACTTAAGTTTTATTTTGTGTTTTATGATCTTTATTTTTTCCTTTTTGTTTGGCAATCTGACTAAACATATTTATTACCTAATTTCACCGCTTCTTCGATATTTATGATATTTATATTAATATTCAGTTCTCTTCATAAATTTTCTATTGTTCCTTTTAATAATCTCCGATCTCCTTTATAGATTCCCCATATTCATCATCTCTTAGAACGAATATCACAAACTCCTGAGTAATTTAATAACAGCATATTATATTTGTAACACAAACAAATCTACACATATTTTAGTAATTTGCAAAATGAGTTGTTCATTATTCAGGAATAAACAAACACAAAGTAAACACCGCATATTCATATTTATTAAGTATATAAATACTATAAACTATAGTTAATTACCGTTTTGAATTATATCTCTATTTGATGATTTATGTTGATTAGAAGTGATACAAATTAGTTTGTGACAGGGTGGAAGCTATTTTAGCTTCAATATGGTTTTATCTAATGATGTGGTTATTACCTTGGTATCAACTTATACCTTGGCCACGTGATAAGTGGAACAAAATATCAGTTTCTGCAGAATATCGTGCAAGGAAAGATACTAGGAAAACGTAGCGTTGAAAGGCGACGAACGTCATGGTTAAGCAATCTCAGGGAGTAGTTCAATTGCTCGCCTAATAAACATTTTAGAGCAGCTGGAAACAGAATAGAAATAGTCATGATGAACGCCAAATTTCGAAAGAAGATGGCACCTAAAGAAGAAGCTTCTTGCTGAAGCTTCTGGCTGAAGTTCTGGCTGAAACTAAATATAAAAGAATTAATACCTATTAGGTGGCATAGAACTATAAATTTTTAATACCTATAGTAAAATATTCAACATTTTAGAACATTTTGAAATTTGAAGATAAATCTTTTAGAATCATTTATTTACTCGTTGAATTGTGTGTATGATAATATTAAACAGGATAAAGTAAGACAAAAATAACAAAATAAAGATAAAATAGCTTTTACATCAATTCAACAAATGGAAAATAAATAAAAAGACTAGAAACAACGGAACAAAATTAAACCATGAGGTATTTTAATAGGTTGATTCCGGAAAATCTACTCGTATAATTAACTACTAACGATCAGTGTTTAATTTATAAATTACAAAAAGAAACAAAGAAAGAAACAAAGAAATAGAAACAAAGGAAGACCTAAAAAATGATGGTACAAGAGCTGGAGCTCCGGATCGCAGCAGAGACTGTAACAGAAGGAACAGGACATACCTAGTCCTATTACAAGAAGAAGAAAAAGAAACAAATAATTGGACTTCGTAAGTCCTAGGTTTTCACTTAAAGTGATCAAACGTAGAATCGGAAGTCGATATTTGAACTCTTCGTGTAACTTTGCGTCGATTGATATACGATTTCACTCACTAATTTTTAGTCACTTTTACTAAACTTTCGGTCATAATTATTTAAAAGGAAATGATTTCAAAACCGGGTCAAAAAAGTCAAGCTCTACTTTTCAATACTCTTGCATGCATTACTGTATCACATGCATTTATCACATGTACTATTTCTGCGATTATAATATGGCACTTCGGGTTAGAACTTTTACACCGGAAATTATATAATAACCAAAAGTTTACATTTGTTCTTATCTTCATCGAATAATATATCGCTTATACTATTTCGGTGACTTTAAAACAGTACTTGTCATTCTATCTGTAGTAATAACGGAGGAGTTATATTCGCGGACGGACGGACAGACGGACAGGTAGTAATGAAACCGGAAGTATTTATTTGTTCTCGCCTTGCTAAGGCTCGTCGAATAATATATCACTTGTACTATTCCGGTGACTTTTAAACTGTACTTCTGGTCGCATTTCTAAAACCGGAAGTGCTAGGTCAAATTTCTCACCTTTAGTACCATCCTTGGATTATAAGCTCTCATTTGACACCTCATTTGTCATTCTACCTGGTATAATCTAGTCCTCTACTTTTCCTTATCTTTATTAATGACATCACTAGTTTAAAAATCAATGGAAATTTTTTTTTTGCTGACGATACCAGTATCACTTGGAGCAACTCAAATATCGCAACTCTTCATGCTACTATAACTTCTGATCTACTCACAATAAAATCCTGGTCCGATTCTAATTTACTCTCTTTTAACGTAGATAAAACAGTAGCATTATTCTATAAAGGAACTCTTCAACCCTTACCTCTTCATAATAGCCAGATCAGTATCGTTGATTTCGTAAAGTTTCTTGGTATTTTTTTAGATAGCAACCTTAAATGGTCCCTTCATATCGATGTGTTAAGCAAGAAACTATCCTCAGCTTGCTTTGCAATAAGATCTGTTTCGAAGAAAATGAATTTAGCCTTTTCCAAAATAACATACTTTTCATTGTTCGAGTCCCATCTTCGATATGGTCTGCCTTTTTGGGGTTCTGGTACAGCTGCCCAATCCGATGTTATTTTTATATTACAAAAAAGGGCAATAAGATATCTGTTTGGCCTCAGAAGAACAACACACTGCAGAAGCTACTTCAAAGATCACAGGATTCTAACACTACCTTCTTTATATATTTTAGAAACTGTTTGCTTAATTCGTAAACATCTACATGTCTTTCCAGCAAGACCTAGATATGACTATTCCACCAGAAATTCTACCTTTGACATCTATTTACCGATCCCGTCCAGTGAGTTAGTAAAGAAATCTATATTATATTCTGCAAAAAAACTATACAACCATCTCCCTCTACAACTTAAATCTGCAACATCTTTCCCCTAGTTCCGTAAAATGACAATATCCTATTTATGTATCTGAAAGACCATATTATTCAATAGCAAAGTTTCTTAACCAATAACTAAGAAATTACAGTATGTATTCTTATGTATAAGTAGAATCTTAACCTAAATTTGAGTGTCATATGCAGTAGCATAACTTATTAAATTTCTTAAGGTAGGTAGATTACGCAATTTGCAATGTTTTTTTTTATTTTGCAATAGATTGTTACTGATTTTTATTTCACTTTATTAGGTTTTATTTATATTGACGATTTGTATAATTTTAGTAAATTGTATTTGTTATTGTTTTTATTTATGGTTCTTGTAAGCTTTGTCTATAAAATTGTTAAATTTTTCATGACAATAAAGCATATTTCTATTCTATTCTATAATGACGGAGAAGTTGAGTTTACGGACAGATAGACACACAGACGGACGGACAGACGGACGGGGAAAATTAAACGTTTTCACATTTTTTCAGAATTGGGCGAAAAACAATATATCTATCTTTGTCAATAATAAATCAAACCAATTCGTTTTATTCCGCTTATAGACCGAAATTCTATTTGGGAAAATGTATGCGTTTGATTATGCAATCAAAAATTTGTATATTCAAATGCGGTCAGTGAACTTAAGGTTATACAAAATGGATGAGAAGAATAAGATACTTCAAAAAAGGGGATGTTGAATAATTTCCTGTTTTTGCATGTGCAAAGTTATCTACTTTAATATTCAGCAATGAATAATAAAAAAGAACGTGAAGTATGTATCCGGTTCCGAGAAAGCTTGTCCGGAAAATGTATAATAAAGCCAACTAAAATGTTATTTTCTCTTTATGATTATTTTTGAAAAGGCAAAGAAACAAATATGAAGATTTAACTATAAATTGTGGGGACCCGTTTACAAAATTTTCTATTTCTAAAGTTATATCTAATATACACTGCTTCGCAAAATTAACCGAATACGAAAGATTCCAAGTTTTCTCCTTTTCATCATCATCATCAACCTGTACGCGTTCACTGCTAGACGAAGGTCTTCCTTAGCTCTTTTCATCTGTGCCTGTCTTATGTATCCACTTACTGATACCACTCTTCAGATCGTCATTTCATCTGAATGGTGGGAGTTCAGTGGCTCCGTAGTGCTTCTTTTCGTGGCCTCCATTCGATAATATGGTTTCCCCTTTTTCTCCTTTTAGTTTTGTTGAATTTCTTTTGTATATTAAGTAAATATATGTATCAAAATATAAGTTGCCTCTATCCATTCGTTTGTAACAAATTGGCCTTGTTTTGTGGCTGAAAAGAAAGTTTTTGTTGGTGGTCTCGATAAACCGAATATTTAATTATAAAATAATGTTTGTTAAATTGGTTATATTCATTTTTGGTATATTCTTAGCCGCTCTTTTGGGAAACCAAAGTGTTTTTAATAAAAATGAATAATTTACAATGAGACAAGATCAAATAGCGCAAGCTATTGCGCTGCATAATCCTGAGCGTTCTATTCTGTGTATCGAAGGAATGCTTGCTGTTCCGCGAACTAAAATATCCGATGCTTTACAAAGATTTCAAGAAACTGGTTCTTACTCATTGAAGACCAAGGGTGACAAACACCGTGTAAGATCAGTTTCTTCGACTTCAATTACCTCGAGAGCAGACATTGAGAGATTCTCAATGTCTGCCAATTTCGAGAGCAGACATTGAGAGACTCGAGAGATTGCTACAAAGCTTTGACTAGGAGACTGGCAGATGTTCATGGTACTATTTTTTCACCTAATACCGTACGCAGAAGATTAAGCAAAGAGTATGCAGAAGGCCTGGAGAACTTTATTTATAATGTTAATTATCTCCTACAGTTTAGTTTGGTGTTGGAGGTATAATGTTACGGAGCAGCATTTCTTTGAATGCTCGTACATATTTTGTTATGTTAGTGTAGGTTGGCTTAATGCTGACAGGTACATTAGGGAATGTCTGGAAAAACATAAATATGGTACTTCATATGCATTTTGAAGATGAATATTTTCTCCCAATGCAATGATAATCTTCGGCCGCACTTAGCCACGAGACATAGAGTAACAATGCAACAATTGTCAGCTATAACAATTGACAATGAACTCAAGGCGTAAATAATCGACCTTAGTATCCATATGTTAGAATTTATAATTTTGATTTGAAGAATATCTGATTCTTACACCAGAATAAAACAATTTTGTATTTTGTTTCTACTCTCATACTTTAATAATATATTATCAATTACAATTTCAATACCTGTATCATAATGGAGTTAATTATGATACAAATTTTCAAGCAAGCAAGCAGAGTGATTTAACCCAGCCTGAGAGACTTGCTCACCCCTAGAGAATGACATTCGGGTGATACAATTCATTGGGGCGAGGAGGATTAACTCCCGTAAGCAGGTATCACTCCACCCCGCCTCAATGCTCCAGACCATCCATTTGCCCCCCGATAGCACTCTGATGCGCTATAGGGGCTCTCAATCAGCAAAGTGCTTATCATATGGGAGTCTTGGGTACACGGACTCCCATATGAAATCCTACCCCAATCAATGCAGGCCAGCGTGAGGCGCTCTATTCCCGCTATCTCTAGTGACTTATCTTAGATCTGTTTTGCTTGCTCGGGCGCCGAGTCCCCGCTCTGGGCTATGTCCAGTTCGGTGACTCGGCGCTCGAGGATGTGGGCCCCTCACGCCAGTTTTTTGGGTTTTGTAACTAATATTTTTTTTGTGGCTTTCGCCTATTGTTAATATTTTATTGATTTGTTTAGTGGCTGAAGCCGTTTTTAAGTTTTTTGTATATATTTTTTTGAGGGATGTCTGAAACGTATAAAAATCAACATTCATAAATATAATGAGATGCCAAAGGTGAGCAAGTTGTATTACGATTCAGATTAGCGATGAAGGTGACACATGCGCAGTGACCAATGTCAAGTAATATGCATGCGTTTTGACAGATAACTTTATTAACAAATTAATATTTTTGTGTGAATGACTTTAGGAATATAACACACTTTTAAAAAATATGGATGGGATACAAAAGTAAAGAGTTTATGACCTAAGATATGCAGTTTATTGACTGAGGAAATATTCATCTTCTTTCCAGTTTAAGAGCTTTTAAAAAAATTAAGCCAATAAAACTTTGGCCGAAAGTTTCTTGAACTTATAAAGGCCCTAATAAAATTACTTCAATAGAAAGGTAGTAATCCGGCTTCTCTAAACAATATTAAACTTTCTGTAGCTTCTTGTCAGTCCCTAATGGTTGCTCAAGTTAATAAACTTTCAGGGCAGTAAGGAGGTTTGATACATCAAAAAACACATTCATATCTTCATCACAATGATTTAAACTAAAGAAAAAAATAGTTAAATTCCTTTGTAGAAGGTATACTTATAAAAAATCCATAAAAAGTACTTTCACAAAACGTTTTCGGAATAATAATATTCCATCATCAGTGCTTATTACAGGTTAAAGTACATGCTGAACCACCAAGATATTTGGGTAAAAACCTTTTAAATTTTTAAATTGTTTACATTGTGTTCTTAAAAAGATATAATAATAACATGTAAGCACTACGAGCCTAGTAGGCCCATGGCTTGATGTTCTATTCTTTTCCACTCCCTATTGTCAGTCGCTTTTCTTTCGCAGTTCCTAACGTTAAGTCTTCTCATATCTTCTTAATTCCATTACTCCATCGTGACCTCGGTCTTCCTCTTCACCTTTTCCCTGCCAATGCACTAGATAGTACCATTCTGGGAATTCTAGATGGAATCATTCTCTGCACATGTCCCAACCATCTAAGTCTTTGGGTCTTAATTACTGCTAATATTAAGTTTTTCTCACCGAAGATTTTGCGCAATATTTTCCTCTCCCAAACTAATAACAACTCTTGGTGTTTTTTTTTGTTGTGGCCCACGTTTCAGAAGCATACGTCACTATCGGCCTTATTACGGTCTTGTAGGTTCTTAGTTTTGCTCTTCGAGATATATTTTTGCTTGCTCCGCGGTTGCCAGACATATTTTTTTTTATATTTCTTCTTCACAGTTAGGATCTCTTGTGAAGACAGTTCCTAAGTACACAAATATTTCAACCTTCTCGAATTTATATTGGGTTTCCTTCTCTGTTGTCATTGTTATGTATTGTCCCCGAACGAATTGCTAATTTGTCCATTCCATATACTTTGTTTTTGCTTCATTTATATACAATCCTTTAGTTGCTGCCCTCTCTTCGAGTTTCATGACTATTTCTATCAGTTTTATTTTGCTCCTAGCCAAGATTGCCAAATCGTTCGCGAATGATAAGCACTGATGCTTTTTTGTGGTAGATTACAACTGTTCTATTAATGTTTGCTTCCTGTATAATCTTTTCTAGTATTATGCTAAAGATTATAGATGATAATGGATCGCCCTGCCGCATTCCTTGTTTGATCAAAAGATGCGATGTTTAAAATATTCCTGGATTTACCTTCAGGCATCATAGGACTCTCACAGGATAGTTAAGTCAGTGGATAGCATAGCCCCATATGTTATCTCTCAGATTAACTTGGTAAGGTGCTTATTAGGGAATCTATGGACCTGACCAGCCCATCTTAGACGTTGGGATTTAATCTTTTGGAGTACGTCGCTATCCTTATACCTACATCTGTATGACCTCGACATTTGTTTTCATTCGGTATTGATTAGTATTCGGGTCGTGATAAGATCCAAAAATACTTCTGAGAATTTTTGTTTCAAAACATGTGAGTTTCCTTTCAATTGAATTTTTGTCAGCGTCCACGTTTCACACCCGTACATGAAAACCGGTCTGATCACTGTGTTATACATTGGTACACGACAATTAGACCGAAATAATTAAACCGAAAGCAGTAGACCGAACTCATTAGACCGAAAAGCACTTTACCGAAACCTCACTAGACCGAACAGCATTAGACCGAAATGGTAAATAAATTTAAAAAATTTGCAGTAAATTATGCTAAGATTTTGTATATCTGTCTTTTTGTTTATTGTATTTTTTTGTATTATTTTATATATAGACTGTGTAAATTGTTACTCTGTACAGTCTGATATGAAATAATTTTTATCCGTTAAACAAATTAGTGAAGGTAAAAATAAATTAAGGGTAGAGTGACGTTAACACCATTTTAACTGTTTATAATAACCATCCAAATAACATTTAGTTGTAATTAAATTAGTCATATATCTCTTTTACTGCGACAAGTAAAAAGAACTGCTTTTCGGTCTTGTGCTGTTCGGTCTAGTGAGGTTTCGATAAAGTGCTTTTCGGTCGAATGAGTTCGGTCTACTGCTTTCGGTCTAATGATTTCGGTCTCTTTATAGTAAACCGTTATACATACATCCTGATTTGTTATGTTCGATTTAGGCTCTTAGATTTAATAGTGTTGTGAAGGTTATACATATTATATCTGTGGGCTACCTGAATTCTCCATTTTATTTCTTCCGATACCAGATAACACGGTCTAAAATTTTAATCCAGACATTATTTGATAAATATATCTGACACCTATCGAATAGCTCTCGTAACTTAAGAAATTCGATACTATGAAGCGGCAAATGTATAAAGAACACAGAATTTCATAATTTTCTTTTTATTTTGTTCTTGTTCTTGTTTTCATCCGCCTCCGGTTCTAGAATTCAATGATTTATTGAGATATCTGTCAAATATTCGGAGTAAATATTCCATAAATCAAATAGGCTATGCATATATTGCCACTTTGTAACATTCATATTACTACTCAATATCTCACAAACCTACTTCCGGATTCGAACTTCGAACACAGGTCGTCTTGCCTTGAAGTCACTTGGCTGACATATGGATGATAGCTAAAAGATAGCTGATAGCTAAAAGTGGATGCGGTAAATTCGATTGTGTATATAAGAGAATTTTTATTGAATTCTCTCACTATATGAGAATATACTCCTGGGGGAAAATAGATATGTTGTAGAGTGTTACAATATTTCTTGTTCAATATATAAAGTTAGACATACACGTGTATTTGAAGGGCAATAGAAGATAATAAATAAATAATGAGCGAAAGCCTACGGGGACGGAATACGCGAAGTGAATCAAACCTTCATCTAATATGAAGACGTTTTTACCCTTTATTTAATCTTGCTTAATACGCTTCTCCAAATAATTAACGCACCACCTCAAAAATGGGTCATTTTTGTTGTTTCTAATTTCCTAAACGTGTTGTCCGATTTAAGTGATTTTTGAACATGTTACAGCCTTATTCTTTAACAATATCGCTGAAATAATATTATTCCTAGACAGGTTAATTGTCATTCTATACCGGGTGTACCAAACTAACTGTGATTTTTTCTCATAGTTCCCTGTGGAATATTCTAGCAGATATAAAATACTGAAATTCAAACTCAACTATAGCCTCATGTTTTCTTAACATTCTCTTTTTTGATTCATTCGCTTATTTTGGATAATAAAAAAGTTAGGTACTTTAACAACTAATTTTGTTTTTCGTCAATACAAGGTGTTTTTAAATAAGTATGGCAATATTTAAGGAGTAATTCTGCATGAAAAATAATGACAGTTTGCTTTGTAAACGTATGTCCGTAAATGCTTCGTTTCGGAGATAGGGGATGTTTAAATTTTTCTTACAAACTGACGATTTATTTATTGCCCTAAAACCGGTTGAGATATGCAAATCAAATTTGGTGGGTTTTAAGAGGTGTTTATTGCGCATATTTTGACATACAATTAAGAATTTTATATTCACCATTGGCGCAAATAATGGTCATATTATCCGTATGCACGCCAATGGTAAATATTAAATTCCTAATTGTATATCAAAAAATGCGCAATAGCTACTTCTTAAATCCCAGCAAATTTCATTTGCATATCATAACCCGTTTTAGAGCAATAAATAAATCGTCATTTTGTACGAAGAAATTCAACACCCCCTATTCGATTTCGGAAACGAAGCATTTGCTTATACGTTTATACTTAAATGAAACTGTCACTATTTTTTCATGCCGAAGTTTCTAGTTTTAACAATATTACTACAGCGATATTGTGAATAAGTCAACATGTTAAAAATCACTTAAATCGGACAACAGGTTTAGGAAATTCGAGACATCAAAAATGACCCATTTTTAAGGTGGTGCGATAATTTCTTGGATAAGTGTATCTTATATATTTGCCTATACCTATCTACTATGTTGTCTGTCTGTCCCATAGTGTTTTTCTGGCGATATCTCTTGACTATATTCATTTCACGTTATACGAATAAAATGTTATAAATGTGCGATTAAAATAGTATAAATTTAATAAATGATGTATGGTAGGTACGTGCCAACAGGAATATATGATTGAAAAATTCGTTCTAATATTTTTTTATAATAAAATTTTATTTATTTATTATGTATTAAAAAAATATGATGTGATACTTTTTTTAATTTACTCGATTATCAGCGATAAAATTTAATAAAATTATTAGTTTGGAAATATATGTTGAACTCTTTTTTAGATCTAAATAAATTATAACTAAGCATCAAGCTAAAAATAGGCTTCTCAAATTTCCCAATACCATAAACAATTTTTTGCACAGTTCGTTATAAAATCAACATCAATGTTGACGTTTAATTCTGCATGGAAACGAAGTTGGTTGGGACACGCATTTGAAGTTTGAAGTCCCCTATGAGGCGCTAACTTCATAGTAATTGGATTTGTTTGACATTGATTCTCGTTTGATTGGTTTCTCGGTTGATTTTGGATTTTTCCAGACTCTTTTTTACTTTGTTTCGGCTGTGTAGCCTGTCAATCACGATTAGAATAGAGGTTTTCGCAAGAAAATAAATGTGCTAAAAAGTTGAATATTTTTATTCAGATATCTACACTTTTTGAATTGTCATTCTTCTTTATTAGTGCTCCTGAATATAGGAACAGTTTTGCCATTACAATACACTTTTTTGTTAACTGTTTGTTGGTACTAGTTCGAACTTAAGATTTATTTTATATCATTTATTTATCTTCTTCCGATGCTTTAGTCTCTACATTATAATTCTTTTTGGCCCTTCTAGAATCAAAAACACTTTAAGGTACACTCTTAGTATCTTGTATAAAGCTAATCAGTATTGTCAATTTGAATCAAGTATTTTTTATGTTCAATCAAGGGTTAATTAATAAAAATAAAAATTAATATAATCGATGGCTTCGACCGTTATTTGATGGAAATTCATTTTACATAACAATAAAACACTGAAAACTTTTGTTTTCAATATCTTCACAAAATTTATTATAAAATAATGCCACTACAGCTATTTCGGCAGAGTGCCTTTCTCAAGTGATCTGTTTTTGCAATGCGTCTACACTTTAACGTCTCTAACTGAATAGGTTGAGGAGTTGGGAGCTGTTTCTCAAGTTGGTCGTTCAGAATTATATGTGTATTTTTTAATTTATTAATTTCCATGGATACTAATAAAGATAGCTTGACTTTATTTTGAATATGAAAAATTTGTCGCAGTTCTAAAATAATGATTCTGATCTAGGCGATCAAGTGCGTACGTATAATCTGTTATTATTGAAAGCCATTTTGTGTTCTGCAATGCGTTTGTCAAAGGTTCTGCTAGTTTGACCGATGTAAGTTTTTGGATAGTCATCATATATTAGTTTGTATACACCACTCTGTAATTGCTTTTTCTCTTGGCTCCTACATTAAGAACAATAAGAGCAAAACCTTGTATTAAGACTCAATTGTTCCTCGTTCGTATCTAATACGAGAATTTATCTATATTGAACCTGACATTCCTACTATAAACTATTTCAGTTGACAAGACAAGTATTATGTATTCAAACTACTTCCTCTTCTTGTGTCACTCCTATCGGTGATTGAAAATTATCAAGGCCCTTGTTTACAGCTGACCTAAAGAGTTCATTAGTGGTGCAGAAAAACCACTCTCGTAAATTCCGCAACTATGAGATTCTTCTACGGTCTGAACTCCGTTTTCCTTCTATTTTTCCTTCTATTTT
Organism: Diabrotica virgifera virgifera; assembly: GCF_917563875.1. NCBI lineage: Eukaryota > Metazoa > Arthropoda > Insecta > Coleoptera > Chrysomelidae > Diabrotica > Diabrotica virgifera. The sequence continues at coordinate 74,843,309 of NC_065445.1, read as the reverse complement.
TCCTTGCATTATATTTTAAATTAATTTGTATTTATGTCCTCTCATCAGGTGATCCAAATATTCGAGTTATTTTCGTTTTATCGTTAACAAAATTTCTGGATCTTTTCCTATCCTTCGTATTACTTTAAAATTTGTGACTCTTTCAACCCAACTTATTTTCAGCATTCAACGGTAGCACCACATCTCAAAACTTGCAATATTTTTTATGTTGTTCTGTTTGAGAGTCCAGGCCTCTACACCGTATAATAGCGTGTTACATATGTAGCCTCTTAGTATTCTTAATCGTAGAGGGATGCTAATATCTCTGTTGCAGAAGAATTTTCTCATCTTTATGAAGGTGGCCCTGGCAATTACGTCTTTTTATTTCATTGTTTTGCTTCCCAGTTTCGTTTATACTAATATGTGCTGGTTTTGTCATGTTTTTACTGATGAGCATATACTTGGTTGTTTTGATATTGATATGCCATAAGTGTTGCAAGCAATATTTATGTTTGTAAGTAATCATTGTAATTCTTCTACTGTTCTTGCAACTAAGTAGTACAGTGTCGTCCGCGTATCGAATATTATTTATAAACTCTCCATTGATTACGTATTCAAACTAATGTAATGTTAATGCAAAGTAAATTAACTTTACGAATAATCGGTTCGTAATATATCGATTTTTAATCCTTTAAACATTCAGGAAGCTACCTACGTATTTACTTTACTTTGCTCTGTAATTAGGAAAGTACTTTCCCGGCTAGCATGCTTCACCTCCGTTATCTAAAAATATCACTGTCATTTATATAAATGTTAAAATAATTTATCAAACTGTAATTAATAAAAAACAAATACTATTTGTTTGGCTGAATGAATCATGTGAAACACAGTCGAACACATGGCTAATACAGTCGAACCCGCTTATTGGAATAGCCTTCTTGCCAAGCAAAAATATTCTTATAAGCGGGATATTCTAATAACCGATCATTAGTGGCAAACTTAAATAAGTGTAAAAAATATACGTTATAATAGTACATACTATGTCAATATGTATGTATATGAATATGGTTTTAGGTCTTTTTGTATCAATAACCACCTAAAATCTATTTACAAAAATAATTACGAAACGATAAAAAAATAAATTGGAATTGTGTTTTAGAAAAGACTTCCGAACAAACGATCAACGATCGGGTGACACTATGTACCTATAGAAATTTGTAGACAAATGAAATTAAAACTTTAAAAGGGTAAATCCTGTAGTTGGCTGTATACCTTTGTTAAGACAACGTAGAATGAAGTAAACACTTCTGTTGTATATAGGTATATTATAAATTTATTAAAAATTTTTTTTAAAATTCATCCACAAGGGAGTGGTTGTACAAAACGTTTTCGGTCAAACTGACCATCCTCAGTGTAAACCTGGAAATAAGTGAACCACTTAGATAGAAATGCAAAAGGGTGAAATTTTGACAGTTAAAAAAAAAGAAAATGTGGTTACTTACGTCCAGTGTACAAGTAATTGAAACTAGCCACTTGAATAGGTGTAAAACCTCAAAATAACATTATTGCTACATTATGAGCTGTATAGTAATCGACAATAAGTCGATGTATTAAGATTAAAAATGTATCACATGTGGATGTATGTCATCCTTGCTCGGAATTAGCACAAGGCTGTGATCAGGTGAGAGGTTAACAACCAACTGATTAGACAGATTGGTGCCTGAAAATTCATGACAAGATGTCAAAGAAGATAGGTGGATTTCTCAAATGTCAACCGAAAAAATTTTTGACAATGTGCATTAATATTTAACTTAATTATTCAATTGTGAATATGCAACTATTAAATTTGTTTGATATGAATTCTAAATTGTAAATAAAGGTTAATAAGCTATAATAATATATTCATTAGTGCACCGTAAACAAAAGCAAAATTCTACTCATATGCTGTGACGTCATAGACTGTTTGTCTACTGTATAGGACTGATAATAATTATATTAATTTGAGCAAAGTTATAATGAATGAATATTATTGAAAATTATATAGAAAATTTTTAAAATTTTTTTATCAAAATATGATATTTTAATAGAGTAGCAGCTGTAGAATTGGAAGAAATGCCAATAGGGAATGGTCGGTTGCATATGTTTCAGGGAACCAACGAATATAATGAGAAAATACCAATCTATAGATCTGTAATGTGAATTATTGGAGGTATTAAAGGAAATGATATTAAAAGAGGGAAGTGGAATTGAAAAAATGTATGTACATATCTTAATCAAGAAATCTTCTCTAAAAATATTTTTCCACCTACCTCTACCGAAAGTATACTTTTCCGGACCTGATTGTAGGGAGCAAAGTTGTACTTTTCCTCCCTAGGGAGGAAAATATTTTTCCTCCCTAGGGAGGAAAAGTAAAAGTGACGTCATGGTATTTCATTCATGAAATATAACTTATTGACGCCCTGTACAATATCTATTTTCTATTACGTAAGTATCTATACATTTTAACGTTTATTTAAAAACACTCTGTATTTTGCAGAATGGTAAAAAACAGTAAATTGTTATTCTGATTTAACAATGTTTACATTAATAATTTGACTTATATTTGACAGTTGACAGTTATATTGTACTTACTTGTTAGTTTTAGTTCTAATAAATTTTGTTGGTTAGTTACATAAATAAATTAAGTAAAAATGAAAAAATGACTTGTTATTTGAGGAAGGTGGAAAAACCATATGTATAACATGGGAGTAAAGTGCCTTTTCCTCCCTTGAATGATTACTGCCCTCCGCTACGCGTCGGGCAGTAAACTTCATTCTCGGGAGGAAAAGTAGCACTTTCCTCCCTTGTTATACAAATAGCTATTGTTATGACTGAATGTAAAAAGTTTGTCCCATATAGAACTATTGAAAATCTAAATTTAGAAAAATTATTAAAAAAGGTGATAAGGTAAGTTGCCTATGTTCAGTGGACAAATAAATGAAATATAATTACTGTTTTGAAATTAAATTGTGTGAATTGTTAAATGGATAAAGACTGATATTAAATTAGGAAAACTGCGCTGAAAGAAATGTACATGTTTTGATCAAAGAAGAAAATTAATTTTGATTGTAAGCTCTAAATGTAAAAAGAATATGTCACATATTAAACTATTGAAATTCTAGATTGAATATTGTATTGACCAAAGTTGGTATAAAGTAAATTTATTAAATGTTGATAGCTGAGATTTATTTTTTAATTTGAATCTAAATGAAAAATAGAGTGAATCAATTAAAATGTTGGAAATTCAACAAAATTTTTGGTTATTGTCTATATTAGAATGTCATATCCGAAAAGATCAAGGGTTCCATGGTGTGATTTTGATATAATGAGAAAATGATTTTGTTAAGTGAAAATAATTAAAGAATGAGATGGAAGAGATAGAGTCTTGACAGGAGCACAGAGTGAAAAAAACTGGAAGATACTAAAAGAATATTTGATTAGGTATAATGTTTGGGTTTTTTGTTTATTTTGGGTTTGTAGTGGTATGTATAGGAAAGAAGGCCAATGTGAAGGTGAATAAAAATATAGAATTATGGAAATAATTGTCTATGAATGGGGGTGAAATCACGGTTAAGAGAAAGTTGACGGTTAACACAGTTTGGACTTGTCCTTGCGTCCCTGACAATCTCTAAATCCTCATATAGGTCTAAACGAAGGGTATTCTTATCTTGGATGTTATGAATCAAAGTCACACCATCTGGGATGTTAAGGTGGTGTTTGTTGACTTTGAGATGGTGAGAGAAAGCTGATGTATTGTCACGTTTAGTGTGCTCTGCTGCTCTAGTAGATAGTGATCTATAGGTTCTTCCTACATAAGAGGCATCACAATCGGAACAAGATAATCTGTAAACACCACTACGATTCATAAAGTTGATTGGATCTTTAGTGTTAGATAATGTTTTGTTGAGAGTGTTATTGACTTTAAATGATATGTGGACATTGTCCGAAGAACAGAGAATGTGTTTGATCTTCTCAGATATGACAGAATTATGAAAAGGTAGGGACCTATAGATTGGTGTGATGACTGGGTTTGAATTGTAAGCTAGTTGCTGAAGACGATTGGATTCTCTTTTCCGGATGAGCTTGTCGATTATATTAGGGTTGTAATCATTGTTGACTGCTATTTGTTTGATTATATTAAGTTCCTTGTTAAATTCAGCTGTAGATAGAGGTAGTGTATGTAGTCTATGGATGAAACTCCTAAAAGCAGAATATTTATGAGACAGTGGGTGGTTGGATGAAGAATGGATAACATGATCAGTTTGAGTAGGCTTGCGGTAAATACCAAAGTTGAACTGGTTGTTGAGTCTGGTAATGGAAAGGTCTAAAAAATTAATGGCATTAGATGATTCTAGTTCCATAGTAAATTTGATATTGGGATGGATTTGATTGATTTTGAATAAAAGGTGATTAGCTGAGTCTTGCTGACCATCCACAAAAACGAGACAATCATCTACGTAACGGAACCAATGTAGAACTTCAGGATTTTTCATGAAAAATCCTGAAGTTCTACATTGGTTCCGTTACGTAGATGATTGTCTCGTTTTTGTGGATGGTCAGCAAGACTCAGCTAATCACCTTTTATTCAAAATCAATCAAATCCATCCCAATATCAAATTTACTATGGAACTAGAATCATCTAATGCCATTAATTTTTTAGACCTTTCCATTACCAGACTCAACAACCAGTTCAACTTTGGTATTTACCGCAAGCCTACTCAAACTGATCATGTTATCCATTCTTCATCCAACCACCCACTGTCTCATAAATATTCTGCTTTTAGGAGTTTCATCCATAGACTACATACACTACCTCTATCTACAGCTGAATTTAACAAGGAACTTAATATAATCAAACAAATAGCAGTCAACAATGATTACAACCCTAATATAATCGACAAGCTCATCCGGAAAAGAGAATCCAATCGTCTTCAGCAACTAGCTTACAATTCAAACCCAGTCATCACACCAATCTATAGGTCCCTACCTTTTCATAATTCTGTCATATCTGAGAAGATCAAACACATTCTCTGTTCTTCGGACAATGTCCACATATCATTTAAAGTCAATAACACTCTCAACAAAACATTATCTAACACTAAAGATCCAATCAACTTTATGAATCGTAGTGGTGTTTACAGATTATCTTGTTCCGATTGTGATGCCTCTTATGTAGGAAGAACCTATAGATCACTATCTACTAGAGCAGCAGAGCACACTAAACGTGACAATACATCAGCTTTCTCTCACCATCTCAAAGTCAACAAACACCACCTTAACATCCCAGATGGTGTGACTTTGATTCATAACATCCAAGATAAGAATACCCTTCGTTTAGACCTATATGAGGATTTAGAGATTGTCAGGGACGCAAGGACAAGTCCAAACTGTGTTAACCGTCAACTTTCTCTTAACCGTGATTTCACCCCCATTCATAGACAATTATTTCCATAATTCTATATTTTTATTCACCTTCACATTGGCCTTCTTTCCTATACATACCACTACAAACCCAAAATAAACAAAAAACCCAAACATTATACCTAATCAAATATTCTTTTAGTATCTTCCAGTTTTTTTCACTCTGTGCTCCTGTCAAGACTCTATCTCTTCCATCTCATTCTTTAATTATTTTCACTTAACAAAATCATTTTCTCATTATATCAAAATCACACCATGGAACCCTTGATCTTTTCGGATATGACATTCTAATATAGACAATAACCAAAAATTTTGTTGAATTTCCAACATTTTAATTGATTCACTCTATTTTTCATTTAGATTCAAATTAAAAAATAAATCTCAGCTATCAACATTTAATAAATTTACTTTATACCAACTTTGGTCAATACAATATTCAATCTAGAATTTCAATAGTTTAATATGTGACATATTCTTTTTACATTTAGAGCTTACAATCAAAATTAATTTTCTTCTTTGATCAAAACATGTACATTTCTTTCAGCGCAGTTTTCCTAATTTAATATCAGTCTTTATCCATTTAACAATTCACACAATTTAATTTCAAAACAGTAATTATATTTCATTTATTTGTCCACTGAACATAGGCAACTTACCTTATCACCTTTTTTAATAATTTTTCTAAATTTAGATTTTCAATAGTTCTATATGGGACAAACTTTTTACATTCAGTCATAACAAAATATTTTTAGAGAAGATTTCTTGATTAAGATATGTACATACATTTTTTCAATTCCACTTCCCTCTTTTAATATCATTTCCTTTAATACCTCCAATAATTCACATTACAGATCTATAGATTGGTATTTTCTCATTATATTCGTTGGTTCCCTGAAACATATGCAACCGACCATTCCCTATTGGCATTTCTTCCAATTCTACAGCTGCTACTCTATTAAAATATCATATTTTGATAAAAAAATTTTAAAAATTTTCTATATAATTTTCAATAATATTCATTCATTATAACTTTGCTCAAATTAATATAATTATTATCAGTCCTATACAGTAGACAAACAGTCTATGACGTCACAGCATATGAGTAGAATTTTGCTTTTGTTTACGGTGCACTAATGAATATATTATTATAGCTTATTAACCTTTATTTACAATTTAGAATTCATATCAAACAAATTTAATAGTTGCATATTCACAATTGAATAATTAAGTTAAATATTAATGCACATTGTCAAAAATTTTTTCGGTTGACATTTGAGAAATCCACCTATCTTCTTTGACATCTTGTCATGAATTTTCAGGCACCAATCTGTCTAATCAGTTGGTTGTTAACCTCTCACCTGATCACAACCTTGTGCTAATTCCGAGCAAGGATGACATACATCCACATGTGATACATTTTTAATCTTAATACATCGACTTATTGTCGATTACTATACAGCTCATAATGTAGCAATAATGTTATTTTGAGGTTTTACACCTATTCAAGTGGCTAGTTTCAATTACTTGTACACTGGACGTAAGTAACCACATTTTCTTTTTTTTTTAACTGTCAAAATTTCACCCTTTTGCATTTCTATCTAAGTGGTTCACTTATTTCCAGGTTTACACTGAGGATGGTCAGTTTGACCGAAAACGTTTTGTACAACCACTCCCTTGTGGATGAATTTTAAAAAAATTTTTTAATAAATTTATAATATACCTATATACAACAGAAGTGTTTACTTCATTCTACGTTGACAAATGAAATTATTTTATGACCTTGTCGGCGAACGATTGAATTTTCTGTGGGAAAGGAGCGTTTACTCATAACACAATAATAAAGTGTTTATTAGGTACCTGACAAACCGTAATAATATACAAAACAGCAGGCTTTCGAAGCTCTTATCGAGAAACCATTATACCAAGCAAATTTTAAATTTTTAGAAAATTGTACGTAAATATTTATTCTTTAAAAATTATTCTATTATGCGGTATTAGTTTACTAAACCATATTCCAATAAACGGATAAATTTATTAAAGGGGAAATGGAAACGTTTCGGGACCTAGAATTTATATTCCAAAAACTGGGATATTCCTATAACCGATACTCTAATAAGCGGGTTCTACTGTAATATATTCTGAATCATCATCATAAGTGGCTCGACAATCCGTTGTGGATCTTGGCCTGCCCGTAAAGATCGCCACTCCTGTCGATTCCTGCCAACTTTTCTCCATATTCTAACCCTTAAAATCTTCAGGTATTTTTCAACATTATCAATCCATCTTCTTCGTGTCGTCCTCTTTTTTTTTGTGTCCTCTGGTTTTGAAAATGTTAATCTCGTCGTGTATTCGTGATCTGACATCCTAGCAATGTGTCTATTCGATCAAAGTCCCTTCCACATTATCTGGATCAGTGTATAATTGATATAGTTCAAAGTTGTATCATCGACGCCATAACCCCTTTTCATTTAAGACCCCAAAAACCTTTCTAAGAATTTTTCTCTCAAAAATACCAAGAAGTCTTTCATAATTTCGAAAATCAAATTCATAATCATTTCAAATCATATCATTTCGAAATAAGGTCAAAAGGTAATATTCTGAATCAAATTTAATAGTATAAATCCTTCGGGGAACTTATTTCAACCTAGAGATTGTAACTTAGCTCGGTGTTTCTCTTTTTCTTCTTCGTGTTTTAGCATCATAACCTTGGATGGGTCTTTGCTTGTCTAGCTATGTCCTTTCATTCAGACCACTTTTGTGCCCTTCTCCTTAATTGTCTTACATTCAAAGTTTTCAGATTGTCTTCGACGTCATCTAACCATTTGGTTCTGGTCCTTCCTTTTTTCATCTTCCTATCAGCTTCCATTGTAATATAGAGGTTGGCTGAATTGAAAAGCTAACTTAGAAAAATATGCAAACTCAAGAAGACGTTCCAAAAAATATCAAACCTAAAGATGAAAATTACTTCTTTTTCTTTCTCATAATCCTTAGCTTTAGAACGGATGTAGGGTTCCGCCTCATACCTATTTCTTCCATGCACTTCTGTTGGAAGCCAGGTTCTTCATATCTGTTATATCCATGTCTCTCTTTTCACCTATATCAAGAATTTGGTCCATCCATGTCTTCCTTGGCCTTCCCTTTTTTCTTTTGTTTCACATTTTGCTTACGTCTACCTACTTTGTTACCCTCTTTTGCTCCATTCGCTCTATGTGGCAAAATCAGTTCAATTGTTTGTTTTCGATCTTCCTCATTATCGGTTCTTGCTCCAGCTCTCTTCTTATATCTTCATTTCTAAATATTTCAAAGTATATACACGTTAGCAGCTTTCTTCAGTTTTTTGCTGAGTGTCATAATTATTCTTATTATGTTTCCCAAATATTCAAAAGTAGATACTTGTTCTATTACTTATTCCTTTGCTATAATATTGGTATGCCTTTCTTATTTCTCATCTTCATTTAATATCACAAGATCATACATAAAAGACCAAATATTAACAGCATTACTAATTCTAAAACCATTTTCTTGTCAGCTTTTCCATTGTCACGTCAGCTTATCTAATATTATTAAATAATAAGTAAATTTTATTAATAGGATCTGTTTTCAATGTGCCCCAATTCAATAATTTAGTTTAAAGGTTTTTATATGTCTGCAATTAAAACAAAAAACAGACCTTTATCTATTTTTAATTTCAGTTTAACTGTACATCTATTTTTAATTACAGGTTAACTGTTACCAAAACAAAATTTACCCTAGATACCTACTTACTTATTTATTGATAACACGAAAAATTGATTTTATATTATTATGTATTATTCATACTAAACTCTGTACCAATTTATTCCATTTTACTCTTTACAAATTTGTTTGGACAACTTTAAAATATTTAAATTGTTAATGCTTCAAAGCATACTATGATTTTACTCATTTGTGCTTGATAAAACATTTATCGTTTATTTTCAAAATATTACCAAGTCCTTGTTTACCTTTTTAAAGTCAATAATAATAGTTATACCTACAAGTCAATAGACATGTATCTAATCATTGTAAAAAGTTTAGTTCGTAAGTCATGTATGTATTTATTTCCGTTTTGCACAAATGTATGTGTTTTTTTAATACACAATAGTTTCAGTTTTGTAAGGAAAGTATTTTAATGTGTGCGTGTTATAGTGTTACTATTATTTTATTTTTCTTTGAAATTTACATTTAAATGATAATGGCTTGGTGCAATTTTTAAACAATAATCTTTGCGTATACAGGGTGTTTGGTAAAGAGTGGGCCATAGCTTAACCTTAGATTTCTTAGGTTAAAATAGGTCGATTTAAGCTAACTTACCATAGTACGAAAGTTGATAATAACCGAAATACAGGGTGTCAAAGTTAAACTTTTATTATATATTTATTTTTGAATATTTCCTGACAGGCATGGGATAACTACACAAAATTAGGTAAGCGGGGGTTTTTTGTGATGATAAATCTAAAATTCGCCACAAAAAATGATGTATTACCCAGAGGGCGCCACATACGTCTTTCAGCGCTCATTTAATACGTTCAATTTTTTTATCCACCACTCTACATACTTCCTGAATCAATTTTTATTCTCTTAATATTTTTACTTAAAAAAGGTATACTACATTCATCTCGTTTAACTTAACTGTTTTCGAGATAAACGCATTTTAAATCTGCGAGGCAACATAATTTTTTGCATATCATTGTAGTTACACCCGAAAAATAACTTAAAACCATAAAAATTTACAAAAATGTATCGCAAATTTCTTCAAATGGAATTTGCGATGCAATGACATAAATGTAAGAACTGGCACAATTATTATGGTTTCAGGTTTATTTTTCTGGTCTAACTACAATGATATTATGGAAAAAATTATGTTGTATCGCAGACTTAAAATGCGTTTATCTTGAAAACAGTAAGTTTAGTCAACCTAATTGCAGTACATAGTCTGTTTGCTGTAAACCTACTCTTAATTATTTTATGCGAGCAAGTTTTATAATATATTTTCCAAGATTATTGTTTATTAATTTTAATTTTATGTTTGTTAATATTTATTAAATAAAACAAAATAATTATTTGTTTTATAGCAAAAATATAGATATTATTTTAAAGTCAAAGGTATTGCCGTTTTTCTTCAAAGAGTTACAAAATAATAAAGAAAAATGAAGCATACCATGGTGCGATTACGAATATCAGTTAGTAATAACTGTGATTTTAAACAAAACACAAAATATTCCAAAGAAAAAAATTACCTTTTAATATTTATTTTTTGGTTTGAATTATAATACACACCTCTAATTTATAACACCGCACATTGAATTATTTATGTAAAAGTGACAATAAAACATGTATTGAATTAAACAATGCTAAGGTATTTACAATTCAAAGTATTGATGCTTTCTAAATAATTGTTTTCTTACGCTAACGTGTCTGTAGGCTGTACAAATATACAATCTATGGTTATTTTTTTTTTACATTAAGACGTGTGCTAAATGCGTTAAAATTGTTACTTCATCAACAACTTTTAAAAAACTGTCTATATTAAATAAAAAATTAAAATAAAAACTAGGTTCCCAACAAAAATATTTCAGGAAATATTTTTAAAAATTATAGAACATATTTAGTAAGTTTATAATTGAAATTCCGTTTGCTTTTTAAAATATCACAAATTAAAAATGACCCCCTTTAAATTCTGTTTATTTCCGTCTATTTTAACATCTTTTACTCGTTCTCAGATTTTTAATTTTCCTTTATGGATTTGTCCCTTTCTTTATTTACTCCAGTATTTTTATTTTCCATTTCAAATAACTATTGCATTTTTAATTCAATTTTTTCATTGTTGTGAACTACAGATTAAGTATGTTCGGCCTTTCTATGTGTATGTTATCTTCATTTGTCGTGACAGAAGACTTCCATAATTTTTGACATGCTTCATTTTTAACATTATTTATAATTGTAGGTATAGGTACTCGTCTATTTTCTGTTGATTTTTTTCTCATATTTTATTGTTGTCTAAAATTATTTGTTTCCTTTTTCAACAGGTTATAAGATTTAATTATTATAACTACTTAAGTTAATTTCATTCTATAAAATTCTAGTATCGAGAGCCAGACCAGTAGATATAAGAAATCTTCTCGATATTGTTTGTTAAAGATAATATTGATTCATTATAAACAATAAAATTCAAAACAATTAAATATAAAAAAATATTCAAAAAATGGACAGAAGTTTTTTAATGTTGTTGATAGTGTGTGCGTCAAATGTCACATGTGTACATATCCTGGCATATTTCTAAAAATTGTAAATACTATATTTTGATATTGTAGAGATTCTATAGTTGTAACATTATTTTGTTAGAAAGTTAAAATATTGTTTTGTATAGAAAGATCAGTTAAAGCTAACAGTTTTGTTATGTATTATAATAATTTTTGTATATTTTCTGGCTTCTACATATACTAAAATATATTCTACTGACTGATACATAAATAAATGTTCGAAACATACATTGATTTTCACTGTTATTCCTTATCCTAAACAATATCATCTGCATAAACTGTAAAGATAAAAATTAAACTAAAAATAAACAATAAAGAAACCAAAGTGGTCAATCTGATAAAACCATAATGTACCTCAACCTTGCACAATAAACAGGAACATTTTAGAACAGGTCAATAAATTTAAGTACCTGGAATGTTGGATCGATAGCATTTTAAACCCCTAGAAATAAGATCAAGAATTGAACAGGCCAGAAAATCGTTCGAAAAAATCAAAGACTGCTGCTATATGTGATTCTCGAATAAAACTCGAAATTTTATACCTACATCAAATATACCTACGTCTTGTCAACTCTCCTCTCTCCTCTATGTAGATGAAACGTGTACCCTTAAAACATCAACAGTAAATAAATTGGAGGCATTTGAAATTTGGGCCTACCGGAGAATCGCGAACATCGCATACCTCAAACGAAGAAGTGCTGCATAGAATAGGCAAGGAAAGAAAACTTTTCAACAGAGTGAAAGTTGGAAAAACATCATACCTAGGCCACATACTGAGAAATAATAAGTACCAATATGCTCAACTTATAGTGAAAGGAAATATCGAGAGAATGAGAGGACTAGGAAGGAAAAGTCTATTAAGTCTAAAAAGCTGTATATAACAGCTGAAGATAGACAAGAGTTTGCAATTAGAGATTGCAATTGCTGGATCCAGCATCCAGCTATGGTATTATAATATTGGGACGACGAAAATGGGAGTTGGACCAGGACCCAGGAAGACGATCAACCCAGTGAGCTATAGTGTAAAGACAAAGTGGAAATAAAATGTAAGTAAGAATGACTATCTTTATTAAAAATGCTTCCCTCGTTTTATATTATTATTGAAAATTGAATATTTATCTTTGCTGATTTTTGAAGAATTTATGTAGTATCGATTTTTTTTAAGAATATCTATGAATTTTGAAATATGAAGTGATTTTTGAATTGAATATTTTTATCGAAGTTTATTATATATGCTATTATTGAATTTTTATTGAATTTTGAATTTTTATTGAATTTATTTGAAAAATCTATCCGATTTCGATTTTTAGTACGGTTATTTTTGAATATTTTATGGAATATCGAATTTTTTCCAAAAATTTCTATCGAATCCTGAGATATGAACTGATTTTGAATATTTTTATCTAACTTTTGCATATGCTATTTTTGAATTTTTCTTGAATTTTTTTTTTTTCGAATATGTATACTATTATTGAATTTTATTAGCCAGTTGTTTTTGTTATTGAGTATATAGATACATTTTCATCGATTTTGTGTTAAATTTTGTATGATATGAACCTGAATTAATAATTTTTTGTGTGATAAATGATATTTTTTTAATGAATAATGATTAGTGATGACATACGTTGATATAAGAGCTTAAGATAAACATTGCTATAAGCAAGAGATATGTTTTTAACGAACCGACCTGATGAGTCGAGATAAGGAATTTGAAGAAGAACTATATAGATTAGAAGAAGAACTAACAATATTATAAGCTAAATATTATGAGGCAACTTGAGACAATAAGAGACCCACTGCTCTTGTCAAATTAGGAAGGTACTAAGTGATTTATAGAAGCTTGAAAGCTTATTAGAGACCCACTCTGTGTTTTGAAGGGTACCTATTTTATTCATGATTATTCGTGAATAAACAACGGCCTCAAAGCAAGGGATTGAGGTTGTGATATTTTTAGAACAATTTGAACCGCATAAAATACCTATTTCGTGTTTTGAGTTAACTATACCACCTCAATGGTGCGTACAGATCAGGGCGAAAATTCGGGTTAATATTGGCGGAGAACTAAGACATCCGAGTGAAACCTCTTTTATTAAGGTAAAACGAAGGTATCGGAGCTAGTATATGAAGTGATGATTATGATGTTATATGAAATGATACATGAGATAAATGATATATGATTGTTATATGAAATATGTATATGAAGATGAATTATGTACACTGTAGAAGTGTTATTATGTGGAGAAAATGAAGAAATATAGTTGTAGTACCAGACAAGAAGAAGAAGAGAAAAAAGATAATTTTTTTATTAAAATATGTGGGGAAAATGAAAGAAGACACATAAAAATTGCAAGAAAAGAAGCAAAATTAAGAAGATACTAAGCAAATAAGTAGCTAATCATTGAATTATGTCTAAGAATTAAAGTTGTAAATTTTTGTTTTCTCTAAAGTAACGTAAATTATAAATAACTTATTTTTAAATGTAGATAATGAATTCAGGTTAAATTTTCGCGGAAAATGGAAGTGTTTGAATTAAGGATAGACAATATCTTACAATAAGTGTTAGTAGATAGTAAGCAAAGGGACACAAAAAGTGAAGTTTTTAGAGAGATTAAATCTTTATTTTAGCTACAAGAGAGTTATTAGAAGTTTTTTAGAGAAATATTAGAAGTTTTTAGAGAGATTACATTTTTATTAAAGGTACATTATTTTAAAGTTAGTAAGACATATATAAATAAATCAAAAGAAGACTGAAATAGGAATTATTAATAGAGTAAAGGATACATTTTTTTACTTATTCGAGTAATATTAGCTTAGCTTAGGACTTTTAGTTAGATACGAGATTTTTAGTTAGGTAGATTAGATTATTCCCCTGCTTATAGGAGATGCATATAGGCACTACAAGACTATATTAAAAATCCCGATAGGTTTAGTCACTGTTTTTATGTGGACACTGTTTTGTGAATGGAGAAAAGACTAAAAAGCAAGACGAGAAAGTGAATTAGTGATAATAATAAACAATTTTTAGGATTAAAAATAAACTCTGAAACGTACCATGTTACAGTTAGTTAGGATAGTTAGAAAATTTAATTTTTGAAAATAGTATTAGGTAACCATAAACATTTTTGTAAAAGGGAAAGAGGAGCATCACATTTTAAAAATACGTAATTTTAACAAAACGGGGAGGTATGGTATTATAATATCACCCTGTACAAAAGATGTTTAAAACTCATTCAAAGTCATTAATCCATGTAGTATCGGTTCTTGGATTCAATAACCACAAGTAACATTGAATTGTCATGTTTTGTTATTATTTAAATGTGTATATAAACATTAACTCGGTCGAGAAAGATTATTATGATTATTGATGTAGTTGGAAGGTATTCACGTATAGGATAGGTAAAGTTAATATTGTAAACAACTTATGTAGTGAATCATCGACTTCGAATTAAATATAATGTTATCGGAAAACCTGAGTTTTAATTAATTGGGACCAGAAGGCAGTAACATCACACTATTTAATACACAGCAATCAAGCTGGATCCAGCGCTTTTTTTACATGCTGAATGCAGCAAAGCGTGCTGAATCCAGCAGCGTGGATCTACAAACGTGTTAAATTTGAAATAAGTTACTACTTAATGTCATCGTTAGCTTCTTTATTCAAAGTCGTGAGTCGGCAACTCCCAGTAGATCCCAGTAACTCAGTATGCTGAAAAGCTTCAACAGCCTAAAAGTTTGCATCGATAAAGCGTTGATAGACATTGATTCTGCGATAATACTCTGTACTGACGAGTCGTCAATAATCAATGAGTTGATCGCCACTTTTTAACCGGTGAAATTGGCTGAAGAAACCCTTTGCAGAAGAGAGTCCACTTTGATAACTGCCGACACAACCATGAAATTTTTCTTAGACAAACTAAATAGCCAGGAGTCTAGCCTTAGTGCCGATCCATCGGAAGCATTACGCAACAGAATCGCGGAACGGTGCCTCTCTGAAATTTACATTAGTGTAATTACTTACGAAGGGTATAACGGAGAACTAAACAATCCTGGTTTTTCCCTATGCCAAAAAAGAATGCAATGCGACAAGAAATGAAAAATTTGTTGAGTCGTATAAATACACAAGTAATTGTGGAACCAGTGCAAGAGGAGATAATAAAAGGAGATGGGCCAGCTAATCCGGAGCCCGTGAATTTTAATTTGGAACAAGAACTTGAGCAACTTGAAAAACTTTTATAACCAAAATATTTTGGAAAAAAATGAACATTTATGAGACAGAAGAAATAAAACGCGATCATTTGTCCATGGTCTATGATTATTTGCTGACCTTAAAACCGACCAACATTGAGGCCGAAAGGACTTTCTCCGCAACCGGCTATATGTGCAATTCTGTGCGAAGTAGGTTAGACGATAGATAAAATATGTTTTTTAAGGTCTCACTTAAAAAAAACTATTTCTATTATAAAAACTATGTTTTTATTTTTATTCCACATTTTGCTGGATGCGCGCTGGATCCAGCTTGATTTACGTCAACCTTGCAAAAATCCAGCTGGATTGAAAATGCTGCTGGATTGCAATCCCTATTTGCAATTGTAGTAGCGAACCTCCACTGAGCAAACGGCACTTTATGAAGAAGAGAGATAAAAAATACCCTTTCTTTACGAGTATGTAATGTATATGGAAAATGCTAATTATTATTAAATGATGTTACTGTTAATATCTACCTACTGTACTTATACAGTACCTACTGTAAAGAACCCCGTCAGAGATCCACAAGATCACGTCTCTAGGGTAAAGGACCCCGTAACACTCCTTATGGAAAAGTGGCCCCGGTCAAATTTAACAAAAGTTCGGTTAATGATAGTCTTCAGTGCGCAGATTAAAAAAAGAATGTGTGTGAACTTTGTACACACGTAAGAAGATATTCTTCTATTATATAGGTAATTTCAACGAAGTAAATATACTTAACAGGTTATTTGTATTTTATTTAAAAATTAAACTAACTTTCTTATCTACCACTTTCAAAAAATTTTTATTAAAACAACCATAAATAAAAAAAGTATGAATCACCCAGGATTCGAACCCGCGTTATTCCAATCACGGAATTAACGCCCTTCCAACTACACCAGCGAGATCCTTCTAATTGACATGTAAGTTTAGTTAGGATATAATTACGCAACACATAAAATGTTATGCCTACATAATATGTTATTATTTTACTAAAGAGAAATACAAATCCAAAAACACAAGAATTATAATAAACAATACATTTACTAAAAAGACTAATATATTCTGTTAATGACTTATTTGCACGGATACAGATACATAAATACCTATCTTGAAAGATTAGCAAGGAACTACATACTGTCTGTGTGCGCAGGCGCGAAGATTTATGTACAATTTTACCCTCAATCGAATCGCGCCTAAAGAAGAATATCTTCAAAAATTCATGGGACCTTGGTCTGAAAAATTTTATTTTGAAGCTACAGTTTTCTGAAGGTATTTGATTCAAGTGCCCGATTTACGTTAACTGCACTAATTCACGGTCAAGTGAACGAAAATACTTATTGTGAAAAAAAGCCATTTCTCCATGCATATTTGAGTGTTACATAAGAATTCATGATCAAAAATGGATGCATCGTATAGTCTTAATAAAATCTCCGAAAAGTCCTCAGAAAACTGAAGAAGTGCGATATAAAATGTATTGCTAGAGCAACGTAAGACCTCTAATGTTTTTATGAATGCTTCACACTTATCCAAGACCAACATAGCTGCAGTTGTGCCTTATCTTTAGAAAACTACTGAACAGTGGTGGATCTACGGAGAGA
The DNA here is from genome assembly GCF_917563875.1 of Diabrotica virgifera virgifera. Taxonomy (NCBI): domain Eukaryota; kingdom Metazoa; phylum Arthropoda; class Insecta; order Coleoptera; family Chrysomelidae; genus Diabrotica; species Diabrotica virgifera. Next base: position 74,825,764 of record NC_065445.1, on the reverse strand, counting down.
ATAGGGAATTCCCCCGGAACACGCTCCAAAATTAACGAAAAAATTGTTAAAACAAAAAATATATTAGCTGACATAATATATCAGCACTCCCATGAAAATGGCAGATTTCGATGCCATTTCGTTCGTTGCAATCCGTGACTGCACGCGGAGTATTTATTATCCTGGCTCACTTAGAGAGAAGAGCATATGTATTTCCTGATGAGGGGCTAAGAAACCCCGAAACCGGTAGAGATGCTTTCTGTACTCTCTGATTGAACTAGAATATAATACGACTGCAGTTTTGGGTTGCAACGAAATGGAAAATGTTTATAGTCCAGGGACTGAGGCTTTTCACCTCGCAATTTTTACAGAATGGATCGATTTGCTTGAAAATTTGAGAATAAGTAGTGGATGGTCCAAGGATCAAAATCTATATGATGTTGAAAGGCGCTTTTCCCATGGCGGTGGTTGCCACCCCATCTCGTGGGTGGAAATTTTTTATTATATTTTGACCGCAAAAGTTGATAAAAACGTCCATTCTAAGCAAAAAACGTTCTATACATTTTTTTGATAAAATTAATAGTTTTAGATTTATTCGCTATCGAAAGTGTTAGTTTTTTATCTAAAAAATCAATGTTTTTCAATGGTATACTCATTTACAATTCACTCAATTTTTGCCGTAGAAAAAAATTTTTCAAACCAAGTTCTTAGGAATTAATTAACCTACAATTTCATATTTAAACATTTTTCGTATCTCTGATGCTAATCTTTCTATTCTGAAAAAATGGCATTTTTTACCAAATTACAAAAATTCGTTATTCTCTTTAAACTCCAGTTTTTTACTAATCATTCTAAGACAGTCAAACTTCTAGAATCTATTAATAATACATAAATAAAGAAGAATGAATAAAGTCAATGACTAAAACACCGCTAACTTACATTAGTATGCTTCCAATTGGATTTCTCCTTTTTTTTTCAAAAAAATATATTGATTTTTTCACGCACCATTCAATATCCAGTCTCTGTAGGCTACAGGCTCACAACAAATATATAATATCATTATAGATTTCTTGTCAGATACACACACAATCCTATAAGATTTGTACGGGGGAGTGAAATTTTTTATGGTTTATGTTCAGATTTGCATCCTTTTATCATAACTGTTATATCAGTTTATCAGAAATCCATCATTGTTTTTATTGTATTATTATTGTATTGTGTTATTTGTTGTGTTAGTATATTGATCGTGTTTAATTTTGTATTAGGGATAGGATTGTATATTCTTTATTGCAACTGGCTGAAGACTAACGTCTATGCCATTAAATAAAAAAACCGTAACTTTTTTATTTTTTATCATAGAAAGTTTGGTAAAAACTAATTTTGTAAGTTTTTACAAGATCTATAAGGCTATTAATATCAAATCCTTTTAAAACCTTCAGTCACAAAAAGAGGTGACATTGAAAGGGTTGGTATAAAGGTGGTTTTTGCATGATATTACAAGTTTTAATAATCAATAGCAATTTACAGGTAATAAGAGGAATTAGAAATGAGCGAAATGAATTGAAAACAAACATACAAGACATACTAACCATATGGAATAAGCACTATAAAGAAAAATTCGAGGCAAGTAACCAACAAAATGAGGAGAGAGGACAGCAGGCAAGAGAAGTGGATAGAGACAATCGAGTAGACGAAATTCATATCAATGATATTGAAGAAGGATTCGCAAGAATAAAGATTGGAAAAGCGGGAGGTGCCGATGACATAGATCCGGAGATGATGAAGTACGTGGGCGACCGAGGCAAGCTTTGGCTACTGGAAATAATGAGGGAAGCATGGAGAACAGAAAAGATACCGGAAGACTGGGAAGAAAATTTATTGATACCAATACACAAGAAAGGAGATGAAGCGGAATGTGATAACCATAGGGCTATATGCTTACAATCAGTGGCATATAAAATCTACACCGGGATAATAGAAAGGAAGCTCAGGAAAGAACTGGAAGGAAAACTAGAAGAAGAACAAGCGGCTTTTAGGAAAGAAAGAGGAACAACAGATAATATATATACATACTGAGAAATATAATTGAAAGGAAAAACGAAATAGGAGGAGACTTATATATTACGTTTATAGATAATAAAGCTGCTATTGATTCTATAAATAGAGAAGTAATATGGTCAGCAATGGAAGATCTGAAAATCCCGCAAAAGATAGTAAGCGTGGTAAAAAGTACATATAGAAACGTACTTGCTAAAGTACAAATAAACGGAAAGAGATCGCCAATAATAAACCTAAGGAGAGGAATAAAACAAGGGGACAGTCTCAGCCCAGTTTTGTTTATATTATTAATGGATAGAGTAATGAAGAGCGCTAAAAGAAGGTCAAGGCAATTACAGTCAATAATAGGGTACAGGAATTTAGTACCAGTGAGAATGGAGGAATTACTATATGCAGATGACTTAGTAATAATAGCAGACAATAAAGAGAAAATGCAAAAATTAATCGATATCTGGGTGGAGGAAATAGAAAATTTGAAAATGGAGGTAAATGTAAAGAAAACGAAGACCATGATAGTAATCCAAAAGAAAAGGGAAGAAATAAACCAAACGATATTTAGGTGCAAAAACTAAATAATAGAAACAGTCTCGACGTTTGAATACCTTGGAATAATAATATCAGAGGATGGAAAAAGAGATAAAAAAATCTCATACAGAGCAAAAAAGCAAATAAAATCTACTATGCACTAAATAAAATAATATTTGGAAAGGAAGAAATAGATAAAGAAATAAAACTGAAGGTATACAACGCAATCTCTGTACCAACTTTAATATATGCAAGTGAGACATGGGTAAACAATGCAAAAATAGACAGTACAATAAACGCAGCGGAGATGAAGCAGCTAAGAAAAATAGCAGGAAAAACGAAATTGGACAGAATAAGAAATGAAGATATTAGACAAAGACTGAAACAGGAATCGATAATAACCAAGATACAAAAAAGAAAATTAAAATGGTATGGACACATTAACAGAATGGACCAGGGAAGACTACCAAAGCAGGTGATGGAATCGAAAAGATATGGTAAAAGAAGGAAAGGGAGGCCAAGGAAGAGATGGATCGATCAGATTACAGAAATTGGACAGGAAAAAGGAAAAACACATCAACAAATGAAAGAGTTAGCAAAGGACCGCAAGAAATGGAAGAGGGGCATAAGGAGTTTCGAAAAAGAAGAAGAAGAATTGTCAATAGCTCACTCAATTTTTGCAGTAGAAAAAAATTTTTGCAAACCAAGTTCTTGGGAACTAAATAAGCTACAATTTCATATTAAATATTTTTTCGTATCTCTGATGCTAATATTTCTATTCTGAAGAAAAGGGCATTTTTTACCAAACTACAAAAACTCGTTATTCGCCTTTAACTCCATTTTTTAAAAAGTAATCATTCTAAGCCGATCAAACTTCTAGAACCTATTAATAATGCATAAATAAAAAGACCGAATTAGTTTAATGACTAATTTTAATTAGGGTGGTGTTTATGGGGTTTTTCCCCATGACTTTTTGCTGAAAAAAATAGGGACTAGCATTATTTTCATTATAAGTCACTTAATTTTTAAGCTAGAGACTTTTTATTATTTCTAGAGATAGATACTTTTGAATACTTTAAATTAGTCTGAACAAGTTATCCTAGAAAAAATCCATTGCTTTCCCGTCTTTTGACTTTGAAACTACAATAATTAGCATTTGACGAAGAAGAGCTAACATATTAAAGTAAGCTCTATTACTATTTTTTTTTTTCCTGGAAGCCGTCTGTTGTGAACCGGTTGTACTGCAGCCACTTGGCTTATTGTACATCTTCCATTGTTTATGAAACCCATTCCAGAATTCTGGAACCCTGTACCAGCTTGTACAGGTCTAGTGGGTGGGTGCCATATAATTTTGGAGTTCATTTCGATGTCTCCGAAAAGTGTTTGCCGCCTCCGATCCAATGCCTCACAGTCATGCAAAATATGGTTGACTGTTTCAGGTTCTCTGTTACAGAGTCTGCAGCTCAAGTCTCCATGAAACAGCCCCATTGTATGCAGGTGACCCTTAACTGGCGCATGTCCAGTGAGGAAACCTGTTATGACTCTGAGCTGATTCCTGCTTGTTTTCAGCAGTAACTCAGCTCTACTAGCACATGTCCGTCCGATATACATCTTGCCATGTGTTTGACCGGGTACACTCTCCCAGTGTGAGTTGTGTTGGCTTCGGATCCAGGCTTTTTTTCGTTCGCGGACGGTGCTTTTTGGCACTCCCACGGCCGGCTCTGGACCCAGGTATTTTGTAGCTGATGCTCTCTTGGCAAGTGCATCAGCTCTTTCATTGCCGTATATGCCCCGATGACCTGGAACCCATACCAGTATAACACTGTTATGTTGTGCCAGTCTATCAAGTTCTTGTCGACATTCCCACACCAGCCTAGAGTTCACCTTAGGGCTTATAAGAGCCCCAATGGCTGCTTGGCTATCTGTGCATATGTTAACCCGCTGCAGTTCGAATGCCCTCAGGTTGTTTTCTCTTGCACACTGCAAGATTGCAAAAATCTCTGTCTGAAATACGGAGGTACATTCTCCCAGTGGAATAGAAATGTTGAAATTTCCACCACTATAGAATATTCCTGCGCCCGAACCGTCTGCAGTTTTAGACCCGTCCGTATACCAGGTGCAACCCTGCAGTCTGGGTCGAGAGTTTCCTCTGTCCCATTCGTCTCGCGGGCAAATGTCCACTTGAAAAGGTACCTCAGGCACATATCTTGATGTCATATGGTCAGAAATCATCATCCATTCGGCATCATTAATTTCATTCGTTATTTTACTATGTCCTGATTTAACTGGTACGTTGCTCAGGTTTTCTCACAGTCTATAATAGCCCATTCTCGCCTCACCTCTTATTGTTATATGTAAAGGAGGGAGATCCAGTAGTGCCTCCATAGCTGCCGTAGGTGTGCCCCTCATAGCCCCCGTGATCCCGAGACAAGCAAGTCTTTGCACCTTGCTTAATTTGATGATGGCACTTTTTTGCTGCACTTTTGGCCACCATACCACTGATGCATATGTAATTGTGGGTTTTACTACCATGTTATAAGTCCAATATACCATGTCTGGTCTCAAACCCCACATTTTTCCATGAGTACGTCTGGCTACCATTAACGTAGATACCGCTCTCTTCGTTATTCTTTCTATCTGCTGATTCCAAGTAAGTCTTGAGTCTAATATTATCCCGAGATACTTTACTTCACTCACCAGATTTAAATGTATACCATTTAGACTTAGAGGACCCAATTCCTCTGAATTCCTTCTTTTAGTAAATTTCATGATTTTGGACTTTAGAGGACTGATGTTAAGCCCTACATTTGAAGTCCATTCTGTAACTACTGTCAGAGCGTGTTGCATTCGATCTCTGACTGTACCATTAAATTTTCCGTGGGCTAAGATGACTAGGTCATCCGCATAGCCCAGGACGTGATGCCTATCGTTGTCGAGTCTAGCTATCAGGCCATCCATGACCAGATTCCACAATAGAGGAGATAAGACTCCCCCCTGTGGGCAGCCTCTGGCTACCTGAGCTGACACTGTATCCCCTAGCAACGTAGCATATAACACACGGTTTCTCAGCATGCAGTCTATCCATCTACAGCTTGTTTCGTCTATTCCTTTTAGACGGATCGCCCTTGTGATCGCTTCGTAAGAGGTGTTGTCAAATGCTCCCTCAATATCGAGAAATGCACCCAACATCACCTCTTGGTTTTCTAGAACGTACTCCACTCTCTGTACAAGATGGTGCAGTGCCGTTTCTGTGGAGACTCCCACTCTATTACTATTGGTCTTAAAGAAAATAAAAAAAAAAACGGTTTTGTTGATTTTTTTAAAAGGTATAGATTTTTGTTAAGTAAAGTTGTTTTAATCAAACGAAAACTTTTTGAGTTATTAGCAGAAAACTGATTAAAAACATTGATTTTTTCGATATAAAACTTTCGATAGCGAATAAATCGAAAACTATTAATTTTATCAAAAAAATGTATAGGACGTTTTTTTGCTTAAAATGAATGTTTTACCAACTTTTGTGGTCAAAATATAATAAAAAATTTCCACCCCCGAGATGGGGTGGCAACCAGCTTCATGGTAAAAGCGCCTTTTGGCATCATATAGATTTTTATCCTTAAACTATCCACTACTTATTCTCAAATTTTTAAGCAAATCGATCCAGTCCGTAAAAATTGCGAGGTTTTGTCCTATTTTAAGCTTCATTACTTGAACTATTATTCATTTTTAATTTATATATTTACTCTATTTCGAGTATATAGGGAACCATTCTCGCTGGAAATTTACCGCCTGAACAGATTAGATGTGAATTATAAATTGAAAAATTCCCTCATTTTCTTATAGTCTCAGAATCCGTTTGCATTATTAGAAGCCTCGGATGGTGTAACCAGAGAAGGTTTTCCATTGTTTTTAATCTGCTAGGATATAAAATAGTATCTTAAATATCATTTTATGTGCTATTAGATTAAAAACTTAAACTTTTTGAAGTTATACTTCTTTAGGCGCGATTGACAGTCAAATTTCATAATACTGCGCGCATGCGCACACAGACAGTATGGCGTTTAGTTGCTTAATCTTTCAAGTTATGTTTAAATATATCAGTGCAAGAAAAGGTGTGAAAAGGATATATTAGTGTTTTTAGTAAATAGATTTATTATAATTTCTGTGTCTTTGGATTTGTCTTCCTCAGGAGTTAGATGAGTATTATTAAAACATTTTATTGTATATTTATTATACTACTTCACCTTGTCTGTGTGTTACCGTGAATTGTCATTATATACGTCCGAACCGATACAGACAAAGTCCTCGTAGCGTATTTGGTATAACATTCGACAAGAGATCGAGATGTCTTGAGTTCGAATCCGAAGCAATCCTATACCTTTTTTTATTTTTTTGAAAGCGGTAAGCACAAAATTAGTTTGGTGTTTAAAAAAATTAAAACAAACTGTTTAAAGTATATTTATTTTTAAGAAATCATATAATAGAAGTATAACTTCTTACGTGCGTACAAAGTACACACACATTCTTTTTTTTTTATTATAATACTGAACAGAGAATTAAATATTTTTTCAAATGAGCTAGCACACGACGCCTATTCTCATTTAAAAAAATCATCGATTACGTTATCACGCTCAGATGGATAACATTACTAGTATGATGCCAAAAAATTATAACTTAAAAATTAAATTCAATCTGTTGCAGGATTTGTCTCCAAAATGATCCGAAAAAATGCATTTATCTTTCGTGGACCTTAAGAAAGCATTTGACAGAGTCAAATTAAAGGACGTTATCCATTTGTTATACTCAAGAGAGGTACCTCTAGAATTAAACCGATCGAAAACATCTACCAGAACAACACAATAAAAGTAAAAGTAGAGGATGAACTAACCGACCCAATTGAAGCTGACAATAGGATAAGACAGGGGATTGATTCCTTGATCCTGTATTGTTCAACCTGATCATGGATGAAATAATAAAAAAAAATAGAACTAAAAAAGGATACCAAATGGGAGAAAAACAACTTAAAATAATCTGCTATGCAGACGATGCAATACTAATCTCTCAAAGTAAAGATGATTTACAACGTATACTGCACCAATTTAACATAACCACCAGAAAATAAAACATGTTAATTTCCCCAGAAAGACAAAGTGCATGGTTACAACAACAAATCCAATAAGATGTAAATTGGAGCTAGAGGGTCACATACCAGAACAAGTGATGGAATCTAAATATGTAGGTATCACACTATCTAGCTACGGAAGGCCCGAAACAGAAGTAGAAGATCAAGTTAATATGTACAGCAAACAGAGCCGAAGGTTGCCTGAATGACACAATATGGAGAAATAAAAATATCGGAAAAGAAATAAAAGGCAGAATTTACAAAACAGTCATCAAACAATCAGACCAATAATAACATACGCGGCAGAAACACGACCCGACACAGAGAAGACAAAACGACTGCTCGAAACAGAGGAGATGAAAACCCTTTGAAAAATCGATGGTAGGACTATATGGGACAGAGCTAGAAATACAGATATACGACGGAGATGCAAGGTGGACAACATTAATAACTGGGTAAGAAACAGAAGAATAGAATGGAATGACCACATAAGCCAAATGACAACAAATAGGGTCATGTCTATACAAAAAGAAGATGAAGACTATATTAAATTAAGGCTAAAAACAAAATAGGTTAGATTGTTACTTGATAGATTGTTTGCCGAAAATGGCGCCAAAAATTTATTTATGCTGCCTTAACAAAATATAAAATATAGTGCCTTAATAAAATAATAATAAACAGCAAGCACTCTATAGGTCGATGATTATAAACTTCTTTTAGCCTGATTTCGTAGGTATGTTAAAAAACTAAGATAAAATTTTAAGAGATTTCACTAGTGTTAAAATAGTTATTTATGAAACAGTTCGTGAAGTATGCTTTTTGCGAACTCACGCGATTTTTAGAGCACGAGCGACAAGGAAGCGAGTGCTATACATGGTGTAAGTTCGCAAAAAGTACTTCACGCACAGTTTCATACAATATTTTATCTACGATAAACAAATAAAAAAACTGTGGCTCTTCGTCACTGGAATTCATTTCTATTCTATAATGTTTAGAACTTTGACATTTAAAAATCTTAACTACTTTCAAACCACAAAACTGTCAAAAATTTTGTTCTAAGTCATTGCTCATATTGTCATCACCATGACAACGTGAAATTTAAGGATATTTGATTATATGAAAGTGTGCTAAAAAACCCATTGAAAGTGTGCGAAAAAGTAAATCCCATTTAAAATACATTGTTACTTCACGCACACTTTAAACCCTTCACGCACTACTATCTATAATGACAGTTTTCACAAACTAAAAACTTATACATAATATGACATAGAGTAGATAAAAGTTATTATACAGAGTTTCAAAAGTTATGCATCACTTAAAATTATGCTCATTTTCATATGTATATCTAGAAAGGTGGTAATATCGTAGAATGCTCAGAATATCATGGGTTCAATGCATTTCAAGTACAGAAGTCTTAAACAGAGTAGGTCAATGTGAAGGTGACTTATGAAGATGATCAAAAAGAGAAAACTTGAATATCTGGGACATATAATGATAGGTAGCAGCTAAAGGATACTGCAGTTAATGTTCAATGTAAAGATCGACGGAAAAAGAGGAATTGGTAGGACGAAATATTCATGGCTCCGAAACCTTCGTTAATGGGCTGGCTTGTCAGCAGATCAATTATTACATGCCGCACAAGATCGGAAACAATACAGACAAATGTCATGGAAGCTACCCACGGCTAAAATTTGGGCACGGTACTTAAAGAAGGAGATCTAGAATCACCTCAGGCCTCAGCGACTTCTATTCATCATTCAAGTATTTCCGTTTCCCAATGAAAATCCTGTATATTGATATGGACAAAAAGTCGATCCGGACCATCCAGAAAATGGTATTCAGATTACCGTAAATGTCTATTTAAAGGTGAGAAATACGAAATTTCTAAAATTGTTTTCTAAATTTACCAGATGTCAGCTTATCTGTGTTCGACAACATTGTATAGAACCTCAAAATTGGTAAAAAATGAGTTTTGCATTGTTGTCACAGCAAAAGCTTTTCATTCTTTTTTTTTTGTTACTTACTCACTTTCATCCTAATTTGTCTCTATTGAAACTTCAATAAATCCTGATAATGTTTCTCTCTCGCCACAGGCAGAATTTTTTCCACAGTAGTGCTGATCCCACATTCGGGCGGAAAATAATTAAAAATCAATTGGAATGACGTCAATGGACGCTCGCAGGTGTAAATATGTTCAAACAAGTGTGCCGTGATAAACAATCAGCTTTTGCTTTGCGGAGAAGGGAATAGGGTAATTCTCTGATACAAAAGCCAATTATTCTATAATGAAAAATATTGGTTGGTTTCGCTAAAGTGGATAGCGAAATGATTGAATATAAACATAGTTTCAAAAGTTATGCATCACCTGAAATTATGCTCATTTTTATAACTGATTTTTTCATGAACAGATTCGGAGATTCCGCTAATTTTTTTCTTTGGTATTAGTCCTGTCGCCAGGGGGGTACAACGGCCTCCTTTATTCAGATGGACTTACCTAAGTTTTTTTATGTATTTTGACCCGTAGAACGCGAATTTTTTGGGTAAGAGTTGATCCGGATGTCGATTAGATTGTTATAAACAAAGAACTTGAGGAATTACATAACAGCGATTTCTCGCAAATCAAAACATTTTTTTGTATTTTTTGGGATCATTCTAAGCAAAAAATGTTCTCACAAGTTTTTTCGTAGGATGCACAATTTTCGAAATAAACGCGGTTGAACTTTAAAAAAATCGAAAAATTGCAATTTCTGAACGCGAATAACTTTTGAAAAAAAAAATAAAATAGGAATTCTGCTTACCGCATTTGAAAGTTCAAATCGAATTTCATCGATTTTAAATATTTGCATTGCTAAAAATTTATTTTTTTACTGTTAAACAAGCTATAAACACATAGTGTTTCCCGTGCCCAATACATGCGTTTTAACGCATTCGACGTAGAAATAGCTTCGTTTGCACTTGTTACCTACTCTACATAATACTCGTTCGATTTTAAATAGGAGATCATTGAAAACATCACTCAATCACTATGTGTTTATAGCTTTGTTCAACAATAAAAAAATAAATTTTTAGCAACGGAAATAATCAAAACCGATATAATTTGACTTGAACTTTCAAATGCGGTAAGCAGAATTGCTATTTTATGTTTTAATCAAAAGTTATTCGGGTTCAAAAATTGCAATTTTTCGATTTTTTTAAAGTTCTACGAAAAAACTTGTAAGAATTTTTTTTTGCTTATAATGACCCAAAAAATACAAAAAAAATTTTGCTTTGCGATAAATCGCTGTTATGTAATTCCTCAAGTTCTTTGTTTATAACAATCGTATCGACATCCGGATCAACTGTTACCCAAAAAATTCGTGTTCTACGTGTCAAAATACATAAAAAACACTTATGTAAGTCCATCTGAATAAAGGAGGCCGTTGTACCCCCCTGGCGACAGGACTATATTTACACACTTTGCACACTGGCAAAGGTTTGCTTAAACTTTGTACTTATACCGGGTGGAAGAAAAGATATAATTTTCTTATCTTAAGTTGGAGACGCCCTGTAGGGAGGACAAGGTACAATTGTGAGTATAAATCGAAATCATATTGTACTCTTACGTCTTATGGACATTTGGTTTTTTGAATGCCCCTTATATCTTTGGAAACAAAGAAAATATACGGTTTTATTCTTTCACATGTGTTTTAACAGAAACAAAAGTTTGAGACACCCTGTAGGGAGGAACTGGTATATAGGTGAGTATACATCGACATTGTGTTGTATTCTCATATTTTGTGAATATTTTACTTTTTTACTTTTTCTGATATATTCAATTACAAGGAAACCAGGTTTTACTCTTTAATATATGGTTTAACTGAGGACACGCGAGACGTGAGAAGGAGGCCATGTCTTATATTATATGTTACAGTTCAAGTTGATTATCCAGTTGGAGTTGACTTTTCCTAGTTCGAGTCGACTCAAACGGCTGGTTTTAGTAAAAGTTGATTATAAATATAAAATGAAGATTTTTATTCAACATTTACTGGTAAAAGTAGACTCCAACTAGTTAAAGTATACTCTTCCCAATGCCATTTAGTAAAAGTTGATTCACACAAACAACCGATTCTAGAAATTAAATGTTACTGTATTTTATGTTAAAATCGTGATATTTTTAGTCCAGGCTGTATCGTCGCCTCCATTAGGTAAATTACTCCAGTTCGATTTTTTTTGCACAAACTTACTCAAAATGAGGTCCTTATAACGAATCCACAGGGTGTCAGGTGGTACCGTAATCGAAAAATTGTTTAAATAATTTTTTTAAATAAATTCACAAAAAAAAATTCACTTCGGACATTTTTTTTACATCATTTGGGTCATTCAGAGCAAAAGAGGTCTTTTGTGATTTTTCTGTAAAATTTATTGCTCTCGAGTTATACGCGATTTAAAATTTGAAAAATGCGAAAATGACCATTTTCAAGGCTTAATAACCCAGTTAAAAATTATTATTATGAAAGTCAGAAAGTCACCAATCAAGTTTGAACAACCCCCTACCCCCCCTACAAGGTACTGAAGAAATATTTGTCATTATTTTATTACTAAGCTGTTATTTTTAATTATTAACAATGAGCGCTAGGAGCGTATTGAGGCGGCTGTCAATGTGAGTGCGACTGAGATGCACCATTGGACGGTCGGAATGGAGGATCTTACTCGCACTCACATTGACGGCCGCCTCAATACGCTTTTAGTGCTCATTGTTGATAATTAAAAATAACAGCTTAGTAATAAAATAATGACAAAAATTTCTTCAGGATCTTGTAGGGGGGGCTTTAAACTTTGATTAGGTGACTTTTTGACTTTCATAATAATAGTTTTTAATCGAGTTATTAAGCCTTAAAAATGGTCATTTCGCATTTTTCAAATTTTAAATCGCGTATAACTCGAAAACTATCAATTTTAGAGAAAAATTAAAACAGGCCTTTTTTGCTCCGAATGACCAAAATAATCTAAAAAAATTTGTCCGGAGTGAAATACTTAGTTATTTATAAAACAGTTCGTGAAGTATGCTTTTTGCGCAGACGCGATGTTTAGAGCACGAGTGGACCGAGTGCTATACATCGCCAAAGTGCGCAAAAAGTACTTCACGCACAGTTTCATACAATATTTTATCTACCAAAAAACAAATAAAAAAACTGCAACTCTTCGTCACTGGAATACATTCCTATTTTACAGTTTTTTAGAACTTTGACATTTAAAAATTCAAACTTATGTCAAACCACAAAACTGTCAAAACTTTTTTTGTAATTTATTGCTCACATGTCATCACCATGACAAGGCGAAAGTTAAGGATATTTGATTATATGAAAGTGTGCTAAAAAACAGTGCGAAAAAGTAAATCCCATTTAAAATACATTATTACTTCAGGCACACTTTAAACTTTAAACCCTTCATGTACTGCTATCTATATTTACAATTTTCACACAATAAAAACTTATACATAATATGAGGTAGAGTAGATAAAAAATATTTTTGTGAATTTGGTTAACAAAAATTAGTTAAACAAATTTTCGACCGCGGTACCGCCTGACACTATGTATTTGTTATAAGGATTTATTTGTTTGAGTAAGTTTGTGTAAAAAAACCGAATCAGAATAATTTACCTAACGGGGCGACGTTACAGCCTGGACTAATAAGCAGCGGCGGATCCAGCATCGTTAAGAGGGGGGCCGATTGGCTAAAATGAAAATCGGATCGAAGAACTGCAAAATACCTGTTCAGTAATTTTTAAGAATCTATCGAATGACACCAAATACGGCCCCCCACTCCAACCCCTGGAGGTGGGGTGGGGCTAAATTTAAAATCGTAATGGAAACCCCCAGTTTTTATTGCAGATTTGGATTCCTTACGTAAAAGTAAGCAACTTTTATTCGAGACATTTTTTCTATTCCATAGAAATAGAATAATATAGAAATAGTCTGTCTCGAGAAATACACTTCCAAATGAAAAACTAAAAAACACATGTTTAATATTTTTCAAAACCCTATCGAATGACACTGTGTCGTGTTTGGTGGCATTCGATTATTCGATAGGATTTTGAAAAATATTCAACTTGTGCTTTTTGATTTTTCATTTGAGAGTGTGTTTCTATAGATATTAAACAATTTCTATAAATTACCTATGGTATCATGATAAATCGTTTCTCCGATTATAGCGCCATCTATCCAGAATTCGAAAAAATGTCCTGAATAAAAGTTGCTTACTTAGGAATACAAATCTGCAATTAAAACTGGGGGGTCTCCATTACATATTTTAAAGTTACCCCCATCCCACTTCCAGGGGGTTGAGTAAGGAATCGTGTTTGGTATCATTTGATAGATTTTTAAAAAATTTTGAACACATACATATTTTTCATTTTTTCGATCCGATATTCATTTCGCGAAATATTCAACGGTTTCGCTACTTTTGGGTTGGGACACCCTATACAGGGTGTAACAAAAATACAGGTCATAAATTTAATCACATATTCTGGGACCAAAAATAATTCGATTGAACCTAACTTACCTTAGTACAAATGTGCACATAAAAAAGTTACAGCCCTTTGAAGTTACAAAATGAAAATCGATTTTTTTAAATATATCGAAACTATTAGAGATTTTTTAACGAAAATGGACATGTGGCAATCTTATGGCAGGAACATCTTAAAGAAAAATTATAGTGAAATTTGGGCCACCCATAAAAATGTTATGGGGGTTTTGTTCCCTTAAACCCCCCCAAACTTTTGTGTACGTTCCAATTAAATTATTATTGTGGTACTTCAACTTCAACTAGCAAAAGTTGATTTAAATTTTTAAAATAAACTTTTACTGCTCGTTTCAGTTGAAGTTGACTCGAACTAGGAAAAGTCAACTCTAACTGAGAATCAACTTGAACTGTAACATATACACTAAGAAGAAATTATTTCCTATATATAGTGCGAAAGAAACAAAGTGTTCAAAGAAAGATAATCTCTCTGCAATGTACCTCTCGCTATTTGAGGAGCCTCCACGTAGACACCAAATCCGTACTTACTCTAAGGAAATTACACCGCAAATCATCACAGAGCCTCCATTAAACAATCTCGTCTCTCTTATGTTGCGCTGTGAATACCGCTCACTTAGTCGACAAATAATTCTTAAGGTGTCGACCAGAATTATTAACGTTATATTGGGTTGTAAAGCTAGTTCGCGTCCGCAGGATAATACTGCAGGTGCACCCTGGATAATCTAAATGGACTAGCACAAGAGGCACCAGACAATCTTTTCCAAGATCTCCTGGCAGGAAGATATTACAGTTTTTTAAGTAACTAAAGATGAGACAACTACTAATAAATACTGTACGAGCGTGCCAATTTAGTATCGAAGGCATGAGAAGAGCAAACATTTAGTGGAGGACTGTCCGATCATATCCTACGATTGCAGTCGATTGAATATGTCAACTAAATTTTTGTATGTAAAAACTAATTATTATTTACAATATATTGTTCTTTTTATTTATGTACAAAAACTGTGATGTAGCCATACGTTAAATAAAATAAATGAACGTTATGTGCCTTTCTGCTTTTAGGGTTTTGTTAACTGTTATTGTTATTGTTAAATTAGTCTTGATTCAGTTGAAACATATCATGCTAAAGAATAAAACCGTCTATTTTCTTTGTTTCTAAAGATATCAGTGAAAATAATAAACAAAAAATTAGCGGAAACCGTTAATCTGTTCACAAAATAATCAACTATGGAAATGAGTTTAATTTTAAGTGATGCATACCTTTTTAAACAATGTGCAATAACTTTTTAACATGAATGAAATCTCTTACACGAATGAAATTTTACCTTAATGTTTTAATATAACTACAAAATCAGGCCAAAAGATGTTAATAATCATCGACCTATAGTGCTAGCTGTTTATTATTATTTTATTGATAGTTCATTCATTTAAGCAATTCACCTCGCAATTCTAAAAGCCTTAATGGATTTGTTTGAAATTTTGATAGTAGCTCAACAATGATGCAAATAACAAACCTGACTTGGTGCCAATGCATGCTTCCACCCCGGGGGTGAATGCCACCCTTTCTCGGGGGTGGAAATTTAAAATCTCAAAATGACACCGGGAATCGATAGAAAATTGAATTTTATGAAGAAAATGTAAAATAAAATTTTTTTACTTAACTTAAGAATTTCTGAGTTATTCGCGATTGAAGATTAAAAAAAAACACGTTTTTCAATAGTTTTTCGCGAATAACTCGAAAATTACAAAAAACAAAGAAACTAGTCAGTTTTGATTAAATTTTTTAGATAATATTAAGCAACTTATACAAAAATGATTAATTTTTCATAGAAAATATTAATAATCATTTTTTAAGTACTTCTTTATACCTTCAAAATAAGCTTTGATAAAAGCCTCTAGCATAAAAATTAAGCGAGTTATGACGAAAATTATTCAAATACCTCGAATGTATAAAAGAAAAAATGATGGTAAAAACTTGTTTTAAGCAAATTTCTTTTTTTTTCGATTTTTCAAAAAATAGGTTATTTTTTCAAAATATCTCAAAAACTATAGAATTTATGAAAAAAAGAGTTGTGACTAAAAACTTAGCTTTTTTATACTAAAAATTTTGCTTGTTTTATTACTCACGTAGCTTATAAATTAAGCGAGATATAAGCGTTTAAAATATTTATTTCAATGCAAAGGGAGCGTCTTTTTAGCCATTTAACATTAAAATTCTCTGAACAAGATGGTCTAGAAAGATTGCGGTTCTCATGATCTTATAGCTTACGAAATTCCGTACAAGCCTTACAAAGCTTAAATGGAAGCCAAGTTATTGGTAAAAAACCAAATACATTTTTCTAGAGATAATGTTTAAAAATTACGGAACGTCTAAATTTTGATGTTTTTGGAG
The DNA here is from genome assembly GCF_917563875.1 of Diabrotica virgifera virgifera. NCBI lineage: Eukaryota > Metazoa > Arthropoda > Insecta > Coleoptera > Chrysomelidae > Diabrotica > Diabrotica virgifera. The sequence continues at coordinate 74,809,172 of NC_065445.1, read as the reverse complement.
TATTTATTATTTTATACATGCAGTATTTGCTTTGTATTTACATATCTCTCAATGTTGCTGATTGGGGATGGACAAAAGTGAATGGCACCTTGGTACCAAACAAAATGACGGATATTCCTACACCGGAAGAACTACTTTAAATGATATTTTTGCAATTGCAAAAAAGAATGTGGCTCACTTGTGGATGTCGCAAACTTGGATTATATTGCAATCAATCTTGCGGTTCTTGCTCTGGTGATAGCTGCTAAAATTGTTCTCCTGTCGACCAAGAAGAAAAGGAAGTTGATGCAGAAGAAATAGACGAAATTGGAAGTTGAAATTAAATTATTGATATATACTTTAAAAATCATATTAATTTTATACTTAATTTAATGTTGTAAAATAAATATTTTTCTTTATCATCAAAATGTTTAAACAGTTTAATTTCCCTCAAACGTATATTTTTATGAGATACAAATTTTTTAAATATCATAAGCAACAATGAATTTTCATTTTCTTGACGAATTCCTTTACTTCAAGCTTTCAAAAAGATTTTTTCCCCAATTTTTATGAGAAGTGGTAGTTTTTAGGGGTTGATTCAAATTAATAACTTGAATCAGGTTTTTTTTTATTTAAATAATATATATTTTTTCTATTTAAGATCGAAAATAAAATGATTTCATAATCTCAGCAATTTTTTTATTAACTGTATGAGGGGTAGTATTTAAGAGTAGTTACATATAAAAATATAGAACTATTAGTTATATTATAAAAAAACAACAAAAATTAACATGTTTAAACATATTGATGCCTATAACTGCTTCCATTTATTAAATTTCAATTTTTTCCTAAGTTTCATTGTTAGGGGTGGTATTTGGTGGTTGTATTATTAAAAAAATTAAGTGTCAGATTTCTTGTACTTAAAGGAAAGAAATTCTTCTATTACGATCCGAAATAAAAAAATTTCATATTTCTTGAACATATTTTTTAAATAATCTTTTTATGACGGGTTGTTTTTAAGGGTTGTGAGCTGTAAAATATCATAATATTAAAGTCATGATGCAAAGCAATTAACATTTAACATATTTGCGTATAGTTATAGCCCATTTCCGCTTTAAATAATTAGTTTTCAATTTATTGGAGTAAGGGGTAGTTTTCACCCCTTAAAAATAAAAAGCATACTTTGCGACCAAGTCAGGTTTGAAGAGGAGGGTAAACTAAACTTAATTCGAGATTTTCAAGAAGACCGATGAAGGCAATTAGAATTGCGAGGTTTGGATCCATTTTAAGCTTGAATGATTGTACTATGAGGCAATATTTATATTTTATATTGTGTTAATGCACCATAATTAGTGTGACCAACTCCAATTTAGTCGAATCTGGGACATGGCTGAAAAAATACCTGAAATCCGGGACTTTTCAATGAAAATCGGGCCATTTTTTTTTAATATAGAACCTTAATATCATCATTTTATCGATTATTTAACATTTTTATGTTGACAATATTTTTGATGGAATTAAGCCACAATTGATTGTAATGATTAATAATTAATGTACCTAATTATTTCATTTTTGTTAGTTTTTGACGTTTCGACTTTCAATCAGGAAATCGCTCTCAAAAGAGGAAATGTAAATATAACCTTAGGTTAATATAAAAATGTGTTATAAATGTAAAAAAGCTGATTGTGGCTTAATCCCATCAAAATATAATAATTGTCAAACATGCCACAAGAAAACAGCTTCAGAACATTTTTATGTTGATTGCTTCTTACTATCATGTTTTTAATGTTGTTCTGAAGCTATTTTCTTGTGGCATTTTTACAATTTTAACTATTTAGAATGGGAAATAAGCCACAATATTATTAAAAAATGATTTTTATTATTTTGACAACGGCACCCGATTTGGGCGTCGAAACGTTAATAAAAATCATTTTTTAATAATATTGTGGCTTATTTCCCATTCTAAATAGTTAAAACTATCATGTTTGTCGAACGATTGAATATGCTTCTTAAAAATGAAAAGAAACCCATTAAAAACCAATCGTCTGTTGTTTTTGAATTGTCTTTCCAGAAGACGATAATTAAAATACAGAAACGAAAAAAATCCACAGTTCATCAAAATAGAATTTTACCAAAACGTTGAAAATTCGGATGGCCGATGTCCGGGACGCCAGGATACGACTTCGTAATTCGGGCCATGTCCCGGATTTTTCGACTAGATGGTCACACTAACCATAATTAAATTTTTGGCGCATTCGCCATTTTCGGCAAACAATCTGGGCAAACAAATTATGAATAGTCCAGGGTAATAAGGTTTTTTCCATGACACTTGAACAGCCAGGGTACTGAAACGTTTTTTCGACAGGTAATACCTATTGGAACAAATTATAACTATTTCCTGCGTAGGATCTGGTGGCCGTTTTTATTTATAAACAATTAAGTGTCAAAAAAGGCATTTTTCAGTTTTTTTTCAAATCAATGGAAAACAGAAAAACTTATGGCTTTTTTAGTACAAATATCTTCGAGATTATGGAAAAAGCTTTAAAATGACGTTTTACAAAATTTGATATACTCCTTTATTGTTAATATAATTGCGAAAAAAGTGGGAATTGCAAAAAAAATATTTTCGCAATAACTGTTACAAAAATTAGTGTACAGCTTTGAAATTCTTGTCAAATAAGGTCTTTGGTGCTTAATATGTGATAAAAATTTCAAAGTGATTCATTCAATTGTTTAAATTTTATTCAAATTGTTTATCCCAGAGAGCATTTTTTTGCAATAACATAAGTCAGAAGAAAATCACGTTAGAACCATTCCACAGGTTTAAAATGAAAGAGCATGAGCTATATTTTCAACTTGGTTTAAAAAAGTGAATAATAAATGCATTTATTAGTAATAAATAATTATGTATCGTAAATCTTTCTTTATACATAAATTATACATATTTATTACAATTTTTTATCAATTATGATATAGATAACATTATTTGGTAGTTGTGCACTTAAATCAGGGTAAAAAAGTTAATTTTTTTGGTAAATAGTTATTCAAAAATTTTACAAAGAAAAATTGACGATACTTTTGCATAATTATTTATTACTAATAAATGCATTTTTTATTCACTTTTTTAAACCATGTTGAAAATGTAGCTCATGCTCTTTCATTTGGCACCTGTGGAATGGTTCTAAGGTCATTTTTTTCTGACTTATATTATTGCAAAAAAATGCTCTCTGGGATAAACAATTTAAATAAAAATTAAACAATTGAATGAATCGCTTTGAAATTTTTATCACATATTAAGCACCAAAGAATCCTCATTTGACAAAAATTTCAAAGCTGTACACTAATTTTTACAACAGTTATTAAGAAAAATTTTTTTTTGCAATTCTGGCATTTTTTCGCAATTATATTAACAATAAATGAGTATATCAAAGGTTGTAATACGTCATTTTAAAGTTTTTTCCATAATCTCGAAGATATTTGTATTAAAAAAATCATAAGCTTTACTGTTTTCCGTTGATTTGAAAAAAAAGGAGAAAATGCCATTTTTGAGAGTTAATTGTTTATAAATAAAAATGGCCGCCAGATCCTACGCAGGAAATAGTTATAATTTGTTCCTATAGGTATTACCTGTCGAAAAAATACTTCAGTACCCTGGCTGCTGAAGTGTCACGAACAGGGCTTTTTTGTCTTATTACCCTGGCCTAGAAGGGCACAAGTCATAATCAAGTAGCAAAACCTGAAGATCTAACGGTTGGAACATATACTTTCGAAGTATATGTATGATAGAAAGTATAACTGCAGAAATTAACAGACATATATATTTAACGAATAGAGCTTACTATGGATTAAAGAAACTTTTACATAGCCACAAAAAGAACAAAAATATTAATACACAGAACTCTAATCAAGCCCGTCCTCCTTACGCGTCAGAGACGTGGACGATAACAAAATACGATGAAGAACGGTTAGGCTGCTATGAACGTAAAATCCTCAGATACATCTATAAAGGCATGCAGGAAAATGGATTATGGCGTAGACGCTATAATTTTGAGCTTTATCTCCCTTATAGTGAGCCTAGTATTGATAGATCTAAAAAATAAACAGGCTGCGGTGGTTAGGCCACTTAGAGAGAATTAATGAGGTGGAGCCGTCGAATCACATTTATAGCCAGAGACAGGATGGAGTGTGACACGTGTGGTCAAAATAGCAAGAGATATATCACCAATCGGTAGAAGAAGTATCGGCCGACCGCGCAAAAGATGGAGTGACACCTTCCATAGAGGTGTCAATCCGCCAATGAACAAGCAGAACTGCTTATAAACAGGAAGAAGAAGAAGAAGAAGAAGAAGAAGAAGAAGAAGAAGAAGAAGAAGAAGAAGAGGAAGAAGAAGAAGAACAAGAAGAAGAAGAAGAAGAAGACAGGATGGAGCGAGGGGAAGAGGCCGGCCCAGAGCACGATTTAGAGACCAGGTGGAAGATAACTTGCGAGTGTTAGGAGTGCGAAATTGGAAAACAAAGGCAAAGGATAGGAAGGAAGAGAAGTTGATTCTGGAACAGGCCAAGACCCACCATGGGTTGTGGAGCCAATGATGATGATGATGACGGTGATGTACAAAAAGGTTTATTCACTGTGAAGTCAAAAACCGTTTTATTCCACAGTTCAAACGATAAACGAAAACAACTCTTATGAGCCAATAGATGTACCTACCTACAGATGCACAATTAAATGTTTTGAAGTCCTTAAAATGAAAGTTTAGTTGCAGTTTTAGAAACTTTACATTATGTATACAGTTTTGTTAAATTCAGTGTCAAAAACTGATCGTCCTATTTAAACCGATTATTTATACGAATTTCATTTAATTATATTTTACCAACCAATATTCAAATAGCTTAAATTTTATTTTTAGCATTTTACAAAAATGTGATCAATAATGTCATAAATATTCATAAGTTTCAAAGCACATTTAATTCAATCAGGAAGTGAATTAAAATCACGGAATGAAAACATATACCGGATTTAAAATAATTCGGTCATAAATAGTCATTGAAATGAGAATTAAATAATGATGGATCGAGTGGACAGTTTATTTTCACAAATGTTGTTTATATCAATCTATAATCCACACTACACCAACTGTTTCCATTTTGCAGTATTCTTAATTAAAGTATGTAATATATATTTTTTAATAATTTTATATTATGTTAAAAGTTTTTAAACAATAGTTTCTACCACAAACATTTTGAACAAATGAAATGTAGTGTGATACAGATTTCAGATATATCACTACAACAAAAAAACCTTAAAATGTTATACCAATTGTTCCTAGATCATAGCTACCCATCAACTGTTTTGAAGAAAATCTTATTTAGCACACCATCGGTTACACAAAACACTGCCCAAAACCTTTCTTCTGTTGGCACTACCACTGTTGATCAAGAAGGTGATACTGTAGCCATAACATCCATGTCCACCAAATATTACACACTACCTTACAATACATATTTTAACACCGAAACTGACACGAATTTTCAACTCTGTTGGTGGCTTTAAGCTTGCTACAAAAACAGCTTTAATAATTAATTCAGTTTTCTCAAAACTCAAAGACAAAATTTTAAACGACAATATGTCAAATTTAGTGTATAGTATACCATGCACAAATTGCAATTTGCAGTATATTGGGCACTCTTCGAGACGATTGAGAGACCGTATTGCATCTCACAAGAGTGATTCCAGGAGATACCTAGACAGATGTAGCTTATCCATACATATAAGCAGAAGGTTTTCATCTGCCTTGGAGATGGTCCATGTCTCTAATCCATATGTTAACACTGGTTGTGTAAGGGTTTTGTATATAGTTATTTTTGTTTTTGGCTTAAGTTTCTGCTTCTCATATGTGTACTCAGTCCAAAATAGCATTTGTTTGCTAGAATTATCCTTCGCTTAATTTCTTCCGTCATGACGTTCTCCTTGGTGATCAGGAAGCCTAAATATGTGAATTTGTCCACCACTTCAAAGGTAGAGTTATCAACCCTAGATTGATGACCGATGTTTTTGCCTCTATTGTTGGGTGTTGATGCCATCATCTTAATTTTCTCCTCATGTACTTGCAGGCCTATATTTTTTGAGGCATTTGAGTTGGTGGTATACATTTCTTCTAGCTTGCGTGTTGTGCGGGCAACTAGGTCCACATCATTTGCATATACCAAAATTTGGGATGATTTATTAAAATATTTCCTTTGTTGTCTATTCGAGCATCTCTGACCGTCTTTTACAGAGCTATGCTGAAATGGAGACATGCCAGCGCATCTCCCTGTTGCAGCCCAACATGAGTTTCAAACGCCTGTGATTGTTCGCCCTGTATTTTGAATTTGCAAACAACTGTACGTATTGTAGCTTTAACCAATTTTATCAGTTTATCGGAGATGTGTAATTCATCTATGGCTTCATACAATTTATTTCTTATGACACTATCATAGGCCGATTTAAAATCAACGAAAAGATGTCGATATTTAATTTATTGATTTTTTCAGTATTTGCCTTATAGGTCTGGATCCCGCGTATGAAAGAAAGTTGATTAATAACAAGCTGAAAATTTGTTAATAGCTTAAGGGTGTCTAGTCGCATAAACTTTGATATATGGGAACACTGGAACAGGGGCAGTTTTAATTGTGGAACAGGTTAAAAATTTGGAACGGTCAGACCACTAAAACGGCACATTTATTTTGTCCGACAGAATAGACTTAAACTCTCCGAACAGAGATTAAACTCTCATGCAAAAATCAAACTTCTATTTATCACCTGTCATAATTCCTGTCATTTGACATATTCTGCATGTTCCACTCATTAAAACGCCCATTTGGTGATGAATAGCAGTCTGATTTTTGTATGAGAGTTTAATATCTGTTCGGAGAGTTTAAGTCTGTTCTGTTGGACAAAATACATAATGTGCCGTTTTCGTGGTCTGACCGTTCCAAATTTTCAACCTGTTCCACAATTAAAATTTCCCCTGTTCCAGTGTTCCCATATATCAAAGTTTGTCCGACTAGACACGCTTAAGCTATTAACAAATTTTCAGCTTGCTATTAAACAACTTTTTTTTGCATACGCGGGATCCAGACCTATTAGCACAAAGATATGGTCTGTTGTTGATCGACGTCGATCAGGCCTAAAACTACTTTGATATTCGTCAAGAAGGTCCTCTGAATATGCACTTAGGCGACCATATAAGGTACTCGAGGATATTTTGTATGCTGTGTTTAGGAGAGTTATTCACCTATTATTAATATTTATATAGTTTCTACTTTGTACATTCCAATTGATCACCCTTTTTATGTAGCGGGCCAACGATTCCAATACACTACTTTTCCGGGATTTGTTCCTCATTCCGGGCTCTTAGTATTATTTTATATATTTGAATAGTCAGAGTAGCACTTCCACATTTAATAATTTCCTCGGTTATGTCATCACTTCTTGGAGATTTATTATTTTTTAGGTGTTTTATTGCATCCTGTACTTCTTGGATTGATGGAGGTTCTAATGGTGTATTGTTGCTTGCTCCTGGTGATGGTTGGTTTGGATCTTATACTTCGATAGTAAGTAGTTCTTTATAGTGTTCCACCCACCTTTTCAATACTTCTTCATTTATGTTAAGTATATGCCCCTCCTTTTCCTTACCCTTACTTAGTCTGAGCCTTGGTTTGAATTCCTTTCTTGCGTAATTTAGAGTTTTATAGAATTTTCCTGTTTGATTTTCCTTTTTTAATACTAAACAAAGTAAACAACGTTTTTATGGGTATACTTATTCAAGCGACTAGACAAAATTTTCCATGTTTATGAAGGAATTTTCCTCTAATTTACTCTCAAGCCTTACATAAAAACGGTAAAAATGGAAATTAAAAAGTAAAATATGGAGAAAAGTATCGCCGCTCATGTCAACTTATTCCTAAACCAATATTCTTTTTCTGATAATAACGTGTCACACCGTTAATACTTTAGGCACTGACGAAACACACTCTGTTCGACATGTTGTCTAAAGATCTCTAGCTAAAAGGGTGAGATTTGTGAGATCCTCCTCTTTCGAATAAGCGGAGGAAAATCAGAAATTTTAAAGCAGAGTTGTAGAGATGGGATGATGAAAAAGGAAAACATATTTTTATATAATAATTTTTGTCACAAAATAATAGATTAACGTATTAAGTTAGGGATATTGTCAGTAAACTATGATCAATTTATAAATTTAATCATTATTATTTTTAAATTAAACATATTTTATAATTACAAAAATTATTATTCCCTCCAAAAAAAGTATATAAAAAAATTATCTATATGAAATAAAAAATAAATTTTGCATTAATAGACATTGTGCCCTAATAAGTCGTATATCCGCCAATGGCATCAATTATTATTGCTTGCTGCGTCGCATACGATTATGATGGTCGTTGTGGTAATTTTACCCTGACGTTGGGGTTGATTATCAGGAATACACCTAAATACCCATAATCTTGTTTATTCATCTACTTAATACAATAAAAGTGTACTCAGCTGATAGATGATGTTGTCTCGTTCGCTCGATTAGACTTAATAATAAATTATTAATTGATCATCTCGTCTTATTTTTGTATACAGAGTGTTCCAACGCAAATGTGACCCCCACCCCAGTAACTCAGAAACCAAGAGTTTTTCAGAATTAAAAAAAACATGTCAATTTATATTGAGGGGGGGGGGGCGAATTTTCATGCAAAACCCGTCCCCCTTTCCCTGCCCCGAATCAGCCACCCAGTTTTATTTAAATAGCAAGTGTAGTTGAGTGGCCCATCATTTGAAAGGTATTTGTTTTCTCTACAGGACCCTCTATTTTTTTTATTTGCGGAATAACCTTAAAGACAATTTTGGATTTAACTAATTTATAATAAATTTGTTAAGTACAAAATTATCTTCAAACTTATTACGCAAAAAATAGAGCTTCGTTTAGAGAAAAAAATTACCTTTCAAATGATGTGCCACTCGGCCACACTCGCTATTTAAAAAAAAAGTGGGGGTCGATGCGGGGCAGTAGGGGGTTACATTTAAGGGCATGAAGTTTGCATGAAAATTGGTCCCCCTTCCATTAAAAATTGACGTGTTTTTTTTTTAATTTTGAAGAAGCTCTTGATTTCTGAGTTTCTGAGGGGGTCAAATTTTCGTTGGAACAGATTGTACATACATATACAATATGGTGCAAATGAAAGAAATAAATTAGTTATTTCGTAAACTGGCAACGATAAGGAAAAATCCCAAAACAGGTGGTCGATTTTTATTTATAAATTATGATATTTTGGCATACATGTCATACTAGTGACGTCATCCATCTGGCTGTGATGATGTAATCGATGATTTCTTAAATAGGAATAGGAGTCGTGTACTAGCTCATTTGAAAAGTTATTTAATTGTCTATTCAGTTATATAAACATTGACATAATTAGGGCCCAAAAAAATTTTGAATTAAATTATTTAACAAAAAAAAAAGAATATATGTAATTTATTTAATTCAAAATACATCTTACTGTTGCCCTAAAACAGAAAAAAAGTTTATTTCACTAACGAACATTGTTTTTCGATTAAATTCAATATTCAAGCCAACCCCCGCCAGCTACCTACTTCACGGAAGTTTGAAGATTTAATTTAAGCGATTTTTTTTTATTTCTGAGAGCTATAAATTGTATTTTGGATTAAATAAATTATATATATTTTTCTTTTTTTTGTCAAATAATTTAATTAAACAAATTTTGGACACCCTGTATAAATAATTATGTAACTAGTTATATTACTGAATAAAGAATTAAATAAATATAAAATAAAAATTTTATTTTTAATTCAGTTGCAATGCGAAGGCAAAACAATCTTACTTTTCAATTAGAATACGGAGCGCAGTTCAGTCCCTTGAATCGCGATTTTCGGCTCTTATTGGAGCTTCATCGGAAAGAACGTAGGCTTGTTCTCCATGTACATGGAGAACAAGCCTACGTTCTAGACTATAAGAGCCGAAAATCGCGATTCAAGGGACTGGACTGCGCTCCGTATTCTAATTGAAAAGTAAGATTGTTTTGCCTTCGAATTGCAACTGAATTAAAAATAAAATTTTTATTTTATTTTTATATTGGTCTTTACTTCTTCGAGTAACTAGGTCCATTTTCCGTTGGAATTTACCAGCTGAACAGACGGGGTCGTGAATTGTAAGTTTTTGAATTCCCTCTTGTCTTCTTCGCTTCAGCATCCATCTGGCTTGCAAATTTTAGAAGCCTTGGAGGTGTTACCAGGGAAATGGACCAACAAGTTTTCGATTTAAAAATCTTTTAGTAATATTTTAATATTTTCTAATAATGCTATTAGGATCGAAAATTTCATCAATTAAATAAATTTTCAAATGAGGTACTACACGACCAATATTCTCATTTAAAAAAATCATCGATGACGTCATCACGCCCAAATGAATGACGTCACTAGTATGATATATTTGCCAAAATGTTATAATATGAAAATAAAAATCGACATGTTTCAGTATTTTTTCTTAAAGTCTCCGGCTTACCAAATAACGAGTTTATTCCTTTCATTTGCACCATATTATATATCTAATCCATGTATGTTTCACTCTCATAGTTTGTAAATACCTAATCAAAATATGATTTTAAAAGCAAACAGTACCGATCAACAGGTAGCAACAAATGCGTTCCAAGATTGCGGCTCTAATTTTGAATATTTTGTCGAGATATTGGGTACACATATTCGTAATATAATAAAGAATGGCGGTACAGAGCCCAATTTCAGAAATATGTTATTATGTGGAAATTACTCTATAACTAAATAAAATATTGAAAAAAGGAGCCTGTACCGCCATTAAAAAGACAAAATATACACTTTCTTCAAATAAACTTTTTTATCCCGTGCCTAGATTTTGTGTCACATTGGAACTACTAAAAATCGATTTTTTTATAAGAAGAAATCGAACGTCACTGACTTAGCAACATTTCGCGCCTATGTGTATAAAAATTATTGTTTTTGATAGTATAAACGTCACTGTCAGTGTGTCAGTGTCGAATTACCGACGTATTGTTGCCTCACTTTTGAAGAACTTTCGCAATCTTGGACCACGTTTTTTGCTACCTGTTGATCGCTACTGTGTGCTCTTATGATTTTACTGTGTCACCTAACAATGCGTGACCTCGATATATTTACCTTGCTGTAATTATTGCTTGTTATAATTATGTAATCAAAACAATTAGTCCTGTCGCCAGGGGGGGTACAACGGCCTCGTTAATTCAGATGGACTTACTCAAGTTTTTTTTATGTATTTTGACCCGTAGAACACGAATTTTTTGGGTAACAGTTGATCCGGATGTCGATAAGATTGTTATAGACCAAGAACTTGAGGAATCAAATAACAGCGATTTTTGGCAAAACAAAACAATATTTTGTATTTTTTGGGCCATTTTAAGTAAAAAATATTTCTACAAGTTTTTTCGTAGGATGCACAGTTTTCGAGATAAACGCGGTTGAACTTTAAAAAAATCGAAAAATTGCAATTTTTGAACCCGAATAACTTTTGATTAAAAAATAAAATAGCAAGTCTGCTTACCGCATTTGAAAGTTTAAGTCAAATTATATCGGTTTTGATTATTTGCATTGGTAAAAATTTATTTTTTTATTGTTTAACAAAGCTATAAACACGTAGGGTTTCCCGTGCTTTTACATGCGTTTTAACGCATGTAACGTAGAAATAGTCTTGATTGCACTAGTACCTATTCTACCTACTCGTTCGATTTTAAATGAGAAATCATAGAAACATCACTCACGCACTAGTTGTTTGTAGCTTTGTTTAGCAATAACACAATAAATTTTTAAATAATCAAAACCGACATAATTTGACTTGAACTTTCAAAGGCGCTAAGCAGAATTGCTATTTTATTTTTTAATCAAAAGTTATTCGGGTTTAAAAATTGCAGTTTTTCGATTTTTTGAAAGTTCAACCGCGTTTATCTCGAAAACTGTGCATCCTACTAAAAAACTTGTAGAAATATTTTTTGCTTAAAATGACCCAAAAAATACAAAATATTGTTTTGTTTTGCCAAAAATCGTTGTTATTTGATTCCTCAAGTTCTTGGTCTATAACAATCTTATCGACATCCGGATCAACTGTTACCCAAAAAATTCGTGTTCTACGGGTCAAAATACATAAAAAAAATTTGGGTAAGTCCATCTGAATTAACGAGGCCGTTGTACCCCCCCTGGCGACAGGACTAAATATCGTATGAATTATGAAATTCATCGTCTTTTTAATTATATTAAATTAAATTAAATTTTAATTAAAGTTGCTGAAGGGTCTGCAGAGGAGGTACGTGATCTGTAAGCCGTATCCCAAGTATGTTCAATGCGACTGAGGTATGGAGAGCGCGGAGGCATACAAATCTCTACTTTTTTGACAATTGCAGGTCTATGTGGTCGAGCATTATCGTCGAGAAAACAAAACTGGACCCCAATGGCTGCATAAAGATTAACAATAATGTTCTCAATAATTTTACGATCAAACCTATACGATCAACTTGATACCAGGGAAGGCGAAGCAAAGATATATAAAATAGCCAAACAGAGAGCAAAGAAAGCAAAAATTTTAATCAGATTAGATGAATCCGAGATAAAAATAATAAAATACTAATTCACGAAAAGGATGTCACAAAGAGAGGGAGAAAGTATTTTGACAGTTTATTAAATGAAGAATTTGACAGGCAGCCTGTGGAGTTAACGGCGACAGTAACAGCAATGGTTACCAGAATAACAAACGCGGAAGTGGCTCAAGCTCTTCAAAAAATAAAGAAAGGAAAAGCAGTCGGACCAGATGATATTCCTAGGGAAGTATGGAGAGCATTGGGAGAGACAGGAATAAGTTGGCTAGCAGGTCTATTTAATAGAATTATGGAAGTTGGACAAATGCCAGACGAATGAGGAAGCAGTATATTAGTACCTGTTTACAAAAACAAGGGAGACATACAACAATGCACAAACTACAGGGCTATAAAACTACTTAGCCACACCATGAAAATATGGGAGAGAGTAATTGATAGACGGATACGTGAAGAAACCGAAATATCCGATAATCAATTTGGCTTTATGCAGGGCAGATCAACAACAGATGCAATTTTCCTTGTAAGGCAACTGATGGAAAAATACAGGAATAAAGAGACCAATGCTCATATGGTATTCACTGATCTTGAGAAAGCATATAATAGAGTTCCTCGAGAGATTCTGTGGTGGGCACTCAATAAGAAAGGAGTCCCTGGCGAATATGTAAAGATTGTGAGAGATATGTATGAGGGAGTAACGACTAGTGTTAGGACAGGTGTGGCAGAGACTAATAAATTTCATGTGAAAGTAGGATTGCACCAAGGCTCGGTGCTTAGTCCGTATTTATTCTCATTAGTTTTGGACCAGATAACAGCGAAACTACAGGGTAGCATTTCATGGTGCCTAATGTATGCTGATGAGGTAATGTTAATAGGAAATAGCAAAAGAGACTTAGAACAAAAACTGGAACAGTGGAGACAAGCTCTGGAGGAAAAAGGTTTAAAACTTAGTAGGACAAAAACAGAGTACATATTTGGAATGTTGATTTAAAGATGGAGGTACTACAAATAAAATGGTATCTTTGGATGGTGAAATGATTGTGAAAAGCAATAGTTTTAAGTACCTAGGATCGATATTACAGAGTAATGGAGAAATAAACGGAGATGCATGCAGTAGAATTAGGGCTGGATGGATGAAGTAGAAAGAAGCGAGTGGGGTGTTGTGTGACAGAAAAATTCCAATGAAGCTGAAAGGAAGATTCTATAAAAAAACAGCCGTAAGACCGGCTATGATGCACGGAACTGAATGTTGGGCAGTGAAAAAGAAAGAGAAACAACGAATGCATGTGGCGGAAATGAGAATGCTTAGATGAATGAGTGGAGTGAAAAAAGAAGGATAAAAATAGAAATGAGTATGTTTGGGGAAGTCTAGGTGTGGCAATAATTGATGCCAAAATGAGAGAGTATAGGTTAAAATGGTTTGGTCATGTTCAACGTCGAGACGTTAATCACTCAATACGAAGAATAGCTGAAGTGCAGATTCCTGGAAGGAGTAGGAGAGGAAGGCCAAAGAAGACCTGGTAGTAGACGATAAGGCAGGACATGTTGGTAAAGGGGATTAACATTGATATGACGCAGGATAGAATTGTGTGGAGAGATGCAATTAGGGAAGCCGACCCCGCATAAGGATAAGGCAAAGAGAATTATGATGTGCTCAATAATTTTACGTCTGTACATCTGACCCTACCATAATGACCTGGCAAAGGTAGACATCCGTTCTCACACCAAAACAAATTCCAGCCCAAACCTTAACACCACCACCTCCAAAGGGATCAATCATCTGGCACGGTCTTTGATTTCTTGGTACCCTTGGTCCTGTCCATACACGTACTCGACGACTATCTGAAAATCGGCAAAATTTGGACTCGTCTGTGAACAATCCTGAACGCCATTCATCTTGCCAATTTAAATATGCTCTGGCCCAAATCTAATATTTGACGCTTCGAGTGAAAACAATGGTACCAGTGGCATCTTGAACGTTCTGTGACAGTGTTCGTGTGGTAAAAAATTCTCCCTTCGCAAAGTTAGTGTAATATATTGAGCATTATCGTCGAGAAAACAAAACTGGTTCCAATGGCTGCATAAAGATGTGCTCAACAATAATGTGCTCAATAATTTTACATCTGAACATTTCACCCTACCATAATGTACTGGCAAAAGTAGAGATATGTTTTTCCTCCAAAACAAATGCCAGCCCAAACCATAACACCACCTCCAAATGGATGAACCATCTGAACGGTCTTTGATTTCTTGGTACCCTTGGTCTTGTCCATACAGGTACTCTACGATTGTCTGAAAATCGGCAGAATTGGACTCATCTATGAACAATACTGAACGCCATTCATCTCGTCAATTTAAATGTGCTCTAGCCCAATCTAATCTTTGATGCTTCGAGTGAAAACAAGGGTACCAGTGGCATCTTGAAGGTTTTGTGACAGTGTTCGTGCGGTAAAAAAGGCTCCCTTCGCAAAGTTAGTGTAACATATTATCTCGAGCCGTAGTAACTCTAGACCGACCTGTGCTTTGTCGTTCAGCAATTTTCCGGTGTTCCGAAATCTAGAAATAACACTTTGGAAAACATTGAAAATATTGGCAAGTTCGACTTGTAGGGCACAATTTTGAACCATCCCAACAGCTCCGTGATGGCTTCATCTTGATGTAATTATTTATGGCTAGGCATATTATTACTACTAACGAAATCAGTTAGAGCTTAGTTTATTGTAATCATTAAAATATGGACTAAATAATTCGTTGATATTTTATTTTAATTGTTCATTTCTTTGAATAAAAAAAAACTTAAAACCAAAATCTAGTGTGAACTTTATTGTATAATTATTTATTTCATTTTCAGTATTATTCCCAACTTAGACCTCGTAGTTTATTTGAGAAGCAGGTTATAAACGATATGGCTTAGGATCTAATGACCATCATAAACAAACATGTTTTAACTAAAGTATCTTTATTTATTTAGGTTCACATAGGTTTAGGTTGTACGCATAAGAAGCCTCGCAGAGTAGAAACAAAAACAATCGATTAGAACAAGTAATATGTATAAGCCATTTTTGGAAATTTAAAACATCCCATCCCTCTAACTCATTAAAACCTTAAAGAAACTGAACGTATAATACCGAAAAATTTGAAGAAACGCAGCTGTACAGGGTTGCGAAAAAGTCTGGCAACACGGTAATTTCTCGGAAACCGCTGAAATGATTTTTATAGATTTTGGTGGGTAAAGGTCTTCTAATGCAGCCGATATTAGTGGAAATTACATTGTAGTCAAGTCTTCTGTTTTCTGGAAATATAATGAACTTTCTTATTTCAAATGGAACACCCTGTATTTTTTGCGTTTTGATGTCCTTAAGAGATACTGATTATTATTCATGTTATATTCCCTACATCTAAATGCCATAATTTTGGACTTATTGCTACATTTATTAAAAAAATTGTAAATAAATTATAAAAATAAATTTTTTTCGACTAGGGTAAACATTATTTTAGGTTTTTTGGATCATTGGGAACAAAAAAGGTATTTTGTAATTTTCCTCTAAATTTAATCGTTTCCGAGTTATAAACAATTTAAAACTGAAAAAAATCGAAAAATGACGATTTTCTGGGTTCAAAAACACAAGTAAAAAAATTATTATTGGAACTACTAAGTACCTAAAGTTAAGTTCAAACCTTCTTTTATCAGCAACCGATAAGTAATTTGGTCTTATTTCATTTTAAAATATTGTTCTTTACTTATTAATGCAGCCCGATCGCCCGTCCTCTCATATGCGCTTCATTAATATGTAATTAAAAAAAAACAATGTTTTAGAATAAAACGTGCCAAAAGTTCTTACAGGGAGCTGATAGAAAAAGCTTTGAGCTTGAATTTAGGTACTTCGTAGTTACAAATATAATATTTCTGTTTTATGTTTTAGAACATAGAAAATCGTCATTTTTCGATTTTATTCAGTTTTTGTTTATAACTCGGAAACGATTAATTTTAAAGGAAAATTACGAATGACCTTTTTTGTTCCCAATGATCCAAAGAACCTAAAATAATGTCTACCGGAGCCGAAAAGAATTTATTTTTATAATTTGTTTAAAATTTTTTTTTTAATAAATTTAGCAATAACTCCGAAATTATGGCATTTAGGTATAGGGAATATAACTTGAAAAATGATGAGTATTTCTTGAGGACCTCAAAACGCAAAAAATACATAGGGTGTTCTATTTGAAATAAGAAAGTCATTAGATTTCCAAAAAACGGAAGACTTAACAACAATGTAATTACCACTACAATATCGGCCGCATTAGAAGACCCTTACCCACCAAAACCTATAAAAATCGTTTCAGCGGATTCCGAGAAATTACCGTGTTGTCAGACTGTAGCAAATTACAAAATAAATGACTAAGTTTTGAATCTAACAGCACATAAAATAATACTAAAAATATTACTCTACATCCCACCAGATTAAGAACAATGGGAACCTTCTCTGGTTACAGCTCCGAGGCTTCTAAAATTTGCAAGCCATATCGGATGCTGAGACTAAAGAAGATAAGGGGATTTTACAATTTATAATTCACGTCCCATCTGGTCAGCGCGGTAAAGTTCCAACGAGAATGGTTCCTTTCGTACTCCAATCGATTAGATTGAAAACTTAGTCTTTTGCTAGCAGTTGTCGCTAGGGCATCCCTGCCATTTCGTTCGTTGCAATCCGTAACTGCACGCCGGGGTTTGTCCTGGTTGGGTCAGAGAGAGCAGCATATGTGCCTCCTGATGAGAGACTAATAAGTTTCGAAACCGGTAGAGGTGCTTGCTGCACTCTCTGATTGAACTAGAATATAATGCGGCTGTAGTTTCATGTTGCTAAGAAATTGAAAATGGTTATTCATTTTTGATAGAAAATAAATGTTTACAAGAAAACTTTAAAGGTACTTAATATCTAACTAATTTTATTTGATTTAATATAGTTTATGCCGCTTTGAAGCTGCTTGAATACAAAAGAATACAAAAGACAAAAATAGTACATTTATCAAAAAATCAATTATTATTATTATCCAGGTTTAGCCATACGGCTCACACTCCCTCTAAGGGGAAAATTGACTCATCCCAGATACCTACGGTATCAAATGGATTGAGCTCTGGTGGGACTCTTTCCGTGTTCTCGAGCCCTAGGTGACCTGCTGGAGAATCTCCCAAAAATGTTTGTACACATTTGGCTGTCGAGAGGAATACAGCTTTCTGCATGGTCTTATAAAGATGTTAATTAAGACTAAGCTTCTTTATGTTTTCGAGGAGGTTCTTTGGAATGACTCCAGTAGTAGACATATAGTCCAGAGAAATAAGGTTTTTCTCGTGACACATCCCCCTCCAGGCCGAAACCAAATTTTTTGAGTAGTATGGACATCTATATTATTAACCTGTATGTTTCCTGCAGCCGATTTTGATGATATACATAGTTATAAACAAATGAAGATCGAAAAACGATAAATTATCGCTTTTTTCGTCTATTACCAAAAAGTTAAGCACTTTAAACAAATTTGAGAGTAAGAAACTCATAAATCGTATAAAAAACTTCAATATGGCATTCGCTGAATATGTCCAACCTTATTGGCTGCTTAGAAAATTGCAAAATAAATCATAAATATTGAGTTTTTATAAATATTCGTAACTTAGGTAAAAATTAACTTAGAATCTTCTTATTTCGCGGAATGCCGAGACTTCTTGTACTTAAATTATATTTTAAATTTCAAAGCAATTGGTCAAATAGTTTAAAAGTTATTTAATTTATTTTTCCCAAATTCATTTTTTTTGCAACACTACAATTCAGAAAATTATGAGGTTACAGTAAGCCTTCTGACAGTTTATGAAAGAAGAACATTTATACTATTACCTTAATTAAAAATAAATGACAAAAAATAATTTTAAACAGTGTAAAATTATTTTGCAAAAACATGTCCATTTTTTGCTTACTTATAAACAATTAGAATAACTTTTTAACCGTTACCCGTAGAAAAATTATTTTTTCATATTTAGAAAGACTGAATTTTTATACACATTTAGAAAGAAAAACAACTGTTCTAGGACATTTAGGGACAAAGTTAGCCCCCCCATTTTTTTAATTCACATGTTTTTGCAAAATTATTTTGCAATATCTATAATTACTTTTTGTCATTTTTTTTTAAATTAAATTAATACTGTAAATTTTCTTCTTTCATAAACTATCCAAAACATTACTGTAACTTCATCATTTTCTGACTTACAGTGTTGCAAAAAAAATTAATTTTGGATAAACAAATTAAATAACTTTTAAACTATTTGACCAATTGCTTTGGAATTTAGGGTGTAATTTAAGCACCAGAAGGCTCAGCATTCCATGTAATAAGAAGGTTCTAAGTTAATTTTTACATAAGTTATGAGTATTTATAGAAACTCAAAATTTATGATTTATTTGGCTATTTTCTAAGTAACCAATAAGGATAGACATAATTCAGCGAACGCCATATTGAAGTTTTTATACGGTTTATGAGTTTATTACTCTCAAATTTGTTTAAAATGCCCAATTTTTTAGTAAGGGACGAAAAAAGCGAAAATTTACCGTTTTTTGATCTTCATTTGTTTATAACTATGTATATCATCAAAATCGGCTGCAGGAAACATATAGGTTATTATTATAGATGACCATATTACTCGATAAATTTGGTTTCAGCCTGGAGGGGGATGTGTCACCAACACGATATTTTTTTTCCTTATTTCTCTGAACTAATAATAATAGGTAGGTATCGTCTGGATACTTTGCATTCTCCATTGTCTTCGTATTTGAATTTCCAGATCTCTGTACTTAACGATCTTTTCGGTAAATTTAGTATGTAGATTATTGTTTTTAGGTATCGCCACATCAATAAGTGTTGTTTGTGCATATATATGCACATATTTTGGTAATGTTGTGTTGCATATATTCCGCTCTCTAATTGTCACTAATGTCACTGAATGTATTTTTTCGTAGCAACGAAGGGCATCTGACGTAATATACTTGACGACGGGATATTATCAAAAATTATCACCTTAATTTGCATTTCTGTAGCTTTCTATTGGTCAGAATCTCCTATGAATGAAATAATCAGGAATACACCTAAATACCCATAATTTTGTTTATTCATTTACTTAATACAATAAAAGTGTACTCAGCTGATAGGTGATGTTGTCTCGTTCGCTCGATTAGACTTAATAATAAATTATTAATTGATCTGTTCTGAAGCTATTTCCTTGTGGCATTTTTATAATTACGTATTTTTTACGGGAAATAAGCCACAATTTTACTAAAAAAATGAATTTATTAACGTTTCGAAGCCCAAATCGGGTTTCGTTGTCAAAATACAAAATACTATTAAAATAAAACAAATATGTTGTTGCTAAGTAAAAAAATTCTTCTAATAATTTATTTAATCTGACTCATTTATATTGGCAATTCAGACGTATATTATACATTTTAAAGTAGAAGACTTTAAAATGATATCGCCAATATTTATGAGTTGCGTTCCTGGGACGACTTTACTAAAAGATAGTTCATTCGATTACATGAAATCAATCCCAACTCAAGAATATCCGTCGCAAAAAAATCATAGCATGTGATCTGTCTTTAAAAAGACAACCAAATGCAACGATGACAGTAAAATTCTCGCGTTAAAGATTCCATAGTAAATCACGAGGGAAAACCAGGAAAAAACCTCGTGATACTATCCCGACATCGTAAGTATTTGGTCTTACATTTAATCTACCTTCAAAAAACTAATACCAAATTCTGACTTTAATATGTTTAAATTATAAATAATATTAATATTACATAGATATACAATAAGTAATACTAAAATATAAAATTTTTACTAACTCGATATGTTATTGACTTACTAATCGTGGTATTTTCTTTCTATTGACTTCCTCTTTCAGTATAGGTAACCACATCCTACTGCATTCTACCGAGGAATTTGCGACACAATTGGTTTCATTTAGCATAATTAGAGCCGCTTCTTTGATTTTTCTCTTTTTACTATCTGATTCTTTCAGGACTATACTTGAATCTCTCCACTGAACTCTATGTTCATTATCCCATGCGTGTTGACATATCTGAGATCTATCAAATTCTCTGTTTTTAATATCAAAGAAGGATACTGGATATGAGACTCAAGTGTATAGAAAACCAACACACACCAACAGATATCTCAATTACAAATCAAATCACAACATCAACGTTAAAAAGGGAATAATTAAATCCTTATATGATAGAGCCAAAATTACTTGTTCTAACGAAAATTCATTTTTAGAAGAAAAACAATTGTTAACATCTGTTTTATTAAAAAATGATTATCCTTTATCGTTTATAAATAAGGAATTGACAAGATTAGATCGAATGGAACAGAACAACTTAGAACGGGATCCTACAACATTCACAAGAAATAATACGAGGAAAATAACAATACCATATATAAAAGGACTATCCGAGAAACTTAAAACGATAGGAAATAAATTCAACATTTCAACAACATTCAAAACAACAAACACATTGAGATCTATTCTATCTAAAACTAAACCTAACAATGAACAAGAAAGAACAAAGAATTGCATTTATAGAATACCTTGTGAATGCGAACAATTTTATTTAGGTGAAACATCAAGACCATTAAACGTTAGAATAAGTGAACATCAATCTTATATTAAAAACAGAGAATTTGATAGATCTCAGATATGTCAACACGCATGGGATAATGAACATAGAGTTCAGTGGAGAGATTCAAGTATAGTCCTGAAAGAATCAGATAGTAAAAAGAGAAAAATCAAAGAAGCGGCTCTAATTATGCTAAATGAAACCAATTTTGTCGCAAATTCCTCGGTAGAATGCAGTAGGATGTGGTTACCCATACTGAAAGAGGAAGTCAATAGAAAGAAAATACCACGATTAGTAAGTCAATAACATATCGAGTTAGTAAAAATTTTATATTTTAGTATTACTTATTGTATATCTATGTAATATTAATATTATTTATAATTTAAACATATTAAAGTCAGAATTTGGTATTAGTTTTTTGAAGGTAGATTAAATGTAAGACCAAATACTTACGATGTCGGGATAGTATCACAGGTTTTTTCCTGGTTTTCCCTCGTGATTTACTATGGAATCTTTAACGCGAGAATTTTACTGTCATCGTTGCATTTGGTTGTCTTTTTAAAGACAGATCACATGCTATGATTTTTTTGCGACGGATATTCTTGAGTTGGGATTGATTTCATGTAATCGAATGAACTATCTTTTAGTAAAGTCGTCCCAGGAACGCAAATCATAAATATTGGCGATATCATTTTAAAGTCTTCTACTTTAAAATGTATAATATACGTCTGAATTGCCAATATAAATGAGTCAGATTAAATAAATTATTAGAAGAATTTTTTTACTTAGCAACAACATGTTTGTTTTATTTTAATAGTATTTTGTATTTTGACAACGAAACCCGATTTGGGCTTCGAAACGTTAATAAATTCATTTTTTAGTAAAATTGTGGCTTATTTCCCATAAAAAATACGTAATTATTAATTGATCATCTCCCAAAAATGTTTGTACACATTTGGCTGTCGAGAGGAATACAGCTTTCTGCATGGTCTTATAAAGATGTTAATTAAGACTAAGCTTCTTTATGTTTTCGAGGAGTTTCTTTGGAATGACTCCAGTAGTAGACATAATAATAGGTAGGTATCGTCTGGGTACTTTGCATTCTCCATTGTCTTCGTATTTGAATTTCCAGATCTCTGTACTTAACGATCTTTTCGGTAAATTTAGTATGTAGATTATTGTTTTTAGGTATCGCCACATCAATAAGTGTTGTTTGTCTTGTTGATTTATTAACTAGTACGAGATCTGGTCTATTATGTGCCACTGTTTGGTCTGTGAGCACAGTACGGTCCCAGTACAGCTTGCAGTTGTCATTCTCAAGCATACTCTCAGGGACGTATTGATAATATGGGATATGGTGCGTTAGGAGAAACCCAGCCTGATAGCTATCTCTTGATGAAGAATCTTTCCTACTGTGTCATGCCGTTCCTTGTATTCAGTTGCAGCAAACGCCTGGCAGCCCCCTGTAAGATGTTGAATGGTTTCTTGTGCTTGACATCCATATCGGAATTTGTCGTTTTGGATATGATGGTCTTTGACGATATATTTCAGGTAATTTTTGGTTGGTATAACCTGATCCTGAATGGCCAGTAATGAACCTTCTGTTTCAGGGAACATTTTTCCTGATGTCAACCAATAGTTCGACGCTGTATTGTCGACATAGTCTTGGCTGACCTCATTGGGATGTAGCCCGTGCAGAGGTTTACCCATCCAGGTGCGCATTTTTTTGTCCTTTGTAAGGTGGTTTATGCGCAATTCTGGTTCCCTCAGTTTGATTGGTGTTGTGTCATCTACTGCGCAAATAGCGCGATGTAGAGTAGATATCTCAGCCTGCATCTGCAAATAAGTTTGTAAATTAGCAATCTGTTTATCTAATTGCTCACCTATATCCATAAGTCCTCGTCCTTCTAAGTATCGGGGTAGTGTCGTTCTTTCTACTGCACTTCGACGATGGGGATTTTGTGCTATTGTGAGGTGTTTTCTTACTTTTCGCTGAAGATTCTCTATGTCCGTTTTTGTCCACTTAACAATGCCAAACGAATAGCTAAGGGCGGA
Source organism: Diabrotica virgifera virgifera (assembly GCF_917563875.1). Lineage (NCBI taxonomy): Eukaryota > Metazoa > Arthropoda > Insecta > Coleoptera > Chrysomelidae > Diabrotica > Diabrotica virgifera. The sequence continues at coordinate 74,785,833 of NC_065445.1, read as the reverse complement.
ACATGCGTAGGTGTTTAGTGCCTTAAACAAATTTCTACTGTTAAGGTGTGAACGAAGCAGCTGTTTTACCCTTCGTATAAACTCAGTAGTTATTTCAGTTTTCATCTGATTATGGTCAATGTTCCGCGCCTGCTTTACTCCAAGATATTTGTACATATCGTGTTCACCCATGGCCTCGATGTTCTGACTATTTTGCATATATCGAATCTACCGGGCTGTACCTTTCCTCTGACTATATTTAAAATACGGCACTTGTCTAGTCCGAAGTGCATACTAATATCATCAGAGAATATTTCTACAGTTTTTAACATCTGATCTAGGTTGTCTCCAGTTCTAGGAACAGGTTAAAAATTTGGAACGTCAGTCTACGAAAACGTTCCATGTATTTTATCGGGCAGAACTTCCAATTGATTTGTTACCATTTCATGCAAAAATCAGACTCTCATGCAAAAATCAGACTGGTGTTTATCACCAAGTGGACATTTTAATGAGTGGAACACGTTGAACCATGTTGGTTAGTAAAGTAGTCTAATTTTTGCATGAGAGTTTAATGAAAGGGTAATAAATCAATCGGATGTTCTGTCCGACAAAATACATTGGACGTTTTCGTAATCTGACGTTCCAAATTTTTAAACTGTTCCACAATTAAAACTTCCCCTGTTCCAGTGTTTCCGTACATCAAAGTTTGTCCGACTAGATACCGTTAAGCTATTATTAAATTTTGAGCTTGCTATTAATCAACTTTTTTTGTTAGGCGGGATCCAGGTCTATTAAATTAATGACAAAATATTGGAAGTAAAATGATTTATTAATAATATAGGAATCTAGAGTTATAAATACAGAATACAATGTATGGTTCCCAATATGATGCTGAAGCCCTAATATAACTTTCAAAAAAGAATCCGAAACAAGACACAATTACGTAATATTAAAAACCAAGATTACAGAAAAGAAAACGAAGAGCAAATCTTTCCGTTTTACTATTGTTTTTACTTCTACTCTGAAAGAAAGAAATATCCCAAAAATGTCAGTAATTGTTAGAACTCAAAATCCGAGAATCGACTGACGTAGCAATTTAATAATAGCATATTGCAAGAAGAATTTACTCTTCTCTATATTATTTTGTAAACAACTGTAATCGAAACTCAAACTCAAAAGTATCTGCTGGTGCAGCTCTTCCCTCGCGACTGTCACTGCTCGAGGCTCCAGACAGTCGCGTCATCATCCTCCCGGCCTCGCGGGGTCGAATTTTGGGGTGTGGGTCTCTCTGGCCCAGATTATTCTATTTTTAGCTTCGCCTCCTCCATGTGATGCCGACTTGTGTCCTCGTTTCAGCTGGAATATTGACCCCAAGGATAGGATGGAAAAGATTCGGAGGTAGTGTGTACCTCGCTCTGCCTCATTCTCATTCATTTCCACAATGGAACTTGGTTTAACGGCCAAAGGGAGGCATCTTCGGGAAGTGTTTCCTTAATTTAGTTTTTTGTAGTTGGACGTTTTCGGAATGAGTTTTTTAATTATTGTAATGAAGATACTTTATTTATTTAGCTTCTAATTATCCTTTTAACGATCTGTTTTCCAATAAAATGTACACATAGTTTCAAAAGTTGTGCATCACCCAAAATTTTCTCTATTATTTTTAATAATTTTTATCTATTTTCAGAAACTATTGTTATAAAAACTATATATTTTTTGTTTTAAAAGAGGTGATCATCATCAAGGCATCTACTCTCCTAGCGGAGTGATTGCCGCCTTCTTTGGACTCCTCCGATTCATTTGTGGCGGTGAATCAGTCCGCATTAACATTTTTGGTTCAAAATTGGTTGTGTGACTTGGTATCTTCTACAATTTTCTCCATTCGTTCCTGTTTTTGCTTGTGGGTACCCATTCTCTAACTCTCATCTTCTTAAGGTCCTCGACTATCTGGTTCTCCCAACTGGTTTTTGGTCTTTCTTCTCCTTTCAAAAGTTCTCTTACTTCGAGGTTCATGAGTTTTCTAAATTCATTATTACCTAAGTTTAGTGGGCCTGCTATCCTCCGAATTATTATCCTCTCTAGGATTCACATCTTCCTCTTTCTGTGTCAGAAATATTACTTCAGCACCATATGTGATTAGTAGTCTAATTGATGCCCTGTAAATTATCAGTTTGGTATTCTGAGTATTGTAAGCTTCTTATCTTTGAGGAAGTTGTTATGTTTCCAGTAGGTTCTGTTTCCCGTTAAAAGAGGTACTTTTTTTTAATATAAATTAAAAACTAAAAACCTTATGTCTAATTAAAATGTATTTAACAATTTTAATATCATGTACTTCCACCACGGACATCGATAAAAGTCTGGATTCGAGCCTTAATACTGCTGCTGAAGTCGACCTGTGGCTAGTGTTGCCCAAATGCAAGACCAAGACGAGACTTAGACAGTCTTGGTCTTGGTCTTGCGCCAGTACACCTGGTCTTGGTCTTGGTCTTGCAAGTCTCGCAGTTGCCCATTAGCCTATTGCATATCTTAGAACAACGTAACAGAGAAGTACATTTTAAGCTTGAATATCATAGCCATAGTAAAGACTAGCCAAATTAATAAACATCTAAACAACTGACACCGGGTGGGGTTTGAACCCACGATCTAAGTGATCCCTGCCTATGTTCTAACTAACTAAAGTTAAAACTACCTCTTAAAACCCACAAAATTTCATTTGCATATCTTAACCGGTTTTAGAGCAATAAATAAATCGTCAGTTTGTAAGAAAAATTTCAACCCCCCCTATTTAGTAAACAAAGTGAACGTTTATGAAGCAAACTGTCTTTACTTTTTCGTGCAGAATTACCCATTAAAGTTTGCCATACCTACTTATTTAAAAACATTCTGTATTAATGAAAAACATGGCTAGTTAAAAGAGTATAGTCGGAAAAATGAAAGAATACCCATGAACGATCACATCAATCACTTATTTTGTATTTGTTGTCTTTTTCTTTATGAAACATTTGTTATTTATAGAAAAAGACAGCAAATACAAAATAAGTGATTGATGTGATTGTTCATGGGTATAGGGCTTTTCATCGATTGCCATTTGTTTCGAGCTTCTGTCATGTGTCACATAATATTAATATATCTACGCCATACCTCTTTGGTGTGTATCATTGGTATATACCAATAACGTATGACGTAGATATATTAATATTATGTGACACATGACAGAAGCTCGAAACAAATGACTGTGAATGAAAATTCTTTCATTTTTCCGACTGTATCTAACTTTTTTATTATCCAATATAAGTGAATGAATAAAAAAACATAATGTTAAGAAAATATGAGGCTATAGTTGGGCTTTAATTTCAGTATGCTATTGCATGCTAGAATAATAAATTAGCATAATGCTAGAATACTCCACAGAGTAAGAAAAAACACAGTTTGATTGGTACACCCGGTATACACTGACAATAATTGACCTGTCTAGCAACAATATCTATTATTACTGCGATATTTATAAAGAATAAGACGAAATATTAAAAAAAATCACTTAAATTGGACAACAGGTTTAGGAAATTGGAGACATTAAAAATGACCCGTTTTTAAGGTGGTGCGTTAATTTCTTGGAGAAGTGTATATCGTTAAATTAATATTTCGGTATTATGTTTACACGATATCCGGCATTATCTCTATACTTTTGTCTGGTTATGACACTTATAGTATAAATAATAGCCGCGCTGTTTCGGCAAATTTTGTTTAGCTGAGTGACCTCATAACACAAAAATAGTCTTACTATTATAAAGTATACTGATAAGATTTCTGGTATTTAGATTTTTAGAAAACTAATAATGAAAAAATTATTTATGTAAATTTATATAAGTGCTTAGGTGACATAATATGTCACAACTTTTTAAAAATATTATTTTTAAAAAGTTTGGATACGATATTCGATATTACTGTAGGCATCGCAAGGCAGGAATGTTGTGTTATATGAATATGATTAGAAGACGACTATTCTCAATACCAGGACAATTAATTTCAGAGCAAAGAAGTCGGCTGCTGAGAAAGAATGTACTAAAAAAATTTATTTTTACATTATAATAATGACCTCTCAGTACATGTCAAATGTGTCGAGTGCTCTTTTAATGGATATTTTGATTCGCTATGTATGTTTATGATATTGTTCGTAATGAGCATAAGTCCAATCTTCAAAATTTCTGTTACAATTTTTTTTGTTTCTCATAGAGTATCTAAGAATATAGCCGATCTTATATACTCCCTAAATCGACCCTCAGTTCTAACTGCAAGACGCAAGAGTCTCGCAGGCTTAGTCTTGTTCTTGCTCAAGTCTTGCACGGTAAGTCTTGGTCTTGTTAAAATTAGGCGGTCTTGGTCTTGCGAAAACGCAAGAACAAGACCAAGACTGCAAGACCAAGACCGATTTTGGGCAACACTACCTGTGGCAGATTCTCCCAATATTCTCTACATGCAATTGTAAGTTCATGATGGTGTTCCAGTACGATTCCTTCGGGTATGAACAGCTTTGGGGAGCATATCTTATGCATGTTAAATGAAGTTCAATAAAGACATCACAGGACACTCCAAACGGTGAATACCTTATATCTCAAGATAGTCATTACCCCCTTGAGTTCTATGTGGGCGGGTATTATCATCCATAACTCTACTCCTCGCCATAATCTCACATGAAGTTCTAAAATACGTAAGTTATACCTTTGTCCTGTTAGGAGTCCCATCAATAACCATAAATAACCACCAATTCCGTGCGTCCACCTATCATAATACCTGCTCAAAACAAAACACTGCCACCAGCGAAATGAAGGATGGGAGGGACATGTGCTAGTTGTGCAGCTCTTGTTGGCTCTCGTCAAACAAAAATTCGCCGGCTATCACTATTTAAGCAGATTGCGGTCTCGTCTAAAAAAAGCACAAAACTCCAAAACTGTTTAGAGAATTGTATGTGTTCTTGAGCCCACTGGAGGTAGTGCACAACATGCCTAGGTTGTAGCCGAGAAACTCTTATTAGTCAAGAACTGCTCAAACCTGACTACATAATTCTTCTTCTTATTTTAACCAACGATACCCTGACTCCTGCAGCATGCCTGAGGTCTCTTTGGAGGTCTGCTACAGACATGGCAGAATTTCTCCGAATGGAAATTCTGATATATTCATTGTGTTGCCCATTGGTATCTCAAATTAACTATAAAATTAAAGAAAGGCCTAATTGAAAGACTGTAAGAAATTTTAATTAAAAAATATCATCATCAGTGTTTAGAACTAGTTGATCACATGCTGAGCCAACAAAAAATACCAGGCAATAAACACTTTACATGATATAAAAATTTGTTACATTAACATTGTTACTTAAAATTCCAAACGATTGATAAAATTTATAAGGATAAGGCCCTTACAGACTGTATGACTCCCTCATCATGTGGGTTGCTAAACACGTGGATTTGAATTTAAACTGAGTTGCCATCCAGCATTCCTCATGTAGAAACTCTTCTTCTCAGAACAGTTTGTTCCTAACTATAAAATACCAAGCAATCCGTTGATGCCCAGACTGTACAGTTTATCTAAGGTACATAAAGAGGGCATCCCCATTCGTCCAGTTGTTGGCTTCATAAACACTCCAGTCTCTATCCTTTCAAACTCTATACTGACCTGACGAACTTCACCCCTCGCTTTTCAGTCCAAAACACCAGTCATCTAGTCAACAATATCCAACAAATAAATCTTCGTTCCAACATTACTGTGCTTACTCTCTCCCTAAACAAGAAACTATTAATCTGACACAATCTCTTTTAAAAGACAACTACTTTACTATGTCTACTACCAATTCCATCATTCAATTACTACAATTTTGTCTAGCTCAGGACTTCTTTGTATTTAATAATAAATTTTACAGATAACCTGATGGCCCAGCTATGAGTAGCTGTTTATCCTCTCTCTTAGCTGGTATTTTTATGGATCATTTAGAATCCACGTTTATCATAAAAAACCCTGAATTACTCCATTGGTTTCCGTATGTTCATGACTGTTTAGAGTTCATTTTAGGTATTTCTAATTCAGCTGATCTATTACTTTCTAAAATTAATCAAATCCACCCGAACATCAAGTTCACCATGGAATTAGAGTCTTCCCAATCAATTAACTTTCTTGATCTCAATATTACCAGATTACGACAATTTCGAGTTCAGTATCTACAGAAAATCTACAGAGACTGGTCATTAGGGTGGAGTGAAAACTGGCTCGAAAAAAAAAAGTCCTTAAATCAATTGACCTATATGTGGAAAAGTTGCCTAATATAATGGTCTATTCTAGAAAAAAAAAGTGGCTTAAAATATTGCCATCTTCTACTGCCCATTTGACCGTGAAATTTAAAAAATTGAAGATAAATATTTTTTAAAGCCGTCATGCAGCTCTTCGCTTATTTCCATAAAAAATTCGTAATTTTACTCAGACTCAGACCAGACTCAACCCAGAACTCACCGCGTGGAGGTAGCTGCATATCGAGTTCCACCGCCCTCCCACCCTTATTTGTACTTTTGTGATTAATTTTCATTAAAAACTTGAAGATATTGACTTTTTGTCTCGAATACTGGCAAACTAGCTCTAGAAGCAATTCGTGCCCTTATAAATCCATCCCTTGCTGTATTTCCACATACAGCAACTGCCGCTTCTGTTACTAATTTGATGCACCTTTCCACTGCTTGCGTGTGGCATGGATATTTTAGAATTTCAATTTCAGCTGGAACATCTAAAATCATTTCTTCTAGTTCTTCATTGGAAATACATTTTGTCAGGGGAGGTTCTGTTATTGTTGTCGACTGCCAGTCAATCATATCGATGTAGTCTTCAGCATAAAAATTTAAAGGTGGCAATTTGAATTCCCGTATTTCTTGTTGGTTTGCTGTTTTCCTACACTTCAATAATCTTCTAAGGCCTAATTCTCTCACTGTTTTGCGACTGTCAGCCAACATAGCCAATAATACATTTTCAGGATGACCGAAATAGCCATTCCTTTGAATTACTGGATCTATGATTTTTCTCAAATCTTCTGGTAAAAATCTTGATTTTTCAATCATACCAAATAGATGCTTGCTCCCGTGTCGACATGATGGTTGCATTTTGATTGCAAACCATGTGGTGGCATATACTTTCATAACATATTCTGTTAGAATAGTTAGATTTTGTGATGGTTTCGCTGTGGAGACATATAATCGTAAAATCCGGTTTGCGGTCGTAAGCCATCTGGAATGAGCCATTTTTCCGGGGTTCCTTTTTGACAAGTTCAAAGAGATGTTACCTTTTGAAATGGCATTACAAATTTCGTATAAGTATTGTTGGTCGGTGCTAACTTGATCAGCACTAATTTCAGGCAAAGTAATTTCTATCCTTTTAAAATTTGTAGGTTGTAAAGTTTCACATTTTTCTAATTGCTTTCCTATCTCGCCACCAAATCCTTTTGGGCCAGTTGTTTTTCCGTCCAAATGTTGCAGCAAATGTCTTAAAGGTAGTTCGTTTGCGTGCAATAGGCAAACAAACCATTGTAGGGACCGATTCATCGAAAGCTCAAGCTGTCTAATAATTCCATTCTTATTACCAGTATTTACTGCTGTACCATCACAACCTATAGCCTGCAAATTTGAAACGTCAAAATTATGCTCCAAAAATTCTAGAATGCTCTTCTTTATACTTTGCGAATTGCCAGATGCAGGAGTCAAATGACCAATATATTTGGATCCTGGTTCTGAAACTAGGACTATATGCTCCTCAATCTTCGTTTTCTTGGACAAACTTCCTTCTTCACTAGTTTGAACTAACGTTTGGTCTTTTCTTCCATCAAAATATATTCCATATACCAATTCAGAACCTTCTTCTTTATCTTTTCTCTTGAGCTCAAATCGAGCTTTTGCCCTTTCTCTACGAATTTTGCTGCGGTCGACAATTTTTGATGAATCTTCTGTAGTAATTATTCCTACATCTTTTAACACTGCACTAACAAGAATTGCTGCCGTCCTATCTGAAACACCCGTTCTGTCACATGCCTGTGCTACACTGGGTAGTTTTATTCTCATCTGAGAAGTTGAAGGAGTATCGACCTTGTCTTCTAATTTAATGACATTTTCTTCTGATGAACTGTTGTTTGAAGTCTCCTCTTCTAGAATAGATGACACTGACTGGTATGCTCTGCCAATTAAAGATTCATTGTATGGATCATCATATTCATCATGCCTGATTCTCCTTTCCTCGGTTTTACTTTTACGCTTCCATCTCTTTTCGAGTACTTTTGTAGTTTTTTGATCAACTCTACCGATTACCATTTTACGCGAAGTTCTTTGGTCGGTTAGAAATTCACGTTCAAGTACAGGCACTTTTATTGTACAAGAACAGCTTAAAAAGTCTTTACATTTGCATAAAGATATATCAAAGAGTTTCTTCTCGGCCAATTCTCTAAATGAAACAACCTGTTTTGAATTATTAAGTTTACCGTCCTTTTTTAGCCGTTTCATTATATTACGATATTTACCGTGGTATTCTCGAATTTTATGTAATATTTGTTGGTCTGATACAACACAAATGGAACTTTTCTGCCACAAGTTTTTCAAGTCTTTTATTAAACGAGAACAGACATCATCAGCGAAACTAGGTCTTTGTTTACTTTGTTGTACAACAATTTCTTGTCGACGATATAAGTAACATTTAATAATATCCGCGTAGGTCGGCAACACATTGTTCTTAAATGGTTTTGGTACACCAAACACAGGGCACAATGAATCACGTCGCGTAAAAGACATTTTTTACATACGTTAAGTGCTCTAATGCTGCCAAACAACTAAAATATTTCAACAACATCAGCGGGGGCAGACGATACATAGGTCCACGACCACAACCGATTTATTGCGACGGAGTTCGTGGAATCCTCTTAGCCTCGTTGGTCAAAGAGCATGTAGTATTGTTTCAAGGTCATTATATTGAGTTGCTATTTGGTTCTAGGAATGTTTTGTAATACCTTATTTACGTAATTATCCAGTAATAATTATTCATAAGATATTAGTGACAATAATAAGATATTATATATATATTTTTAAATATAGGGAAAATTTCAATTTTCAAAGCGGTTTGGGCAGTAGAAGTTTTAAGTTGATTGACCTGAGATTTTTTTTGGTGAATACTGGTAGTAAAAGGCAACTTTTCTAAACATAGGCTTTAGGGAATTATGAAAAAAAAAATTTCGCTCCACCCTACTGGTCATGTCATACCGTTATCTTCTAATCACTCAATGTCACATAAATAGTAGCTTTCCACAGTTATATCCACCGACTAGAAACCATTCAATTATCTCCATCAAACTGTAATAAAGAACTTGATATTCTCCGTCAAATAGTATTTAACAACGGTTATAATGTTAATCTTATTAACAAACTCATACAAAAGAGACACCTTAAAGTCTTGAGAGAGACTGCTTTTCCCAAAGACTTTACCATCAAACCCTTATATGCTTCCTTACCATAACATAATGATCGTCTTTCCGGAAATATCAGATATATTCTAAAATCAGTAGTTGATAATACACATTTATTTTAAAGTATCTAATAATCTAGGACAGTGTTTTACCAATTCTAAAGACTCTATCAACTGTATGAATCGTAGCGGTGTAATGTTCTGATTGTGATGCTACATATATGGGGAGAACCTGTATATCAATAACTTCTCGCTCCTTAGAGCACACCAAAAGAGAGAACACTTCCACTTTCTCACAACATCTCATATAAAACAAACATACTCCAAACATTCCAGAAGACGTCTCACTGCTACATAACATTCCTCAGAAAAACTTCCTGGAATTAGACCTATATGAGGACTTAGATATAGTTAAGAAAAAGCAAAGAAGTCCCAATTGATTTTATCGCCATGTTTCGTTTAATCGAGGTTTCCAACCCCTTATCGTCAACTTTTTTCATAACACATATCTTCTACAATTCTCTCATTTTCTTTGCTTCATCATTTATGACTATCACCTACTTTTCTATTCCAATCCAAATTTTCGATTAGCAACATCTTACTTTACCTCTTATATCTCATTCATATTTCATCAGTGTTTTACCAGGACAGAATCTCTACACATTCTCATTATTTCACTTCTACTTTATTTAACCAAATTTTTGGTTAAGCAAATACAATTAAAATAGATGACAATGAAAATATAAGGACTAAAAATAAAGCCATCCTGATAAACAACTATTTCATCAATAAAAATAATAATAAGTCAACTCCAAATTATCTCATGAAAATTAATCAATTTTCCAAGACTTTCTTTTTTTCTAAGTAAGACCACATCTAAACATGCTGAAGGTTTAGATGAAATCAATGGTAAGGTTATAAGATATGTTGCCAGTCACATATGTGAACCCTTGTCACATTTAATCAACGAATCTTTTAAGACAGGCCAATTTCCCAATATAAAGGAATCCAAGGGATTTCCAATTTTTAAAAATAAAGGTTCTGCAAGTAATATTGAGAATTACCGTTTGATTTGTATACCCAGTCAGATTGCAAAGTTGTTTGAACTGGAATTCTGTGAAAGACCAACAAGCTATCTAGAAGCATTTCATTTACTGCCAGATGTCCAAAATGGGTTCATATTGTAAGTGCTGTTGATGGCTGTCTTAATTGTATCTATGAAGCTCTAAATAAAAAACAGAACAAGTTGGGTCTTTTTTATGATCTCAGTTGTGCTTTCGACATGGTGGATCACAGGCTGCTTCTGATGAAGATGGAAGGCATGGGAGTTCGAGGTATACCACATGACTGGGTAAGATCATATTTGTCAAATCGTCTGCAAACAATAATATTAGATGGTACACTATCAGACCCAATGAAGTCTTCTGTGGGGGTACCACAAGGTTCTGTTCTTGGTCCTCTCTTCTTTATTGTTTTTATCAACCATATCAACCAAGTTTGCACTACTCCTATTCAAATTATTGAATATGCAGATGATACAAGCTTCATTATATTACATCATCAATTTGATCAGCTTGTTAGCAAGGGAAATACAGCATCTCAGGAATTTAGTAAGTATTGCAAAGACAACGGCCTTAAATTAAATATAACAAAAACCAGTTTCATGAGATTTTTACCAAAGAATATAGCCCCTGACTATGATCCTTATCTATATATTGATCACAAGTCCGTTCAAAATGCTGAAGTAATAAAATTTTTAGGACTGATACTAGATCCAAAGATAAGTTGGGAAGATCAAATAGATAAAGTAACCTCGACACTAAGTAGTCGTTGTTATGTAATTAGAAATATAAGGGATACTGTATCCTTCCATATATTAAAACTAATGTACTATGGCTTGGTGCAGTCAGTCCTTTAGTACTGCTTAATATTTTGGAGCTCATCTCCATATATGAATAGAGCTTTTATATCTCAAAAAAATACTGCGAACTATGTTTAAAGTATCACCAACTACATCATGTAAACCACTATTTATAAAAGCTAACATCTTGACTCTTCCTAGCCTATATATTTTACAACTAATAATGTATATAAAAAAACATGAGCAAACATTCCTTAGGAACGCTGATCTACATTCACATAACACACGCCTCAAGGATAACATACATCAGCCTTTTTCCCGCCTGGGAGTTGCACAGCATGCTCCTACCTACATTGGGATCAAATGTTTTAATAAGTTCAGTGACATGTCGGTGACACATAAGATGCATCTTGGCACTATTAAATGCTTTGAACAAAATCTAAAAACATTTCTAATTAGCCATGCTTTTTACAGTATTGAAGAATTTTTAAATTTTTAATCTGTTTCTTGTAATGTATTTTTTTAATGTAAATTTTAATGTACTAATTTTTTAATGTGTTTACATTTGTATAACATATAATATTTTTTTGGCTAGTCGGATAAATTTGTGTAATGTTGTATACATTGTATAAATTTCTAGACGAATAAATTCTATCTACAGTAGGAAAAATGAAAGAATGCCCATTAACGAACATATAAAACACGCTGTATTTTCCTGTCACCGTGTCATACAAAAAATTGGCCAGCGCAAGTACATGTAATAATTATTATTACATGTACTTGCGCTGGGCACTTTTCTTTGTGACACGGTGACAGGAAAATATAGCGTGTTTTATATGTTCGTTCATGGGTACTCTTTCATTTTTCCGACTGTATCTATCTATCTATCTTTTCCTAAACCCCCGTGTACCACCACATCACCAGAATTAATCCTCATTCCAGCCGGCCTCCTCTTCTTTAGTCTCATCCACAATAAGTATATAATAAAACATATACATATTCCCTTGTTTCTATGGATCCAGATGTCTTTCAACCTAAAAAATTGATAATCTTCTGCGTTATTGATTATCTCCACATTACAACAACTATAAGTACTTAATACTGACTCCATAAATACCTGTAACTTAAATATCATGTCTTCCTATTTGATTTAATCATTGGTTATTTTACAGATTTTACATTTAGGATCGAATAATTTTAACCCCAACATATGGATATTTGATACTGATTTATTTTAAATATCAATAAAAACTTTAAATTATTTGGCTAAAGTAACAATACAACAGTTTCTGACGTTACATTGACAGTTTGTCTTTGATATCCTTCTAAGTTTCTTTTATATTCAGTTGCCTTTCAATTCCAGTATGTGAGGTTTCAATCCTGTTTACATTTCAACCACGTGGGAAGAGTCCTGTGTTGCCCTGGGTAATATCTAGGAATGTTTTGCAACATCACAAAATGTTATAATAATAATAATAAGACGTTTATTGTTCCAAAAAAAAATATATAAATTTACAAAAAAAAAACATAGATTTGAAATGTGGTAGGAACAATGCGCTTTGATATCAGCATCTGTACTTTACCAGAAAATACAGGGCTGTTGAACGCCAACTATCTAAATAAAAAAAATTGTTACTTTATAATAATAATTAACCTAATAACCTAACCTAAACAAAAAGAAAAAAATCTAATTCTAAATTCACATAGAAGGAAGAAGAAGAAAAAAAGGAAAGGAAAAGTACAAGAAAAGAAAAGATGAGAAAGAGAAAAATAAACGAGAAGAAGAAAGAAAAGAGCTGTTTACCCATTTTTTACTGATAATTTAATAGTAGAGCTTTAATTTTCTTTTTGAAAATAATAGGAGATAAATTATAATTAAAAATTTTATATTTATTAATAAGTGATGGAGCGATATAAGAAAATATTTTCTTAAAGATTTGCTTATTATGCTGGGGAGTTCTAAGTAAGGTTGTAGGTCTCAAGTTTCTTCGGTGCATTTCATTACTGAAGTTTAATTTATTGTACAGATACTTGGGTGTTTTTGTTTTAATGATCTTGTATGTAAAGTTTAGCGAGTGCAAAGTTCGCCTGTTGAACATGTTTAACCAGCCAAGATCAAGAAGTTTGTGAGAAACCCTCTGACGTCTGCGTATTCCAAAAATATATCTAAGACAAGAATTTTGTACTTTTTGTACCCTTTTTTTATTAACAACACTTAAAAATGGTCCATATATATGATCATAGTGATTAAAATGAGAAAGAATCAACGATTCACAAAGCATTGTTTTTGTTTTAATATTAAGAAAATGCATGTGGGGGTATAAAGCCTTTAACATGGAGTAAGCCTTTTTTAAACACAAATTAATGTGATTGTTAAAATTTAATTTAGTATCCATAGTAAGTCCTAAATTTTTGGTAGATGCTTGAAAAATAATAGTGTTGTTATCTATACAAGGTAAAATATTCGTTGACAGATGCTCACGTTGATTTTCAGAACAGAACAACATGGCTACCGATTTAGAGGGATTTATTTTAAGTAGATGTTTGTTAGAGCTAGTTAAAATTTCCTGAAGGTCAGAATTAATTCTTGCATTGGCTAACTGCGCCTCATGAGGAGCGAAGGAATATTTTAGTTGTGAATCATCGCAGTATTGATGATAGTCACAATGTTTTAAGGACTTTATAATATTAATAATGTTAACAACAGTTTGTAGTAGGTTGTTAAACTATTTAACATTTAAAGGGCTTTTACCCAAAACATTTTAGTGGCTTAGGCATTCGTCTGACCTCTTGCATTTGTAACCTTAGTCAACATTTCAAATCACGTTTCTCTTTTAATTAATTAGGTTATACTTATTTTTAAGCTTTTTTAACACTGATGATGAATTTCTTAATCCGAAAACGTTCTGTTACGTTAAAATATACCGTTTACAAAGGATCTAGTATGTTTGTGATTTATGATATACGGCCAGCTACAGGAATTTTATTTTCTTCGTGGATTTTTTAGTAGTTTTTTGTTAACTTGTCACGTAACTATTGATCTTTAAATAAGCCACTCTAATTTAGTCCCTTTTTCACTTGTTATCTACATAAGTGTATTATATTTTGTATGTTTACTTGGAGTCCAATTGCCTTTTCAGTTTTTTTTTTCAATTATGAATATATTTTCGTCGCCCCCTCCGCTATGTGAAGCGTGATGTGTTATCGGCATAGGCGGTAAGTTGTACTCATTTGTTTGTTAGGAAATTGGCTCTTCCGAAATACATCTATCTTATAACATATTCAAGAGCCAAATTTAACAGTGTCGGTGTCGGCCTATGCTTTAGTTAAGCCCTTTGAGTAGGTATTTGAACGCTTTCAGCAAGATTATTCTGCAAGTATACCGTTGCTGTTTTTAAGTCTATAGTTGTTTTTAGTAGTCTGATATCTTTAAAAAATTATTTGATGCTTTAATGAAAAGGATTTATTTAACTGATTTACCCCTATAAACCCTAGACTTGGGTAAACCCAAGCCCTATGCTCCACCCGTATACTTCCCCTAACACACTAATTTTTAATTTTATCCTTTTTTGTCTCTTCACTCATCCATGTAGGCATTCTCATTTCCTCCACTGGCATTCGTTGTTCCTGTTTATTTTTAACTGCCCAACATTTAGTTCCGTACATCACATTCGGAATTATGGCTGTTTTATAGAATTTGTATTATTTCAGATTTTTTGGATCATTCTAAATAAAAAAATCTTTTGTAATTTTTCTTTTAAGTTAATCGTTATCGAGTTATAAACAATTTAAAACTAAATAAAAAAATATGAAAAAAAATTTTAAGAAACGCTTTTTTTTAGTTATGGGTGACTAAAATTTAAAATATAAAAGAATTAACTAAAAAGCAAAAAAATAAAAAAATTAAACTCGAAGGATTATTCGAAAAAACGTTCGTTAAAAAAATGAAAGAATCTAACACATTCGTTAAAGAAAAGCGTGGGGCGCTATCCTCAAACCGTTTTTTCGATGAAGACGCGCCCCACGCTTTTCTTTAACGAATCATTTTTTTAACGAAAGTTTTTTCGGATAATCCTTCGAGTTTAATTTTTTTATTTTTTGCTTTTTAGTTAATTTTTTTATATTTTAAATTTTAGTCACACATAACTAAAGAAAAGCGTTTCTTAAAAAAATTTTTTATTTTTTACTTTTTAGTCTTACAGTTTTCAAAAAATAAAATATATCGTCATGTTTAGAAAAAGATGTAAGTATATGACAGATACATTTTTTGCATTTATTTCAACTTTTGATACATATATTGTACATTTTCTGTAATTTCTTCATACATTTCTTGAATCAAAATCATTGTTTACAGCTATTACAGTTTTCGCAGTCTTTCCATCTCTTCTAATACTTTACTATTGCACGGTGTAGACCCTGTTAATTTCTCGCAATGCAGTTCTTCAATGCGCAAGCCGTCTAAAGGTACGTATCCATACAAGGGTAAACCTTGCTCGGTGTAGTAGCTCCACAGAATGGAACGTCAGTGATCGCCGCTCGGCGCTTACCCTCTTTGATTCAACCGGTTTGCGGTTTATATATAGGGGAGCGCATGCCGTATCCATTTGAGCAGTTACACCGAGCGGAGTTCACCCTTGTATGGATACGTACCTTAATGATCGCACTCGGCTCAATGCAACGTAAGCTTTGCAGGCTCAATGCAGGCTTTTAAGACTGTCATTACGCAAACACTTTCGAATCTCACTGTCACTGGCAGGCTCACTCGACTGTCATTACGCAAACGACAATACTAACGGCAGCATTCGTCTCTCTGCGGTGCCATAACTTTTTTTGCTGAAAACTGGATAGAAATCGGACAGAAACTGGATACATTTTAAACTTTATTGTTTATGTATGAAGCATAACGTAAACAATTAACGTAAAAAGTGAAATTATGTATAGTTCATATAATTAGCTACAATCTGTAAAAGTTTCAAGCTTCTGCTTTGTAAAAACAAGAGAATATAAGCTTTTCCCATTAAAATCGTTTTTTTTATTTAAACAATTCAGAAACACAAAAAAAATGTGATCGACTATTCGTGTATTGTTCCCGCGAATGTATATGTCTGCAAAATTTCATTCATTTGCATTGAAGAAAAGGCAGTCAAATTAACGTCTAAAGACTTGACGCAAACGATTGAACTAAATAAAAGCGTTTAATAATAAAAAAAATATAAAAAAAAATTTAAGAAACTTTTTTTTTTTAGTTACGAGTGACTAAAATTAAAAATATAATAACGTCGTCCGTGATTTCTACTCCTAAATAAGAATATTTATTGTTGTACTTAATGTGTTGTCCGTCGTTTAAAACTAGATTCTATTCGTTGACACCGATGTTCATGTACATTTAGTCTAAGAGCTAGAGCAGAAAAATCATCGTCATAAGTAATATGGAGTTTGGCATGTGAAATATGTCTATTGTATATTGATAATTATGACCCCTTTCAGGCTGACACCTCAGTGGATACAGGAAGTAGCAATAAGGGATGAAATGGGAAAGTTAGTGTAGTCTTTAAAGGTTTTCACCTCCTATTTGGTTAAACCTCCATCGATTTGCATAAAAATTGGTGACTAGTTAGAATATACCTCAGGAAATAAAAATGATTTGGTGCCAACTTGCACTTTTACCCTGGGGGTGGATACCACCCCTTCTCGGGGATGAAAACGATTGTATTAAAAACAACCCCACAAATCGATAGAGGGACAAATAATTATAAGTAAAATTTGTTATATCATGTTATTAAAATAAATCAATACTTTTTGAGTTATTAAAGATCAAATATTTGTCTGTTTAAAGCACATCCGTAAAGTTACGGATGATAAAAAGAACATATTAATAATTAATTGTATGTTACTAAAATATTATTTTTATATTATTTGAAATGTATTCGAATATGTCAAATGTACCCATTATTGGACACCCCCAGTTTCTTAACATATTCAGTTTATAATGAAAAAAAAAATCAATCAAAAATATCGAAATACCTAATATAATAATAATATTTTACTAACATACAATTAATTAACATGTTCTTTTTATCATCCGTAACTTCACGCATAAATCTTTGATCTTTAATAACTCAAAAAGTATTGATTTATTTTAATAACATGATATATCAAATTTTACTTAAAATTTGTCCCTTTATCGATTTGTGGGGTTATTTTTAATAAAATAGTTTTCACCCGCGGGAAGGGGTGGTATTCACCACCAGGGTAAAAGTGCAAGTGGCATCAAATCAGTTTCTTGAGGTATGCTCTAACTAGTCACCAATTTTCATGCAAATCGATGGAGGTTTAACAAATTAAGAGGTGAAAACCTTTAATGACTGCACTAACTTTCCCTTTTCATCCCTTATTGCTACTTTCTGTATCCACTGAGGTGTCAGCCTGAAAGGGGTCATAATTGTCAATATTACAATGGAAACATTTCATAGGAAAAACTCCATATTACTTATGACGATGATTTTTCGGCTCTAGCTCTCCGTCTAATTGTTTATCTATGTTAACTTCTAATATTATCGTTCTATGTTTTTGTATTTTTCGATTAATTTTCGAGTCATGTATTCCAGATCGTCATATTCGTTAGCAATCACAATTTGATCATGAGAAAAACATAGAGTGTACAGGTTGTTATTATTTAACTGTATACGAATGTCGCTGCACTTCCGCTTCCAAACGTAACCTCCGCACCGGAAAACGTAACCTCGAGTGGGCGTACTATACCAGTGGTGAATCAGTATAAGTATCTAGGGATAGTACTAGATAATAAACTTCTGTGGACTAAACATATTCAATACATCAAAGGTAAGTGTGAAAAAAAAAAAATATACTAAGGTGTATTACCAACAGAAAATGGGGTGCAGACCCCAAAACAGCTTTATTGTTCTACAATGCTTATATTCGGTCAGTCGTGGACTATGGGTGTTGGATATATGGATCAGCAAGCAATACGAATTTAAAAATATTAGATCGGATACAATACAGATGCTTGAGAATATGTTTAAGTGCAATGGTATCCACTCCAACAAACGTTATGCTAGCAGAGTGTAATGAAATCCCATTAAATTTACGTAGACAATTTTTAGCTCAAAAATACTGCATAAAGCTAAGAAACACTGAGTCAGACCTTTTAACAAATCTGGCTTTATTAAACATGGAAAACTTAACTAGCAAATATTGGAGAATAAAAAATTCACCACCACTAACAGATGCATTCATTGAAACCAGGAATTATACAGATTTACACAACAGTAAATTATTACCAATTTATAAATTTCCTTATAAAACTTTGATAAAAAAACCAAGAATCATAATTCCTAAATATACAGAATCAAATCATTTAAATAATATTTTAGTAAAATCTATACTGAGCGACTTTGTGGATTATACAGTAATTTACACAGATGGTTCTAAAAATCAAACAGGAGTAGGATGTGCTATGTATGTGCAAAATACCCATCAACATAATAATTATAAATTATCTAGTATTAGTAGTATTTTTGAGGTTTGAGCTGAGATTATAGCCATCGAAAAAGCTCTAGAATGGATCAAAGAGAATAATATTGAAAAAGCTGTGATAATAACAGACTCCAGATATGCAATATATGCAATTCAAAACACTGATTTTAATTCATACAAATCAAAAATTTTAAGTAATATAAAAAATAATTTGTCTAAAGTGGAAGTAGTATTTATATGGGCAAAAGGGCATGCCGGTATACTGGGTAATGAGAAAGTGGATGAGTTGGCCAAAGATGCAATAAAAAATGGTGAGATCCTAACTCAGATCTTATCGACAGATGCAATAAATGACGTCAAAGATAGAATAAATAAAATATGGAAAAAACAATGGAAAAATATTTCAAGCATATCAAAAAATTTATATTTTTCTTTACATCAAGAACTTCCTCCGCCACCTGAATACATATTTAAGTATAACCTGCCAAAGCAAGATATTTCTACTATCGTCAGATTAAAAACTCGACACGGAAAATATGAGGCACATCTGCACAAATTAGGAATGGTTCATTCATCATTCTGTTTTTGTGATAATGTTTCGATTAGAGATTTGAACCATATTTTCTTTGAATGCAAAATTAACGAGAGATATATAAATCAATTGTATTACAATTTACGACAAACACAAGTTCATTTTCCAATTAGTATAGAATATCTACTAAGTTGTCATATAATGGAAATATTTAAATTACTCATAAACTACTTGAAAGAAACAAATATAGTCATTTGAGTCAGATAGATGGGAATATAACAAAACTAATAAATTGAGGTAAAAATAAAATAAAAATCTGTGGCTAACGGACCCGCATCCAAGCCATTTTTCACACACACACACACACACACAGACACACACACACACACACACACACACACACACACACACACACACACACACACACACACACACACACACACACACACACACACACACACACACACACACACACACACACACACACACACACACACACACACACACACACACACACACACACACACACACACACACACACACACACACACACACACACACACACACACACACACACACACACACACACACACACACACACACACACACACACACACACACACACACACACACACACACACACACACACACACACACACACACACACACACACACACACACACACACACACACACACACACACACACACACACACACACACACACACACACACACACACACACACACACACACACACACACACACACACACACACACACACACACACACACACACACACACACACACACACACACACACACACACACACACACACACACACACACACACACACACACACACACACACACACACACACACACACACACACACACACACACACACACACACACACACACACACACACACACACACACACACACACACACACACACACACACACACACACACACACACACACACACACACACACACACACACACACACACACACACACACACACACACACACACACACACACACACACACACACACACACACACACACACACACACACACACACACACACACACACACACACACACACACACACACACACACACACACACACACACACACACACACACACACACACACACACACACACACACACACACACACACACACACACACACACACACACACACACACACACACACACACACACACACACACACACACACACACACACACACACACACACACACACACACACACACACACACACACACACACACACACACACACACACACACACACACACACACACACACACACACACACACACACACACACACACACACACACACACACACACACACACACACACACACACACACACACACACACACACACACACACACACACACACACACACACACACACACACACACACACACACACACACACACACACACACACACACACACACACACACACACACACACACACACACACACACACACACACACACACACACACACACACACACACACACACACACACACACACACACACACACACACACACACACAATTCCGCTTCCAAAGTTTTAAGGCTTGTTCCAGATATATTTTGAAAAGTGTCGGCGCTAGGCAGCATCCCTGCTTCAGTCCTTTGTCTACTAAAAAACTTTTGAAAACATTCGTTCCTATTTTAACTTTGACGTTGGCGTTATCATATAGTTTTTCCACTGCTGTTATGAGATTTGAGTTGATGTTCGTTTGTCTTAGAGTGTTCCATAACTTATTTTGGGGGATGCTATCGTAGGCCTTTTTTATATCAACAAACAAAAAGTGGACTTCTTGCTCTACAGCAACATTTTTTTCTATAAATTAAGTGATACAAAAAAGGGGGTCTATGGTCGATCTACCAGCTCTAAAACCCGCCTGTTCTTCTGCCTCCATATCAGTGTATTCTCTTTCTATTCTATTTCTGATCATTTTCCCATAGATTTTACTAATGGTACTAGTATCTGCTATTCCACAGTAATTGTCGCAATTTTGTTTTTGTTTCCTTTTTTATGTAAAGTTGAAATGGTAGAAGTTTTAAATTCGGCTAGGACCTCTATTTTGTTTATGCAGTTTTGAAAGAGTATTGTCAGGTTATCACATAGTTTTTCAGTTCCATATTTTATTAGTTCTGAGGGTATATTGCCAGATCCGGGTGCTTTTTTGTTTTTGAGTGAAGTACAGATATCCTTTACTTCCTTTTTCGTGATTCTTATAGGAGATATTTCAACGCGTATGTTTTGGTTATTTTCTTTTATTTTGAATTCCATTCGATCTTCTTGTAACAGTTTACTGAAGTACATGTCCCATGTCTCTAACGAAATTGGTGAGATTAAATATTTTTTCTTGTCGTTGGTCCTAAGAGATTTAATAAGTTTCTAGCTTTCTGTACTTCTGGTTCCTCCAATGTACGTATTTATTTTTTGATAGTTTTGATCCCAGGATTCATTTTTTTTCTGTCTTATCATTTGTCTTACCTTAGCTCTTGATGGTTTTTGTAATTAGACCAATTGGTATCTGTTTAGTTATAGATAAGAGTATATGTAAGTTATTAAAAAACATTAACCACTATTTACATAATCCATAAGACTGACGTCTTAAACACTCCAAGTCTCCAAGTGATTTAATATTTAAATCCGCCGGATTGTTCCGAGTTTTTTCATTCATAGCAGGAATATTTTTTTGAGTTGTTTTCTTTTGGCCTCCAGTTTTTTTTTCTTTTTCAATCAGAGATTGAAAGTCTAGAAAATATAGGTAGATAGGTATTTTTGTAATTTGTAACGCTATTTTTGTTAATATTTTGTCTGTTAATATAGCCAAATACATAAAAAAGAAAGGAATAACACCAGCTTTCAGAACTAAAAACAACTTAGGCAAATGCATTGCGAACAATAAAAGAAAAAAGCAATTACAGAGCAGTGTATACAAACTGGCATGTGGTGACTCTCCAAAAACTCACATCGGTCAAACTGGCAGAATCTTTGACAAACGCATAGTAGAACACCAAAAGGCTTTCAATAATAGAAAAACAGATTCTACGTATGCGCTTCACCTTCTAGATCATAATAAATGTTTTAATGAACTGTATCAAACTCTTCATATTCAAAATAAAGACCTTAAACTATCTTTATTAGAATACATGAAAATTAATAAATTAAAAAATACAGATATAAGTCTGAATATTCTGAATGACCAACATGAGACAAACACCGTCCCACTCCTCAACTTATTCAGTTAGATACTTTATGGTAGGGGAGCCCAAGCGGAGATTTTTGCGGTTACTCGAGCGCGTCAGAATATTATATGGGGAGAAACCTTGTACCCTGAAAATGTACCTCTGCCATATATTGGCTCTTAATGCAGGGGCGTCCGTTAAGGGGGGCCGAAAAAAATCTATTCTTAGAAAAACTCGAAATCGTCAGATTAAGATAAGGTAAGTTAAGTACATGCAAAACAGTGTATATTTCAAAAATCTGACGATTTAAGCGGGGCGTAAGAAAATGGGTGAGTCCCAAAATTTCACAAGAAAAAAGCGAATATTTCGCGAAATAAATGAGAGATCGAAAAACTAAAAAATACGTACCTACTCAATATTTTTCAAAAATATATCGAATGATACCAAACACAACTTCTCACGGAGAGGGGTGGGGGGTAAATTTAAAATTTTAAATACGAATTCCGCGATATTTCGCGAAATGAATATCAGATTGAAAAACTGAAAAATACACTTATTCAATATGGCACCAAACACAACCCCCACGGAAGTGGGGTGAGGGGTTACTTTAAAATCTTAAATGGGAGCCCCATTTTTTATTGCAGATTTGGATTCCATACGTAAAAATAAGTAACTTTTATTCGCGACATATTTTCGAATTATGGATAGATGGCGCTATAATCAAAAAAAGCAATTGTTGGAAATGGAAAATTAAATTAAAAATGGAAAGTCCCCACTAAAATGGAAAACTTTACTTAACTTTTTTTGGTTTGAGGACCTACTCTTCACAACCCAATAGGTCCCCAAAGCGCTCGAGTGACTGCACATTTAGCATACTTTGCTCCCCTACCATTAAAGTGTAAACGCATTACTTGAGAAATGCACTCTACCGAAAAAGCTGTAGTAACATTACGAATAGTTTATAATAAATTTTGTGGAAATATTGAAAACAAAAGTTTTCAGTGTATTTTTTAGATAAAATGAATTTCCATCATGTAACGGTCGAATCCATCTATTATTTGTTGTAGGGGAGCCCAAGCGGGGATTTTTGCAGTTACTCGAGCGTGTCAGATTATTACGTGGGGAGAAACTTTGCACCATGAAAATGTACCTCCACAATATATTTGCTCTTAATGCAGGGGAGTTCGTTAAGGGGGGGCCGAAAAAAAATCTATCCTTAGAAAAACTCGAAATCGTCAGATTAAGATAAGGTAAGTTAAGTACATAATACATTAAGTACATAATAAAATTTAAAGTACATAAATGTATTTGAAGAACATATCAACAGCATTCTCGAAAGCGATAGGTCTACAGGCCTAAATGTTAACACCCTGAATGACATTATAATAGAAGCTATAGAAGAGAGCCAAAAGATACTCTGCCAAAAGACATCACATAACAAAAGAATAAGCCCCCAAACACAAGCAATAATGGAAGAGCGGAGAAAAATGCAAAGTAATAGAAGTAAAGAACACCATGAACTTAGAGAAATAAGTAAAAGAATACAAAAATATATTAGGACGGACAAACGAGAATATAACAACGAACAAATTCAACAGACAATTGAAGATAACAAGAGCATCAAAGTTCTAAGAAGACAATTAACAAACGGCAAAAAATAAATAACGAAATTAAAGGATAGAGATGGAAATATCATCATCAACAGAGATGAATTATTAAGGGTAGTAGAAGACTTCTATACAGAACTATACAACAGCCAACAAAACCATGATGAGTCACTAGAAGATTCAGGAAAAAGGTTAGTCAACCAAGGATCGGAATTGATGCCTGATATATCAACAGAATTTTCGAGGCTAATATGTAATATATATAAAAATGCGACAAGCTCGATACAACTACACGCTAACAGCGACCAAATAAAAATCCAAAGAGGTATCCGACAAGGTGATACTTTATCACCTAAACTTTTCATATCGGCTCTAGAAAAAGCGATCAAAACCCTCGAATGGGGTGACAAAGGAATAAATGTGGACGGAGAGATGCTACACCACCTGAGCAACGCAGACGATATAGTCCTGATTGCAGACGAGTTGGGATAAACAGAGAAAATGTTGGAAGAACTTAGTACAGCCTGTCATAAAATAGGCTTAAAAATGATTATAACAAAAACAAAATATATGACGAACTTAATACCAAGTTAACACCTTGAAATACATAATGAACAAATAGAACTGGTAGACAAATATATATCTAGGTCACGACATTAAGATAGGTAAGGACAATCAAACAACCGAAGTATCCAGAAGAATAATACAAGGATGGGCAGCATACGGAGCTCTTAGGAACGTTTTTAAGAGTGACATTCCAACTAATATGAAGAAAAAAGTTTTCGACCAATGCGTGCTACCGGTGATGACCTATGGTGCAGAAACATTATCGCTCACAAAAAAAAACGCACAAAAGCTAAGAGTAGCGCAGAGAAGAATGGAGCGATCAATGATAGGGGCCACTCTGCGAGACAGGATTAGAAACGAAGATCTACGAGCTAAGACCAAAGTCATAGACGTCATTGAAAGAAGCTGTAACTTAAAATGGAAATGGGCTGGACACGTTGCCAGAATGAAGGACGGAAGATGGACTGGTAAACTAGTTGAATGGAGACCAAGAGCCGATAAACGTAGCAGAGGAAGACCACCAACACGATGGCAAGATGACTTACGAAGGACAACAAAAAACTGGGTACAGCAAGCACAAGATAGAACACTTTGGAGACAAACAGGGGAGGCCTATGTCCAGCAGTGGATTGAGAGAGGCTGATGATGATATCAACAGACGAAATCAGAAACGCATTGAGAAAAATGAAAAGAAATAAAGCTCCGGGAGAAGACAATATCGTTATAGAAGCCGTAAAGATTGGAGGAGACAGACTTTTAAACGACATGAAGAAATTCTTCAACTTATGTTTGCACCAAAGTGGGCTGCACCAAAGTACCATCTTATTACACAAAAAGGGCGATCCAACAGACCTCGAGAATTACCGGCCCATAAGCCTATTAGACCACCTCTACAAGTTATTCACAAGAATAATAACAAATAGACTGGAAACAAAATTGGATTTTTACCAACCTAGAGAACAGGCGGGTTTTAGGAAAAACTTTGGCACTAACGACCACCTACACTGCATAAAAGGAATTATAGAAAAATCTATCGAATACAACTAACCATTGGTCCTGGCTTTCGTAGACTTTCGCAAAGCATTTGATACGATAGAAATTAGCAGCATAATGAGAGCATTGGAGGAAAGTCGTATAGATTACCGGTACTCCAAACTGATAGCGAAATCTATAAAAATCAGACGAGGAATTAGACAGGGAGACACGTTATCTCCCAAACTCTTTACGGCAGTACTTGAACATGCTTTCAAACAATTGGAGTGGGACGCCAAAGGAATAAATGTCGACGGTGAAAGGCTCACCCACCTACGATTGGCAGACGACATAGTTCTTATAACGGACAACTTAAAAGAGATTAGAAGTATGCTTACTGAGTTAGATGCCGCCTGTAAAAAAGTTGGTTTAAATATAAATTTTGGAAAGACACAATACATGACAAACCTGGTACCAAACGAAAATCCAAAAGTCGACGTCAACGAAATAGCATTGGTCCATAAATATAAATACTTAGGGCATGAAATCCAAATTGCCAGAGACAATCAAACTGCCGAATTACAGAGAAGAATTACCTTAGCATGGGCCGCATATGGAGCTCTATCAGACATCTTCAAGAGCAACTTGCCAAATTATTTGAAAAGGAAGACGTTCAACCAATGTGTGCTTCCAGTCATGACTTACGGCGCCGAAACATTATCGTTAACCCAGGCCACAGCAACGAAACTTAGAGTGGCCCAAAGAAGAATGGAACGGTCACAACTTGGACTGACTCTCAGAGGCAGGGTCAGGAACGAAGAAATCAGAAGAAGGACAGGCGTCACAGATGTCATAGAGCGAGTAGCATGGCTGAAGTGGAATTGGGCGGGACATGTAGCCAGAATGAAGGACGGGAGGTGGACCCAAAAAATTAAGTGTGGAGACCAAGAGAAGACAGAAGAAGTAGAGGTAGACCACCTACACGATATACAGATGACGTCAAAAGGATTGCTGGGAATTGGTTGCAGAAAGCCCAAGATCGACAAAACTGTAAGAAATTAGGGGAGGCCTATGTTCAACTTTGGATGCAGAAGGCTGGATAATGATGATGAAAATAAGCACATGCAAAACACTGTATATTTCAAAAATCTGACGATTTGAGCGGGGCGCGGACGTAAGGAAATTGGTGAATCCCAAAGTTTCACAAGAAAAAAGCGAATATTTCGCGAAATGAATTACAGATCGAAAAACTAAAAAATACGTACTCAATATTTTTCAAAAATCTATCGAATGACTTCCCACGGAGAGGGGTGAGGGTAAATTTAATATTTCAAAATACGAATCCCGCGATATTTCGCGAAATGGACATCAGATCGAAAAACTGAAAAATACACTTATTTCGTATAAAAAACACTTATATCGTAAAAAACACGACCTTCCACGGAGGTAGAGTGGTAGGTTACTTTAAAATCTTAAATGGGAGCCCCCATTTTTTTTATTGCAGATTTGGATTCCTTACGTAAAAATACGTAACTTTTATTCGCCACATATTTTCGAATTATGGATAGATGGCGCTATAATCGAAAAAAGCAATTGTTGGAAATGGAAAATTAAATCAAAAATGGAAAGTCCCCACTAAAATGGAAAACTTTACTTAACTTTTTTTGGTTTTAGGACCTACTCTTCACAACCCAATAGGTCCCCAAAGCGCTCAAGTGACTGCACATTTAGCATACTTTGCTCCCCTACCATTGTCTTTTTTCTCATTTCATAATAATATAAAATAAAATATAGAATATAGCATAGAATACTAAAATTGGAGGTTATAATACTGCAGTATCGTATAATGTTACAAAATAAGGAAAAGAGCAAATATTTTTTTATCCACGAAAGGGAAAAACTAGTGCGGGTATTAGATTTTATGGATATTACATCGTAAAATTTTTGCGCACACCATATAACAGATTTACATTACCATCAAGTATAGGATTCTATTGTGCTATGAATGAATGAATTTCGAAAATGAGACTATTTATTTACTCTTAAACATGTTGGGACTGGGATTTGTGTGGTTATGATTTTGTTTGCGACTTAAAGCCATGCGATGGAAGAAAGAGCCGTTAAAAATTATGTTGGGAATATACACCCACAGGCAAAATACTGGAATGCCCTTCGCACTGGCTTAGCTCTCAGAAGGAATTTGTGTCTGTTTAAGGTAAATACTTAAAATACTTACAAGGTAAAATGTAAAATGTAAAATGTGTAGCTCAGATAAAAGATTAAATATTAGGTAAACTAAGTACCTCGTTACCTGTACGCTACAGTCTCTGATTGAGAAAGAAAAAAACTGAAGGCAGAGAAAACAACTCAAAAAATAACAAGTTATTCCTGTTATGAATGAGAGACTCGGAACAATCCGGCGGACTTAAATGTTAAATCACTTGGAGTGTTTAAGAGGTAGTTCATTTATTCATTCATTAAGCTTTACAATCCCTAGGGATTATAGCTAACACCATGATATTCAAAATCTTATTCTTGGGTGAGGTGGATTACTCCTGTCATTTTTACTTTACTGTGTGTCTTTGCTGCTGTTGTCACTCTTTTCCATTTCTTCCTGTCTTTGCACCGAACTTTCCAGTCTTTCACATTCACTGCTCTTATGTCTTCTTATACATCATCCAGCCATCTTCTTCTGAGTCTTCCTCTACACGCTGGGCCATAATGGTGTTTAGTTAGTTAAATTTCTCAACATATCTAAAGTTTATTTTTTAACCAGGAGGAGTAAACTAAAAAGACAGATTCACACCCAAGAAAGTCACTAGAATAGTAACCAAATACAAGGTCCCTATACCATAGGTTGTATGGTAACTTTGACATTGACAAATGAAATATTGTCATCGTGACGTCACCCAGACGATCAATTTTACGAATTGTTTGTAAACATAATAGGATACGTGGTTTGGAGGCTATATTTTGTTATTAAATATCGTTAGTGTTTTAATTTGTGTTTATATCTTAAGATATAATGTATCTATAGATATTATTAAGTGTTTTTAGTATAATAACTTTAACCGAAAACTCTTTTACAAGTGTTAAGATACATTTTAATGTGGTTGTATTAAGTACCTACTTACTTTACTGGATTTTCTTTCTGCTGTATTGTATAGTAAAGGACATTCGTGTATAGAGACATTACAGTTCTGTAATGTCTCTTGCGGTTCTTCACATCAAGTTTACATCATCTGTGTAGGTTACAATCTGCTTAGACTTATTGAACAATATATCTAATTAAGTCTATAGATAATAGATCTATTATATGTAATTGTTTCATATAAAATTATAACCAATATTGCAGCCATCTGAAGATCGTTTGAATAAACAATTATAAACTAAATGAATATATAAAATGGGCAAAATTCCCTTTATTGCGCTGAAATTGTATTTTTTTTATAATTTACTGTTAATGTAAAATTTCACAGGTACCTATTGAATGGAATCATAATGTTTTAATAGTTTTAGATATTATAATCCAGTACCTAACGTAATCAGATGCTCTTATGTTAAACTTAAGGGAAAAACTACTAATTTTGATACATAAATCTTTTGTTGAATCTCTTTTTCACCATGGTTTACATGTTAGGAGGAATTTACAATAATGTACTACATGCAGTATCCCCAATTCAAAATTATTATATACCTACTCAAAATCATTTAAAAAAGTAAATTGTATTCAACCCATTATTAATATACCTAGGATATTTGAATGATTTAGTCCCATATATACACAAGAAAGAATCTCCTTCTGCTTTAATTAAGTAGTAATGCTATTCTACTGCATATATTTAATTGCAATTATATTCTATGATTTTTGTAACTCTACAGGTATCTACCACATTTTTTAACGAATATATGAAATAAATAGTTATTAAAAATCCAAACGTATTTTTTTTAAATATACACATTTTCAATACATTCCTACTTTCCGAGTTCATTTCAATGAGTGAAGTGAATGAATTTGAATGCAGCATTCTGGGTGACGTCACTCCCGCCATTAGATTCTCGACGCTGATTGGTGGAAAGTTACCATGCAACCTGTCTATTTATGAACCTTGAACCAAATACATCTTCTTTTTTGGTTGATCTAGTCGGCCGTCAATGTTAATCCATAAATATTATATTAAATTAATACGTCGCTAAAGAGTTCCAAAAACAACTGCTTTTTATATAAAAGCAGACTAACAATATAAAAATTAAAGGAATAACACAGAAAACACAAATATCCCCGATATAACTTAATTAACCTATGAAATGTCACTAGTGTCAAAATTTGATAAATGTCATTAGTGTCAAAATTTTATAACAGTGGAGTAAACTTGCTTGCGGTTGGACCAATTACAAACAAGCAATACAGCGCGGTAAATTTGAATCACTCCTCTTGGTTAAAAAACAAACCATAGTAACGTTACAAACGTCACATCTTTGCTATTTTATTTTTAAATAATTATTTTACTCTATTTTCTTTAATATTTCATTAACAATTTTCTTCTATTTGTTTTACGTATTTTCTTCGTTAAGACTCGTTAACGCACTCTTTTATTATCCTCTATTTCCTATCTATATTTTCATCTAACATCTAAATCATCAACTGAACATAGTGAACGTACCCCGTATATCCTTACTCTCTAGATATCTGTCTTTCAATATGGAACATGCCTGCTACTTCATACTTACTTGGTCGTAATTTCAAATTCCGTTTTCAATGACAGTGACACTTCATCCCCACCCGCTGACAAAAATTGAAAATGGAAGGGAAGAATTAATTTATTTAAAGAGATTAGCTTTAGATAATGCCTCATTTTGTTCCAAATCAAATCTTCTCTTGGGGTAAGAATATTATCCTATTTTAATTACATTTATACATCTTACAGTCTTTCTAATATTTTTTATACTTAACCTCCAATCTGCTAAAGGAATGTGTTCTGATATGTTTGTTTTAAATATATTTTTTTAACTTACATATATATGGATGTGAGTAATCAAAATAATTTAACTATTCTCCTCATCTTAATTCCATTTAAGAGGAAACAGTAGCGATCAACAGGTAGCGAAAACGCGTTCCAAGATTGCGGCTGTAATTTTTGAATATTTTTTCGAGATATTTGGCACACGTATTCGTAATATAATAAAGAATGGCGGTATAGAGCCCAATTTGAAAAATATATTAATATGTGGAAATTACTCTGTAATTAAATACAATATTAAGAAAACGAGCCTGTACCGCCATTAAGAAGAACAAAAAAATACACTTTCTTCAAATAAACTTTTTTATCCGATGCCTAGATTTTGTGTCATTTTGGAACTAATAAAATTTTTTATTTCATTACTAGTTCCAAAATGACACAAAATCTAGGCATCTGATAAAAAAGTTTATTTGAAGAAAGTGTATTTTTTTGTTCTTCTTAATGGCGGTACAGGCTCGTTTTTTTAATATTGTATTTAATTACAGAGTAATTTCCACATATTAATATATTTTTCAAATTGGGCTCTGTACCGCCATTCTTTATTATATTACAAACACGTGTCACGTGTGCTAAATATCTCGAAAAAATATTCAAAATTACAGCCGCAATCTTGGAACGCGTTTTGGCTACCTGTTGATCGCTACTGTATCACCTTAATTTACCCTTGCCATCTACTAGTTTTTGAATACTATTTGGCAAAGGTACAATTTGGTTTTTTAACTTCTTGACTGTCACTTATACGCATTATTCTTCTAGTTTGGAAAGGAATCAAATCTTTTTCCCTTCGGGAGCCTCCAGCATAAAGCCTATCACCGGCGATGACACTAAGGCTGACAGCAATGGGACCATGACATCTAGACTGCAACGACTACCATCTCCAGCTGCAGGGGCCTAGGGCCGACCATCTGCCCAGGTCTACAAGAAGTCTACAGCAGTACCATTCGACATCAAGAAGTTACTATCGAACCAGATACCAAAAGCCATAAGTATAATCCAGAAATTGTTAGTTTTTGGCAAGAATTTGAATATATTTGTTATGCATTTAATAAGTCACATTTTTATTATATCTTTATTGAACAATAAACATGATTGGTTAAAAATACTGTTTTGTTTGCTTTCATTCTAAATTTTCAGAGTTCATATCTAAGATTAGGACAAGACGAGCACACACCTTGAGAGAGACTGAGCTAAGCTAGGGTGGACGATGGCTATCTTGGATGATTGAAGTATTATTTTCGAATGGTATTTCAATTAGCTGCGGTAGTCTATTGTAGTTGTTCGTTTCAGCGTCTCTGTATAAGTCCTATCCATTATAAGTGAAGAAATTTTATGTTTTTAATGATAGGTACTATTTTTCTAACTGACTATATTTTCTGTCCTTAATTCTTCTTCAATTTCCCCTTTTGTTTTCCCAGTGTTGTTCTCATTATTTTTCTTTCAAATTTCAGAAGGCTATCTTTCTCTTTTTTGTTCGTCGTCGTTGTTTCCATCGCATATGTAACAACAGGTCTTATTACGGACTTATATAAGGTCTTATATCTTTGATCTCTTACTTAGAGTCTTACTTCTCAGAAGGTTTCTATTCATTCCATATGTTTTTTTTTGCCTTTCAGAATTCTATCCTCTGTTCTCTCTTTTTCGGTTTTCCCTCTTATTACTCCCAATTAGCTAAAGGTGCTATAAAATTTCAAATTTATGGTTCGGTGTTATTAGATGTTTCTGAGTTGGTTTGTCGTCCTTCCCTATCGTCATGTATTTTGTTTTGTGCTGGTTTATCTCTAGACCCATTCTCTTGGCTTTCTTATCTAATTTTTGAACTGTTTTTATAAGTTTCATCTTCGTCTTCTCCATGATGACTGGAGTTTGCATATGCTACTAGTTGAAGTTGATCTGTAATAATGTTTTTGTTTGCAACGTTTGATCTCCTTATTATTACTTTCAGTATCAGGTTAAAAAGTGTCGGTAAGATAGAGTCACCTTGTTGTACGTGAGCGGCCGTGGAGTAACGGCATAATCGCTGGCCTCATACGCCAGTGCACGTGGGTTCGAGCTTTGCCAAAAACAAACCATTTTCATTTCCAATAATGACACGAGCCGTCTCACCGTGCCTCGGAGAGCACGTAAAGCCGTCGGCTAGTGTACATCGGCACTAGTTACTTGAAGCAGGGTTAAAGATGTAAATGGCGCCGGAACTGTCCGAAAGGATCTCCAAGGCAAAAATGCCATACGATATTATAATAATAATAATAATAATAATAATAATAAACAACAACCACAAGCGAGCCAAACAACAGCAAGAGCTCCACTCGCTGAAGGTGCTGCGCTGGAACATCAGCCGGCGCTCACTCAAGCGGGACGACCGAGGCAGCGCATGAAATGGACTGTGTCCATCAACGAAAGCATTTTGCGCTTCTATTATAAGGTGACCAACCTCGGTCAAGAAACGATCGGCTACAGACAACAGCTGTATGCCGAATTTTGCAGGGAGTACCCAGATATTCAAGTATCGGAGCAAAGAGTATCAGATCAATACCGGGTAATCATAAGAAACAACCTTATCCCAGAGACTAGACGCAATACGATCAAAAGCGAAGTCGAACGGGAGATTAATAACCAAGAGCTAGTTTTAGATCAAGTCCCTAATGAAATCCTTGATGAGCAGATTCCTGAGATTCCCATACCAGAAACTCAACCTGACAATACACAGCAGGAAAACAACGAGTTGCGCGATAGTCTAGAAAGCGAAATGGCTCGTGCCGTACAAGAGTTTAATGGAACAAATCCACTTAGCAGACCACCGCTACCACGAATAAACTCTTGTAAGAAACTAGGTGCGCTGTTACAAATTGTGAATACTGAAGTCCTACCCAATTATGTCGTAGAAGCCCACACATTGGAGTATCTGCATATGCTAATCTACTGTGCAGCAACAGCAATTGCCAATGTAATGGGCGTTAAGATCAGAACACGACGGGGTACTAATAACGGAAGGACTGGTAACAGAATTGCACCCTGGGAAAAAAGACTTCTCGGAAAAATTGAATTACTGCGTAGGGATATTGGTCAAGTCACAGAATATATAAGAGGTGTAACAAGTAGAAAAGTCATTAAGAGAGCTGAAGAAATAATGCGGAGCACTGCAAGACACTCGAGATACGATCCAGAAAATAACACAGCTCAACAGTGTTTGGATACATTAAAACAAAAACTCTCCGTCTATTCAGGACGATTAAGAAGGTATAAAGTTAGTAACAACCGAAAATGTGACAATGCACTTTTTGAGAACTCTGAGAAGGCGTTTTACCGAAAACTCAATTCAACCGTAGAAAGTGTCGACAAGTCTTACCCAAGCCAAGAAGAAATTCATGAGTTTTGGGGAAATCAACTTTCCACACCAGCTGCTCTTAACAACAATGCTGGCTGGATAGAAGATACGACGCACAACTGTCACCACTACGTCACTGCTAACTACGAACCATTCACGACTGAAGAAGTCTCAAATGTCATCAAAGAGCTTCATAACTGGAAATCTCCTGGACCAGACGGAGTTCAGAACTTTTGGCTTAAAAAGTTCTGGAGTATTCATGAGTGCTTATCAACATTAATTAATCATGTTATTTCTAATCCGCAGGAATTACCATCATTTCTAACTCAGGGAACTACTTATTTAATACCCAAGGATCAAAATAACACCCAAGATCCATCCAAGTACCGCCCAATTACTTGTCTTCCAACTTTGTATAAATTGGTCACATCCTGTGTAACCCGGCGTATCTACCAACACTGTGCTCTAAACAATATCATAGAGCCTCAACAGAAAGGATGCGCTAAGGGTTCCATGGGTTGCAAAGAACAGCTTATCATCGACTCAGTCATTTCTAACCAGGCATTCACTAAAAAAAGGAACCTTTTTACTGCTTTTATTGACTATAAAAAGGCCTTTGATTCAGTACCGCATGAATGGCTAATAGATATATTGAAAATATACAAAGTCGATGATAACATAGTGACCTTTTTAAGGCATATAATGAGAGATTGGAAGACTAAAATTCACCTCCAAATACCTGGTGAAAACAATATCGAAACCGAAAATATCGCAATCAACCGGGGTCTGTTTCAAGGAGACTCGTTGAGTCCACTGTGGTTCTGTTTAGCTTTGAACCCCCTTTCCCAACTATTAAACTCCACTGACTCAGGTTTTAGCATTAAAAACAATAATACTGTAGTAGCGAAGCTCAATCATCTGTTGTATATGGATGATTTGAAATTAATGGCTTCCACTCGAGAACACCTAGAAGAGATGCTAAAAACTGTAGAAACATTCTCTAATGATATTAGTATGCAGTTCGGTCTAGACAAGTGCCGTGTTTTGAATATAGTCAGAGGAAAGGTACAGCCCGGTGGATTCGATATGCAAAATGGCCAGAACATCGAGGCCATGGGCGATAACGATATGTACAAATATCTTGGAGTAAAGCAGGCGCGGAAAATTGACCATAAGCAAATGAAAACTGAGATAACTACTGAGTTTATAAGAAGGGTAAAACAACTGCTTCGTTCACAGCTTAACAGTAAAAATTTGTTTAAGGCACTGAACACCTACGCTTGTTCCGCGCTTAGCTATTCATTTGGTATTGTTAAGTGGACAAAAACGGATATAGAAAATCTTCAGCGAAAAGTACGAACACACCTCACAAAGGCACAAAAACACCACCCTAAAAGTGCAGTAGAACGAACGACATTACCCCGGTATTTAGGAGGAAGAGGACTTATGGATATAGGTGAGCAATTAGATAAACAGATTGCTAATTTAAGAACTTATTTTCAGATGCAGGCTGAGACATCTACTCTACACCGCGCAATCTGTGCAGTAGATGACACAACACCGATCAAACTGAGGGAACCAGAAATGCGCATAAACCACCTTACTAAGGACGAAAAACTGCGCACCTGGATGGGTAAACATCTGCACGGGCGACATCCCAATGAGGTTAGCCAAGACTATGTCGACAATACAGCGTCGAACTATTGGTTGACATCAGGAAAGATGTTCCCTGAAACGGAGGGTTCATTACTGGCCATCCAGGATCAGGTTATACCAACCAGAAATTACCTGAAATATATCGTCAAAGACCCTCAGGTTCAAAACGACAGATGCCGATATGGATGTCAAGCCCAAGAAACCATCCAACATATTACAGGGGGCTGCCAGGCATTTGCTGCAACTGAATACAAGGAACGGCATGACGCAGTGGGAAAAATCCTTCATCAAGAGATAGCTAATAAGCTGGGACTTCTCCAAACGGACTATCTCCCATATTATCAATACGTTCCTGAGAGTATGCTTGAGGATGGCAACTACAAGCTATACTGGGACCGCAGTGTGCTCACAGACCAAACAGTGGCACATAATAGACCAGATCTCGTACTAGTTAATAAATTAACAAGACAAACAACACTAATTGATGTGGCGATACCTAACAACAATAATCTACGTAGTAAATTTACTGAAAAGATCGCCAAGTATAGAGATCTGGAAATTCAAATACGGAGACAATGGAGAATGCAAAGTACCCAGACGATACCTATTGTTATGTCTACTACTGGAGTCATTCCGAAGACCCTCCTCGAAAGCATAAAAAAGCTGGGTCTCAATGAACATATTTATAAGACCATGCAGAAAGCTGTACTACTTGCGACGGCCAGAAGTGTAAGAAAATTTTTGGGAGATACACCTGCATTCCAAGTCACCTAGGGCTCGATAACACGGAAAGAGTCCCACCAGAGCTCAATCCTTTTGATACCGTAGGTATCTGGGATGAGTCAAATTTCCCCTCAGAGGGAGTGTGAGCCGTATGGCTAAATCTGGATAATAATAATGGACTGTGTCCATTAATGAAAACATTTTGCGCTTCTACTACAAGGTGACAAACCTCGGTCAAGAAACAATCGGCTACCGATAACAGTTGTATGCCGAATTTTGCAGGACATACCCAGATATTCAAGTATCGGAGCAACGAGTATCAGACCAATACCGGGTAATTATAAGAAACAACCTTATCCCAGAGGCTAGACGCAATACCATCAGAAGCGAAGTCGAACGGGAGATTCAGAACGATGTTGTAATTGAAGATCAAGTCCCTGTTGAAGTTCATGAGCAGATTCCTGAGCTTGCCATACAAGAAACTCAACCTGACAATACAGAGCAGGAAAACAACGAGTTACGTGATAACCTAGTAAGCGAAATGGCACGTGCGGTACAGGAGTTTAATGGAACAAACCCACTTAGCAGACCACCGCTACCACGAATAAACTCTTGTAAGAAACTAGGTGCGCTGTTACAAATTGTGAACACTGAAGTCCTACCCAATTATGTCGCAGAAGCCCACACATTAGAATATTTGCACATGCAGCAACAGCAATTGCTAATGTAATGGGCGTTAAGATCAGAACACGACGGGGTACTAATAACGAAAGAACTGGTAGGTAACAGAATTGCACCTTGGGAAAAAAGACTGCTCGGAAAGATTGAATTACTACGTAAGGATATTGGTATAATCACAGAATACATACGAGGTGTAACAAGTAGAAAAGTCATCAGGAGAGCTGAAGAAATAATGCTGAGTACCGCAAGACACTCAAGATATGATCCAGAAAACAACACAGCCCATCAGTGTCTGGATACATTAAAACAAAAACTATCCGTTTATTCAGGGCGACTAAGGAGATACAAAGTTAGTAACAACCGCAAAAGCGACAATGCTCTTTTTGAGAGTTCTGAGAAGGCGTTCTATCGAAAACTCAATTCCACTGTAGAACGTGTCGATAAGACTTACCCAAGCCAAGAAGAAATTCATGAGTTTTGGGGAAATCAACTTTCCACACCAGCTGCTCTTAACAACAATGCTGGATGGATAGAAGATACGACACAGAACTGCCAACACTACATTACTACCCTTTACGAACCCTTCACTACTGAAGAGGTCTCAAATATCATCAAAGAGCTTCATAACTGGAAATCTCCTGGACCAGATGGAGTTCAAAACTTTTGGCTCAAGAAGTTTTGGAGTGTTCATGAATGCTTATCAACATTAATTAATCATGTTATTTCTAATCAGCAGGATATACCAGCATTCCTGACTCAGGGTACCACTTATTTAATACCGAAGGATCAAAATAACACCCAAGATCCAGCCAAATACCGCCCAATTACTTGTCTTCCAACTTTGTATAAATTGGTCACATCCTGTGTAGCCCGGCGTATCTACCAACACTGTGCTCTGAACAATATCATAGAACCTCAACAGAAAGGATGCGCTAAGGGTTCCATGGGATGCAAAGAACAACTCATCATCGACTCAGTCATTTCTAACCAGGCATATTCCAAAAAGAGGAATCTTTTTACTGCCTTCATTGATTACAAGAAGGCCTTTGATTCAGTGCCGCATGAATGGCTTATAGATATATTGAGAATATATAAAGTCGATGATAATATAGTGACCTTTTTAGAGCATATAATGAGAGAGTGGAAAACTAGAATTCACCTTCAAATACCTGGTGAAATTAACATCGAAACTGAAAATATCGCAATCAGCCGGGGCCTGTTTCAAGGAGATTCGTTGAGTCCTCTGTGGTTCTGTCTAGCTATGAACCCACTATCTCAGCTATTGAACTCCACAGACGCAGGTTTTAGCATCAAAAATAACAACAATGTGGTGGCGAAGCTTAATCATTTATTGTACATGGATGATTTGAAATTAATGGCTTCCACTCGAAACCAACTCGATGAGATGCTAAAAACTGTAGAAACTTTTTCTAATGATATTAGTATGCACTTCGGACTAGACAAGTGCCGTATTTTAAATATAGTCAGAGGAAAAGTACAGCCCGGAGGATTCGATATGCAAAATGGCCAGAACATCGAGGCCATGGGTGAAAACGATATGTATAAATATCTTGGAGTAAAGCAAGCGCGGAAAATTGACCATAAACAAATGAAAACAGAGATAACTACAGAGTTTATACGAAGGGTAAAACAGCTGCTTCGCTCACAACTTAACAGTAGAAATTTGTTTAAGGCACTAAACACCTACGCATGTTCCGCGCTTAGCTATTCGTTTGGCATTGTTAAGTGGACAAAAACGGATATAGAGAATCTTCAGCGAAAAGTAAGAACACACCTCACAAAGGCACAAAAACACCATCCTAAAAGTGCAGTAGAAAGAACAACATTACCACGGAATCTAGGAGGAAGAGGACTTATGGATATAGGTGAGCAATTAGATAAACAAATTGCTAATTTAAGAAATTATTATCAGTTGCAAGCTGAGACATCTACTTTACATCGCGCTATTTGCGCAGTAGATGACACAACACCGATCAAACTGAGGGAACCAGAAATG
The DNA here is from genome assembly GCF_917563875.1 of Diabrotica virgifera virgifera. Taxonomy (NCBI): domain Eukaryota; kingdom Metazoa; phylum Arthropoda; class Insecta; order Coleoptera; family Chrysomelidae; genus Diabrotica; species Diabrotica virgifera. Next base: position 74,746,681 of record NC_065445.1, on the reverse strand, counting down.
CGCATAAACCACCTCACTAAAGACGAAAAAATGCGCACCTGGATGGGTAAACCTCTGCACGGGCGACATCCCAATGAGGTCAGCCAAGACTATGTCGACAATACAGCGTCGAACTATTGGTTGACATCAGGAAAGATGTTCCCTGAAACGGAGGGTTCATTACTGGCCATCCAGGATCAGGTTATACCAACCAGAAATTACCTGAAATATATCGTCAAAGACCCTCAGGTTCAAAACGACAGATGCCGATATGGATGTCAAGCCCAAGAAACCATCCAACATATTACAGGGGGCTGCCAGGCATTTGCTGCAACTGAATACAAGGAACGGCATGACGCAGTGGGAAAAATCCTTCATCAGGAGATAGCTTTCAAGCTGGGACTTCTCCAAACGGACCATCTCCCGTATTATCAATACGTCCCTGAGAGTATGCTTGAGGATGGCAACTACAAGCTATACTGGGACCGCACTGTGCTCACAGACCAAACAGTGGCACATAATAGACCAGATCTTGTACTAGTCAATAAATTAACAAAACAAACAACACTAATTGATGTGGCGATACCTAACAACAATAATCTACGTAGTAAATTTACTGAAAAGATCGCCAAGTACAGAGATCTGGAAATTCAAATACGAAGGCAATGGAGAATGCAAAGTACCCAGACGATACCGATTATCATGTCTACTACTGGAGTCATTCCGAAAACCCTCCTCGAAAGCATCAAAAAGCTGGGTCTGAATGAACATCTTTATAAGACCATGCAGAAAGCTGTACTACTCGCGACGGCCAGAAGTGTACGAAAATTTTTGGGAGATACACCTGCATTCCAAGTCACCTAGGGCTCGATAACACGGAAAGAGTCCCACCAGAGCTCAATCCTTTTGATACCGTAGGTATCTGGGATGAGTCAATTTTCCCCTTAGAGGGAGTGTGAGCCGTATGGCTAAATCTGGATAATAATAATAATAATAATAATAATAATAATAATCAGTACCGCATGAATGGCTAATAGATATTTTGACAATATACAAAGTCGATGATAACATAGTGACCTTTTTAAGGCATATAATGAGAGATTGGAAGACTAAAATTCACCTCCAAATACCTGGTGAAAAAAATATTGAAACCGAAAATATCCCAATCAACCGGGGCCTGTTTCAAGGAGACTCGTTGAGTCCACTGTGGTTCTGTTTAGCTTTGAACCCCCTTTCCCAGCTATTAAACTCCACTGACTCAGGTTTTAGCATTAAAAGCAATAATACTGTAGTAGCGAAGCTCAATCATCTGTTGTATATGGATGATTTGAAAGTAATGGCTTCCACTCGAGAACACCTAGAAGAGATGCTAAAAACTGTAGAAACATTCTCTAATGATATTAGTATGCAGTTCGGTCTAGACAAGTGCCGTGTTTTGAATATAGTCAGAGGAAAGGTACAGCCCGGTGGATTCGATATGCAAAATGGCCAGAACATCCAGGCCATGGGCGATAACGATATGTACAAATATCTTGGAGTAAAGCAGGCGCGGAAAATTGACCATAAGCAAATGAAAACTGAGATAACTACTGAGTTTATAAGAAGGGTAAAACAGCTACTTCGTTCACAGCTTAACAGTAAAAATTTGTTTAAGGCACTGAACACCTACGCTTGTTCCGCGCTTAGCTATTCATTTGGTATTGTTAAGTGGACAAAAACGGATATAGAAAATCTTCAGCGAAAAGTGAGAACACACCTCACAAAGGCACAAAAACACCACCCTAAAAGTGCAGTAGAACGAACGACATTACCCCGGTATTTAGGAGGAAGAGGACTTATGGATATAGGTGAGCAATTAGATAAACAGATTGCTAATTTAAGAACTTATTTTCAGATGCAGGCTGAGACATCTACTCTACACCGCGCAATTTGCGCAGTAGATGACACAACACCGGTCAAATTGAGGGAACCAGAAATGCGCATAAACCACCTTACTAAGGACGAAAAACTGCGCACCTGGATGGGCAAACCTCTGCACGGGCGACATCCCAATGAAGTTAGCCAAGACTATGTCGACAATATAGCGTCGAACTATTGGTTGACATCAGGAAAGATGTTCCCTGAAACGGAGGGTTCATTACTGGCCATTCAGGATCAGGTTATACCAACCAGAAATTACCTGAAATATATCGTCAAAGACCCTCAGGTTCAAAACGACAGATGCCGATATGGATGTCAAGCCCAAGAAACCATCCAACATATTACAGGGGGCTGCCAGGCATTTGCTGCAACTGAATACAAGGAACGGCATGACGCAGTGGGAAAAATCCTTCATCAAGAGATAGCTAACAAGCTGGGACTTCTACAAACGGACCATCTCCCATATTATCAATACGTTCCTGAGAGTATGCTTGAGGATGGCAACTACAAGCTATACTGGGACCGCAGTGTGCTCACAGACCAAACAGTGGCACATAATAGACCAGATCTCGTACTAGTTAATAAATTAACAAGACAAACAACACTAATTGATGTGGCGATACCTAACAACAATAATTTACGTAGTAAATTTACTGAAAAGATCGCCAAGTATAGAGATCTGGAAATTCAAATACGGAGACAATGGAGGATGCAAAGTACGCAGACGATACCTATTGTTATGTCTACTACTGGAGTCATTCCGAAGACCCTCCTCGAAAGCATAAAAAAGCTGGGTCTCAATGAACATATTTATAAGACCATGCAGAAAGCTGTACTACTTGCGACGGCCAGAATTGTAAGAACATTTTTGGGAGATACACCTGCATTCCAAGTCACCTAGGGCTCGATAACACGGAAAGAGTCCCACCAGAGCTCAATCCTTTTGATACCGTAGGTATCTGGGATGAGTCAATTTTCCCCTCAGAGGGAGTGTGAGCCGTATGGCTAAATAATAATAATATAATAATTCATGAGTTTTGGGGAAATCAACTTTCCACACCAGCTGCTCTTAACAACAATGCTGGCTGGATAGAAGATACGACGCACAACTGTCACCACTACGTCACTGCTCACTACGAACCATTCACGACTGAAGAAGTCTCAAATGTCATCAAAGAGCTTCATAACTGGAAATCTCCTGGACCAGACGGAGTTCAGAACTTTTGGCTTAAAAAGTTTTGGAGTATTCATGAGTGCTTATCAACATTAATTAATCATGTTATTTCTAATCCGCAGGAATTACCATCATTTCTAACTCAGGGAACTACTTATTTAATACCCAAGGATCAAAATAACACCCAAGATCCATCCAAGTACCGCCCAATTACTTGTCTTCCAACTTTGTATAAATTGGTCACATCCTGTGTAACCCGGCGTATCTACCAACACTGTGCTCTAAACAATATCATAGAGCCTCAACAGAAAGGATGCGCTAAGGGTTCCATGGGTTGCAAAGAACAGCTTATCATCGACTCAGTCATTTCTAACCAGGCATTCACTAAAAAAAGGAACCTTTTTACTGCTTTTATTGACTATAAAAAGGCCTTTGATTCAGTACCGCATGAATGGCTAATAGATATATTGAAAATATACAAAGTCGATGATAACATAGTGACCTTTTTAAGGCATATAATGAGAGACTGGAAGACTAAAATTCACCTCCAAATACCTGGTGAAAACAATATCGAAACCGAAAATATCGCAATCAACCGGGGCTTGTTTCAAGGAGACTCGTTGAGTCCACTGTGGTTCTGTTTAGCTTTGAACCCCCTTTCCCAACTATTAAACTCCACTGACTCAGGTTTTAGCATTAAAAGCAATTATACTGTAGTAGCGAAGCTCAATCATCTGTTGTATATGGATGATTTGAAATTAATGGCTTCCACTCGAGAACACCTAGAAGAGATGCTAAAAACTGTAGAAACATTCTCTAATGATATTAGTATGCAGTTCGGTCTAGACAAGTGCCGTGTTTTGAATATAGTCAGAGGAAAGGTACAGCCCGGTGGATTCGATATGCAAAATGGCCAGAACATCGAGGCCATGGGCGATAACGATATGTACAAATATCTTGGAGTAAAGCAGGCGCGGAAAATTGACCATAAGCAAATGAAAACTGAGATAACAACTGAGTTTATAAGAAGGGTAAGACAACTGCTTCGTTCACAGCTTAACAGTAAAAATTTGTTTAAAGCACTGAACACCACCCGTGTTGAGCTGGCCCCCCCCACTTGCAAAAATTAAAAAACAAATAGCCCTGATTTATGAGCTATTTATGAGCTCTCATATTCCGCAAACTAAAAATTTTGAGCTCGTTCCACTGAGCAGGAATTTAATACCCTAGTGGGGGGGGCTGAGTCAGCCCCCCCCCACTACTTAAAAATAGGAATATTGAATCGGTTTTCGCGGCAGAATTACGAGCTATTTATGAGCTCTTGAAATTATATAGTTTCGATTTTTGAGCTCATCCCCTTCACCCCCAAACAACCCTTTAATTGATTTAACTTAAGAGAAAGATGCTGAGAAAACTTAAAATATATCGTATTGCGGATATAATTCCTATAGCTTATATACTCTAAGAATAAACTATTAAATCAAGGGCATTTCGATTATTGAGCTACAACCCCTTCGCAAGAAAACCACCCTATCTTCCCGGCTTAAGAGAAAGTTGTACTTAAAATGCGTTAAACTAATTATTTGGCGACTACATATCATTTAATAATTTATAAGCTTCCAAATTACGCGCATTTAGATCAGTAAATTGCAATTTATTTTGTATAGTGCAGTCACTGAAGGTAAAAATCAACGATTACCTTCAATTTCGGTGAACCTTCATCGATTTTCACGAAAATTGGTCAGTGGTTAGAGGATACGTCAAGAAACAAAGGTGACATGGTACCACCTTGCGCCTTTACCCTGAGGGTGGATACCGCCCCTTCTCGGGGGTGAAAATTACTTTATAAAAAATAACTGCACAAATCAATAAAAGAACAAATTAAAAGCAAAATTTATTATATAAAGTTAATAAAATAAGTCAATAACTTTTAAGTTATTAAAGATCAAAGATTTTAATTATTTGTGAAAAAAATGCATGTTTTAAGGAGGTTTTTTTGTAAATCACTGAAAAACTGTAAGTTTTTACAAAAAAGTTAATAGTAGTTTAATTCGTGTAGCTTATATTCTAAGAATAAACTCTAAAATCACGCGCCTTTCGATTATTGAACTACAACCCCTTCGCAAGAAAACCATCCCATATTCCCGGCTTAAAATAATTTAAATTAATTATTTGTCGACTATATATTGTTTAATAATTTATGAGCTCGCAAAATATACGCATCTCAATTATTGAATTGCCATTTTCTTTCTATAGTGCAGTCACTGAAGGTAAAAATTAACTATGACCTTCGATTTCGGTAAATCTCCATTCATTTTCACGAAAATTGGTGAGCGGATTTTGATACTATCAACTTTTTCTGGATCTTATTTTTGATGGGTATTTCTAAGTACTTTGACAAGTATTTAGTACCTAAGTGTTATAAAATGCATCTTTTTCCCGTTATTTAAGCTTGAACCCTTAGATTTGAACAGTCGCGGAAAAAAATATATATTTAATTAACAATAACTTACTTTAAATTAACATTAAAGGTTTTTCAAGTAAGCAATTTATTATATTTTTTATTAGCTTCAATTTTAGTGATGAAAACTTTTTTGTAAAAACTTACAGTTTTTGAGTCATTTATGAAAAATCGCTATAAGGCATGCATTTTCTTTCCAAAAATTAAAATATTTGATCTTTAATAACTCAAAAAGTATTGATTTATTTTAATCACATTATATAACAAATTTTGCTTACAATTTGTCCCTCTCTCGATTTGTGGGGTTATTTTTAATAAAGTAATTTTCACTCCCGAGAAGGGGTGACATATACCCCAGGCTAAAACTCCAAGTTGTTATTGTCAATTCGTGAAAATAAATGGAGATTTACCGAAATCGAAGGTAATAGTTGATTTTTACCTTCATTGACTGCACTATAGAAAGAAAATGGCAATTCAATAATTGAGATGCGTATATTTTGCAAGCTAATAAATTATTAAACGATATGTAGTCGCCAAATAATCAATTTAAATTATTTTAAGAACAACTCTCTCTTAAGCCGGGAAAATGGGGTCGTTTTCTTGCGAAGGGGTTGTAGCTATATAATCGAAAGGTGCGTGATTTAAGAGTTTATTCTTAGAATATAAGCTATACGAATTAAACTACTATTAACTTTTTTGTAAAAACTTACAGTTTTTCAGTGATTTACAAAAAACCTCTTCAAAACATGCATTTTTTTCACAAATAATTAAAATCTTTGATCTTTAATAACTTAAAAAGTATTGACTTATTTTATTAATTTTATATAATAAATTTTGCTTTTAATTTGTTCTTTTATTGATTTGTGCAGTTATTTTTTATAAAATAATTTTCACCCACGAGAAGGGGCGGTATCCACCCTCAGGGTAAAGGCGCAAGGTGGTACCATGTCACCTTTGTTTCTTGACGTATCCTCTAACCACTGACCAATTTTCGTGAAAATCGATGAAGGTTCACCGAACTTGAAGGTAATCGTTGATTTTTACCTTCAGTGACTGCACTATACAAAATAAATTGCAATTTACTGATCTAAATGCGCGTAATTTGAAAGCTTATAAATTATTAAATGATATGTAGTCGCCAAATAATTAGTTTAACGCATTTCAAGTACAACTTTCTCTTAAGCCGGGAAGATAGGGTGGTTTTCTTGCGAAGGGGTTGTAGCTCAATAATCGAAATGCCCTTGATTTAATAGTTTATTCTTAGAGTATATAAGCGATAGGAATTATATCCGCAATACGATATATTTTAAGTTTTCTCAGCATCTTTCTCTTAAGTTAAATCAATGAAAGGGTTGTTTGGGGGTGAAGGGGATGAGCTCAAAAATCGAAACTATATAATTTCAAGAGCTCATAAATAGCTCGTAATTCTGCCGCAAAAACCGATTCAATATTCCTATTTTTAAGTAGTGGGGGGGGCTGACTCAGCCCCCCCCCACTAGGGTATTAAATTCCTGCTCAGTGGAACGAGCTCAAAATTTTTAGTTTGCGGAATATGAGAGCTCATAAATAGCTCATAAATCAGGGCTATTTGTTTTTTAATTTTTGCAAGTGGGGGGGGCCAGCTCAACACGGGTCTGAACACCTACGCTTGTTCCGCGCTTAGCTATTCATTTGGTATTGTTAAGTGGACAAAAACGGATATAGAAAATCTTCAGCGAAAAGTACGAACACACCTCACAAAGGCACAAAAACACCACCCTAAAAGTGCAGTAGAACGAACGACATTACCCCGGTATTTAGGAGGAAGAGGACTTATGGATATAGGTGAGCAATTAGATAAACAGATTGCTAATTTAAGAACTTATTTTCAGATGCAGGCTGAGACATCTACTCTACACCGCGCAATTTGCGCAGTAGATGACACAACACCGATCAAACTGAGGGAACCAGAAATGCGCATAAATCACCTTACTAAGGACGAAAAACTGCGCACCTGGATGGGTAAACCTCTGCACGGGCGACATCCCAATGAGGTTAGCCAAGACTATGTCGACAATACAGCGTCGAACTATTGGTTGACATCAGGAAAGATGTTCCCTGAAACGGAGGGTTCATTACTGGCCATTCAGGATCAGGTTATACCAACCAGAAATTACCTGAAATATATCGTCAAAGACCCTCAGGTTCAAAACGACAGATGCCGATATGGATGTCAAGCCCAAGAAACCATCCAACATATTACAGGGGGCTGCCAGGCATTTGCTGCAACTGAATACAAGGAACGGCATGACACAGTGGGAAAAATCCTTCATCAAGAGATAGCTAACAAGCTAGGACTTCTCCAAACGGACCATCTCCCATATTATCAATACGTTCCTGAGAGTATGCTTGAGGATGGCAACTACAAGCTATACTGGGACCGCAGTGTGCTCACAGACCAAACAGTGGCACATAATAGACCAGATCTCGTACTAGTTAATAAATTAACAAGACAAACAACACTAATTGATGTGGCGATACCTAACAACAATAATCTACGTAGTAAATTTACTGAAAAGATCGCCAAGTATAGAGATCTGGAAATTCAAATACGGAGACAATGGAGAATGCAAAGTACCCAGACGATACCTATTGTTATGTCTACTACTGGAGTCATTCCGAAGACCCTCCTCGAAAGCATAAAAAAGCTGGGTCTCAATGAACATATTTATAAGACCATGCAGAAAGCTGTACTACTTGCGACGGCCAGAAGCGTAAGAAAATTTTTGGGAGATACACCTGCATTCCAAGTCACCTAGGGCTCGATAACACGGAAAGAGTCCCACCAGAGCTCAATCCTTTTGATACCGTAGGTATCTGGGATGAGTCAATTTTCCCCTCAGAGGGAGTGTGAGCCGTATGGCTAAATCTGGATAATAATAATAATATACCGATTATCATGTCTACTACTGGAGTCATTCCGAAGACCCTCCTCGAAAGCATAAAAAAGCTGGGTCTGAATGAACATCTTTATAAGACCATGCAGAAAGCAGTACTACTCGCAACAGCCAGATGTATACGGAAATTTTTGGGAGATACACCTGCATACCAAGTCACCTAGGGCTCGATAACACGGAAAGAGTCCCACCAGAGCTCAATCCTTTTGATACCGTAGGTATCTGGGATGAGTCAATTTTCCCCTTAGAGGGAGTGTGAGCCGTATGGCTAAATCTGGAATAATAATATAATAAACCTACTTTTATTTCCAAAAAAATAATAAGTATAACAAACTGTACACTCTCTAAAGTAGAGGGCGAAGTTTATTTTGCTGTGTTCTAAGACACAACAAAAATATTCTTCCACTTAACCCCAGTGTAATAGTAGTTTTATGGCTCTAACTAAAGAGTAGTAAAGAATATAATACTGAACAGTAAGATAGTAAAAAATTATTACCTTGTTGTACACCTTTGAATACATTGATCTCCTTAGAAGTTGTACATCGATCATTTTCTGTTATTTCAAGCTGAATACACCGATTTGAGCATTCATAAAAAAAGTCTACTTTTATCTACCAATTATCTCGCTTTGTATTGCTACTAGGAGATTTCTGAAAAACAAATCTCTTTTTTTTTAGCTACAAGAATGTTCCCTACACATTTTTTCCGTTACATGACATGTATAGTTTTTAAATTGTTAGAAAAACCTACCGAAAGGTTGTCATTTCTCATTGAAAATGGCTAAGTTTCAATCACGAATATCTCAAAAAATATTGAGTTTTCAGAAAAAAATTATACATTTTGCTTACAACAGCCATTGAAAATGGCTAAGTTTCAATCACGAAAATCTCAAAAAATATTGAGTTTAAAAAAAAAATATACAACATTTTTGCTTACAAATATATATTCTTACTCTGTAAGTATCTGTCTTAATACGGAACATGTCTGCCATAGTTGCCAGGTCAAAAAACTAAAAATCACCAGACAATTGCTTAAAAAGTTGCCAGATTTTGCTCAAAATCACCAGATTGTTATGAGTATGCGCAGTAACGAAAAATGTGTTGCTGCGCAGAATTTTGCGCATGCGCATACCCGTAACCATTCGAGAACGGTAATGTGAAGGGTTGGAACAAACCTAATAAAACAATAATTAAAATACAAATGAAACGATTTTTTTTTGTAAAATGTAGGTGTTCATTTTTATAAAAGGTACTGATAATCCCGACAATGTAGATTATTTAAAACTTAAACGTTTTATGTCTTAAACTTGGCCTGACAGACGACCCTCGTCGAGCGGGGTGTTATACAAAATTGTTTTGTTGGAAACCTAGTAATTTTGCTCATGCTAATAAATTTTTAATACAAATTAAAATTGAAAAAATAGTTCCTAAGAACCTTTGAGATTTTAGTTTAGATGACCAAACCAACACAAAACGTGACAAAACTACAAAATATGAAGAACAGTAATCACTTAAAACTCTACAGCTGACACAAGAAAGATAAAACTGATAAATTGAAAATTGATATGTTGATATTAACTGAACTGGTTTGTTTATAAAACCAAGACATAAATTATCCGAAGTGCATGAACACTTGTAAGAGTAGCGTAAATTTCGGTGGATCCCCAGTTGAGCACCACAGAGGCGGATCATTTTATATTACAAAATTAGACTTTTTGTATTATATGAATATTAGGCAATTCTTAATAACGAATAAAAAACATATAATCGTACTTTTTAAATAAAAAAAAAATAATATAGATAAGGTCAAAAAATCACCAGATATTAAGCTTTTTAAAAAAGTTTTCACCATATCACCAAATGGGTTAGAAAATCACCAAATCTGGTGAATTTTCACCAGACCTGGCAACCTTGGGCCATCTCCTACGTTGCGCTGTCATGACATTGACACTTGATGCCCGCTTGCTGACACAAACTGAAAGTGGACGGGAAAACTTATTCCTTAAAAAGGCATGAAATTCGAATAATAGATTTATTTTATGTCAACAAATCTTCTCTGGGTAAGAACTCTAATTATTACATTCATTATATTCCTACATGCACACCTAGTTTTTATAATAGTTTTGATAGTATTTTTTTACCTATCCTCCCATCTTCTAAAAGCATGTGTTCTGATATTTTAGTTTTAAATATATCTTTTTAACTTACATATATGCATGTGGTTAATCAAATTACTTAACTAGTCCCCGTCAGTATTAATTTTATTTTATTCCTTGATTCCATTAATTTCCTTGATTTATCTATTACCAGACTTAACAACCAATTCAACTTTGGTATCTTTCGTAAACCCACCCAAACTGACCATGTAATTCATTTTTCTTCTAATCATCCTCTATCACACAAACTAGCAGCTTTCAGAAGCTTCATACACAGACTTTTCTCTATACCTATGTCAACAGATTCATTCAACAAAGAACTCAACATTATAAAACAAATAGCTGTCAACAATGGTTACGATCCCTCTATAATAGATAAACTCATCCGTAAAAGAGAATCTAAATTGCTTCAAAATTCTGCTTTCCATCAGTCATCTTCCTCTTCTGCTATTTACAGGTCACTACCATATCATAACCCACATCTATCTGAAAAGATTAAACGTATTGTATCTAACTCTTCTGAGAATATACATATTTCTTTCAAAGTTGGAAATACCCTTGGCCACTTTTTGACAAATACTAAGGATACAATACACTATATGAATCGTAGTGGTGTTTATAGACTGACTTGTTCTGATTGTGATGCCTCTTACATCGGCAGGACTTACAGATCACTCTCAACCAGATCTGCTGAACATTCTAAAAGAGACACTACATCAGCCTTTTCCCATCATTTAAAAGTTAATAATCATCATCTTGACATCCCTGATGGTGTTAAATTAATTCATAACATCCAAGACAGAAACAATCTACGCCTGGATTTGTACGAGGACCTTGAGATTTCCAGAGACATGAGGACCAGCCCCAATTGCGTTAATCGTCAAACAACTTTAAATCGTCCTTTTACTCCTATCCATCGACAACTATTCCCTTAATCCAACCCTAGTTTTCTCTCATTATTCCCCTCACCCCCTTCCCCTTTACTCCTATTCTCCATTTCCACCTTCCCCTCTTTTTCCACTACCCCACTAGTTTATAACAATCTTCTCTTTCCATACTAATCACCCATTAACACATATCTCAACTTGCAATTTCTTTTCAACTTCATTACTGCCTCCCCCACTATCCCATCCCTAACACAGTTTTGATTCTTCTATTTTCCTATCCTTCATATTTTTCTCCACTCCTAGTCATTTCTGGTTTGACCTTGTGTCTCTGTCTCTTTTTCAGGTCCTCTATATCTCATCTCACCATTTCTTTCATAATTTATTTAAATGGCTCTTATTATTATTAATCCTTAAATCGGTCTGGTTTATTGTCTCTTTGGAATGTTCTTCACACTCACTTATCCTGTTGCCTGTTATGTTACTTACTCATTTTCTCTCATCTCCGCTTACAATAATAAAAAACACCATACATCCAATCACTCTGGTCTGTCATATATATCACTTTCTTACTTAGCAACATTCTGTCACTTCTTTCTTTTTAGATTCTTAGACTTTACTTAACAATAGGATACTGCACACCTATATCCATTACGACCCATTCAGTCAAACTTCTTTCAGACTATAACATTTAAGTGTTATTGCATTCACTTCTTCTTCTTAACGTGCCCTATCAAGTCCCCTTGACGTTGGCGATTAACATGGCGAAACTGTCTCTGTCTCGAGCTATTCTAAATAGGTGTTCTGCTTTCTTTATTCCTGTCCACTCCCGGATATTCTTCAACCAAGAGGCCTGCTTTCTACCAATTCCTCTGCGTCCTTCGATTTTACCCATCATAATAAGTTGAAGAATATTATACCAGTCTCCCCTTACTACGTGTCCAAAATAGGCCATCTTTCTATATTTGATGTTATCAAGCAGCTCACGGGTAGCATTTGCTCTCTTAAGGACTGCCACATTTGTCAGCATAGCCGTCCATGGTATTTTTAGAATACGTCTGTGCAGCCACATTTCAAAGGCCTCCAAACGGTTAATGGTGGATATTTTTAATGTCCATGCTTCGACACCATACAAGAGGACTGACCAAATGTAGCATTTAATCATGCGCTTTCGAAGTTGAAGTTGCAAGGTATCATTACAGAAGAATGACCTCATTTTTAAAAATGTCGTGCGGGCTATCTCGATTCTACATTTTATCTCTTTATCTGGATCTAGTTGTTCAGTAATATGGCAACCAAGATATTTAAAACTGGGTACTCTTTGAATCATATGACCATCAACATATAACCGTGAATCTTGATGGGCCAAACGGCTAAATACCATGTACTTTGTTTTTGAACAGTTTATATTTAGGCCAAACTCTCTTCCCACTCTGTCAATGGCATTTAAAAGGTGTTGTAATCCATTCATATCATCACTTAAAATAACTGTATCGTCTGCATATCTGATTGTATTTATCAGAATTCCATTAACCTTCACACCCCATTCCAAATTATGCAGCGCTTCCTTAAATATTCTATCTGAATACACATTGAACAACAGTGGGGACAGTATACAACCCTGTCTGACGCCTCTTTGTATTTTGCATATTTCTGTTGATTTTCCATTTATGCAAGCTGTCGCTGTTTGACGCCAGTATAATTTTTCTATGATTCGTACATCTTGACTATCAACTCCTTTATCCTTTAGTATTTTAATTAATTTGTGATGTTGTACTCGATCAAAGGCCTTCTCATAGTCAATAAATACAGCAAAGACGTCTTTCCTTTGATCTCGGCATTTCTGCAATAACACATTTAGTGCAAAGAGTGCGTCCCGGGTTCCCAGTCCATTTCTGAAGCCAAATTGTGTTTCATCCTGGTCTTCTTCACATTTATCTCTGATTCTACTGTGGATGATACGTAGAAAGATTTTCAAGGTGTGGCTCATAAGGCTTATCATTCTATAGTCGCTACAGTTTTTCGGACGTTGTTTTTTTGGTAGGGTTATGAATTCGGACTTTAACCAATCTTCAGGGATATCACCAGTCGAATAAACATCATTGAAAAGTTTGACTAGTATTCCAATGTTTTCCTCATTTATGAGCTTTAACATTTCTGTAGGTATGTTGTCGGGACCAACGGCTTTATTGTTTTTTGCCAATTTTATAGCATGTTGTATTTCTGATTTTAGTATTTCTGGTCCTTCACCTTCATCTAAAGTGTCCAGTTCTTCGGGTCTATCATCATTATACAGTTCATTTATATAATTATACCAGGTAGTTCGGATTTCGTGTTCGTCTATTATCATTTTTCCCGACGAATCGGTTATAGTATGTGGAGTTTTCTTATAATAAAGACCAGCTACTTCTCTAACTTTTTTAAACATATTAAACGTATCATGTTTTTCATTCAACTTTTCTAATTCCTTGCATTTATCCTCCATCCATTTTTCTTTAGCTACCTTTATTTTTTGTTTAATTAGTTTTTGTTTTTCTTTGTATTCTGTTTTGTTATCTTTCAGTTTTCTTCTCTGCTCCATCAATTCCAGGATTTCATCAGTCATCCATTGTTGTTTTTTGTGCCTCTGCATCGTTGTCGTATATTTTTCCATTACTTTCCAGGTAAGATCTTTAAACGTGTTCCATATTTCTGTATTGTTTTCATTTGTTGAATTCTTTAGCTGCTTATTCAGGTCATTTTCTATTAGCGTTTTGTTGGATGCTGATATATCTAATTTTGGTGTTTTGGGGTTTTCTTCGACTTTTTTGAGCTTCACTTGGATGTCAGCTATTAGAGGGTTATGGTCTGAACCGATATCTGCACCAGGATATGTCGTTGATCTCTTGACACCATTCTTAAATCTCTTGTTTACTAGAATATAATCTATCTGATTTCTAATTATATGAAGCGAGTTATCTCCTGGTCCCTTCCATGTATATAATCTTCTTTTGTGTAATTTGAACCATGTATTTGCGATTATCATGTCATGTTCTTGACAGAACTGGTATAATCTATCGCCTCTTTCATTGCTCTCCCCTAGTCCATATCCACCTATCAGGTCAGATCTTCGTCCCTGACCAATTTTCGCATTAAAATCTCCAATAATATATGTGATTTCGTTCCTTTTTAGATTGTTAAGTGTCTGTTTTAATTATTGACTTTAGAATGATTCAACATCATTGTCATATTTCTTTTCTGAAGTAGGGGCATATATCTGGATAACATTGACATTAAATGGTTTACTATTTAATTGGAGTATCGCTAGTCTGTCATTTACAGGTACAAAATTTTTTACATATTTCTTGAATTTAGATGTTATAAATATGCCAACTCCATTCCTATGATGTACGTCATCTTCTACACTTCCAGAATAGTATAGTGTGCCTTCATTTTGTTCACATGTTCCCGCTCCAGGCCAGCGGAGCTCACTGATGCTCATTATATCAATTTTTAAGCGTAGCATCAATTGCATTCACTATTCTTCTTTTTTCATCTATCTTTTCATTTCCATTGATATCAGGCAACTTCCAATATCTATTTATCCCAATTTAAAATAAAAAAATTTTTTTCACATTTTTCATTTGTTTGATTTCAGTTACAATCACATACGTTCATAAAGTTCTGCACTTAAATATATTTCATTTAGTTCAGTCTGTTCACTCCACTATCACCAATAGAAATCAATCTCATACTTTTCTATTTCATATACTCATTCAATTTAGATTCTTCTTTACATACTGACACCAACCCACAATTTGACCTATATTGGTAGCTCTCATTCTAATTATTTTATTCACTATTCTACGTTGGTAGACTATCAAGATACATTACTTCCAATTCATTCAGTCCTTTCAAAACTACATAAAGATGAATTAGACTTTATGTCACATAGTTTAATTTTATTATATTATTACATACTTTCATTCATTTCACAATATTATATACATATACAATCATATCCTCCACACATATATCTACCTCACTAACAGTAATCTTTAGTTATTTAATTTTGTTAACAACTATTTTCCAACTTTTAACAGACATAATTATTCATTACAATAGTATAATAATAAATTTAACACAATAAATAGCCACCTTTTGTATATGTTACAGTTCAAGTTGATTATCCAGTTGGAGTTGACTCCAACTAGTTGGAGTCAACTCTAACGGCTGGTTTCAGTAAAAGTTGATTATAAATATAAAATGAAGATTTATATTCAACATTTACTAGTAAAAGTAGACTCCAACTAGGAAAGGTATACTCTTCCCAATGCCATTTAGTAAAAGTTGATTCTGATTCACACAAACAGCCGATTCTAGAAATTAAATGTTACTGAATATGTTCAAATTAGTCTAAGCTGTATTGTCGCCCCCGTTAGGTAAATTACTCCGATTCGAATTTTTTGCACGAACTTACTCAAAAAGAGGTCCTTATAACAAATCTACTGGGTGCCAGGCAGTACCTTGATCGATAAATTGTTTAAACAGTTTTTTTTAGACAAATTCACAAAAATAATTTTTTCACTTCGAACAATTTTTGTTTAGATCATTTGGGTTAGTCTGAGTAAAAAAAGGTATTTTGTGATTTTTCTCTAAAATTGATTGTTGTCGAGTTATACGCGATTTAAAATTTGAAAAATGCGAAAATAGCCATTTTCAAGACTCGGTTAAAATCCATTATTATGAAAGTCAGAAAGTGACCAAATCAAAGTTTATAGCCCCCTCTACAAGATCCGGCAGAAATTTTTGTCACTGTAGTCTCTCTTTATAACGATTCCCTATATAACGATAATTCCTCTATCTATAACGATCAAAATACTAAACATTGTTTGGTTCGTCATAAGGACAATGTTAATTCTTTCTCTATACCGATATCGTTCTCTGATAACTTTTCAATATTCGACGACCTTACTTTTCAAGAAACAACTGATAACCATTTGCGTTTGGCAATA
This sequence comes from Diabrotica virgifera virgifera, assembly GCF_917563875.1. Classification (NCBI taxonomy): domain Eukaryota; kingdom Metazoa; phylum Arthropoda; class Insecta; order Coleoptera; family Chrysomelidae; genus Diabrotica; species Diabrotica virgifera. Next base: position 74,730,178 of record NC_065445.1, on the reverse strand, counting down.
ACTAAGATAACTAAACCGTGAGAATTTTACCAATTAAAGATAACACTTAATTGAAACACAGGGAATAACTGAAAAAGCTCTTGCGTAGGTGTAACTTGATAAAAAGTGATTAGTGAATGATTCATTTTGTGGCTCCAATTTAGCAAAAATTTGGTGGTTCAAATTTCAATCCAGTATGCCGAAAGTTGAGTAATTACACGCTTTTATCGTTCGGGCGGTGTGCCTTAACTGTTTTCACACAGATGTTGTCCTCTATTGACGACTTCTAAGTTTCAATTTCGGTTGTATCTCGGTCTGTGAACAGTCAAGATGTTTTCGAAAAAGCGTAAAGTTATCGATAACTCGGGCAATAGAGAAAATTAACCTAAGTTATTTAGTACAGTATGATTATAGAGAGATATATCGTTATAGAGAGAGATGACTGTATTTTATTACTAAGCTTTATCTTTAATTATTAACAATGAGCGCTAAGTGCGTATTAGGCGGCCGTCAATGGTGAGTGCTAAAGAGATGCACCATTCCGGCCGTCCAATGGTGAATCTCACTCGCACTCACATTGACGGCCGCCTCAATACACGCTTAGCGCTCATTGTTGATAATTAAAAATAATATCTTATTAATGAAATAATGACAAAAATTTCTTCAGGATCTTATAGAGGTAGCTTTAATTTTTGATTTTTTTTAGTTTATGACTTTCATAATATATAATATCGTATGGCATTTTCGCCTTTCGGACAGTTCCGGCGCCAATTACATCTTTAACCCTGTTTCAAGTAATAACTAGTGTCGATGTACACTAGCCGAAGGGGACCGACGGCTTCGTATGGCATTTTTGCCTTTCGGACAGTTCCGGCGCCAATTACATCTTTAACACTGTTTTAAGTAATAACTAGTGTCGATGTACACTAGCCGAATGGGACCGACGGCTTAACGTGCTCTCCGAGGCACGGTGAGACGGCTCGTGTCATTATTAGAAATGAAAATGGTTTGTCTTTGGCAGGACCGCAAATAATGATATGTACCACCAGTGGTACATGTACCACAGATTGAGAACCGCTGCTTTACATAATATGAGATAGAGTAGATAAAAATTATTTTTGTGAATTTGGTTAACAAAAATTGGTTAAACAATTTTTCGATCGCGGTACCGCGTGACACCCTGTGTATTTGTTATAAGGATTGTTATACGGATGTATTTCTTTGAGTAAGTTTTGTGCAAAAAATCGAATCAGAATAATTTACCTAACGGGAGCGACGTTACAGGCAATACTAATAAGTAGTTGAAACGGTCAAAACAAAGAAACGCACACTCATCAAAAATGCACTTGAGATTCTCGTATAATCAACATTTACTGAATCGATCCAGGAAGAGTCAACTCCAACTAGTAAAAGTTGATTTAAATTTTTAAAATCAACTCTAACTGAGAATCAACTTGAACTGTAACATATATATACTGTTTTCTCGCAATATTATACCGTTTACCTTCAACCTGTTGCCTGCTTGCCTTGTTAGGCAACCAACATTTCATCACATAAAAATACTCTTAAATTCTGGTTTTCTCGGCTTGTTTAGCTTTGTTTTTCCACGCAAGTCTAATTATCTTATTATGTAGTGTATTTCCTTGTTTCAACAAACTTAACTTTCATCTCGTCATTTCACATCCGATGACGTCACAACTTAAACCACGTAATATATCTGCATTAAATTTAATGAATCTATAAGTTATTCTGGAATAGAGAGTTGCTAATTTAAACTTTACAGTAGATTTTATTATTCAAATAATTTAAATTATTTTTGCAGACAAACCTTCGCATTTTATTAAAAAATCCAAAATCAAATGAAACTTTAACCATAAATTGGCTTTATCTTGTCATGTCATGTCACCCTTGTCAAATTGTATATCCACTTCATAATTTCTCAGTTGGTCTGTGCCCATTGAATTGGCAAGTACCTAGTATCTTCGAGCAGGGAACCATGGCACCCTTTTAGCATGTGTTCCACTTTATCCATTAACATCGACTTGTAGTCATAACATTTTAACATATTACATTATGTAAACCATATATGATGATGTTTACACTATTTACAGTGTGCTAGTTTCAAAATACTCGGCAGGATGTAAGTATTCGCACATTTTTCATTTTAACAGTCACATTTTTAACCTTTTGCTTTAAACTAACGTGGAAATACTTCATTCTAGGCACTGAAGATGTTCTGTTTAGAACGAAAACGTTCTGCAATCGATGACATTTTATAGTTTTAAATAAACGATTTTATACCAGAATACATCTCGAAGTTTTTACTTCTGTATTGGTTTTTTAAACTATGGTATACAGCCAACTATTGGGATTTTCCCATTGATTTTTTATTTTATTCCTTTGCCAATTGCTAGTTTTTGGATACTATTTGGTAAAGGTACATTTTGGCTTTACTTCTTGATGTTTAATATGTATATTATCTTCTAGTTTTTGGGTTATTATCTTCTAGTTTTTCCTCCCTCCGGGAGCTTCAAGCATCCTCAAATCGCCGGCGATACAACAACGAGGAACAAATCATCTAGACTGCAACAATTAATTTCATCTAGACTTCAACTAACCAAGACCTGTAGGCCTGGTGGCTCTGAACACCTACAACACCAGAGCCAGTTGCAGAACCAACAGCAGTACCATTCGGCATCAAGGAGTTACCATCGAACCAGATACCAAAAGCCATAAATATAATCTAGAAATTGTTAGTTTTTGGCAAGAATTTGAATATATTTGTTAATGCATTTAATAAGTCATATTTTTATAAAATATTGTTTTTTTTGCTTCCATTCTGAATTTTCATAATTTATATTTTTGATTAGGACAAGACGAACACACACCTTGGGAGACTGAGCTAGGTCAGGGTGAACGCTAGCTATCATGGATCATTGAGGTATTACTATTCAGTATTATTTTGATTGTCTGGGGTAGTTAAATGTCTACCTCCGAGAAGGGGTGTGAACCACTCCCAAGATAAAAGCATATTAGTCCAGGAACCGAAGCTTTTCACCTCGCAATTAAAACATTTTTTCGTATATCTGATGCTAATCTTTCTATTCTGAAGAAAATGGCATTTTTTACCAAACTACAAAAAGTCGTTATTCGCTTTTAACTCCAATTTTTTTTTAAACTAATCATTCTAAGCCAGTCAAACTTCTAGAATATATTAATATTACATAAATAAAGAAGAATAAATAAGGCCAATGACTAAAAACACCGCTAATTTACATTATTATGCTTCCAATTAGATTTCTCCTTTTTTCTTTCAAAAAAATATATTGATTTTTTAACCGTAACCTTTTTAATTTTTACCTTAGAAAGTTTCGTGAAAAAGAATTTTGTAGGCTTTTATAAGGTCTATAAGGCTATTAGTATTAAATCCTTTTAAAATTCTCAGTCGTAAAAAGTGGTGACTTTTAAAGGGTTGGTAAAGGTGGTATTTGCATGTTATTACCAGTTTTAATTGTCAATAGCTCACTAAATTTTTACCGTAGAAAAATTTTTTGTAAAACAAGTTCTTGAGAATTAAATAAGCTACAATTTTATATTTAAACATTTTTTCGAATCTCTGATACAAATCTTTCTATTCTGAAGAAAATGGAATTTTTTACCAAACTCCAAAAATTCGTTATTCGCTTTTGACTTCATTTTTTAAAAACTAATTATTCTAAGCCCGTTAAACTTCTAAAACCAATTAATTATACGTAAGTAAAGAAGACCAAATAAGGTCAATGAATAATTTTAATTAGGGTGGTGATTAGGGGTTTGCTTCCGATCACTTTTTCGCTGAAAAAAATAGGGACCTGTCATTCTTTTCATTATAAGCCACTTAATTTTTGAGCTTAAGGCTTGTCTTTTATTTCCAGAGATAGATATTATTAAATACTTCAAATTAGTTTAAACATTTTATCTTCGAAAAATGCATAGTTTTCCCGTCTTTTGACTTTGATACTACAATATTTAGCATTTGACGAAGAAGAGCTAACATATAATAAAGTACAGCTCGATTACTATTGGCCTCAAAGAAAATTTAAAAATACGGTTTTGTTGACTTTTTCACAAGGTACATTTTTGTTAAGCGAAGTTGTTTTAATAAAACAATTATTTGCAGACAACTGATTAAAACATTGATTTTTTCGATATAAAACTAACACTTTCGATAGCGAATAAATCTAAAACTATTAATTTTATCAAAAAAATGTATAGAAGGTTTTTTGCTTAGAATGAATGTTTTTACCAACTTTTGCGGTCAAAATATAATAAAAAATTTCCACCCCCGACATGGGGCGGCAGCCAACCCCATAGTAAAAGCGCCTTTCGGCATCATATAGATTTTGATCTTTGGACTATCCACTACTTTTTTTCACATTCTGTAAAAATTGCGAGGTTTTGTCCTATTTTAAGCTTCATTACTTAGACATACTTTGTTTCTTGAGCTATTCCCTACTTACTAAAAATTGTGAAAATATCAAATAAATTGATCCATTAGGACGGAATTCGGAGCCAATGCTCTCATTGACTGCACTAATACATTTTCAGTTCAAAAGCACATTACTCCTACATCAGTTTCAGAGTCATGAATTCTTAAGCTGCATCAAGCGATTTCTATAGCATACTGCATTTCATAATAATTTATAATAGACTGTTTATATAGGTTCTGAAAATGTGTCGTTGAGGCATGTCAAGTTTAACATTATGTTTATATGAGATTAAGCCACAAATGATTGTAATGAAAATTTCAGTTTTAATTCATGTTTGACGTTTAAATTTACACTCCGGAAATCGTTTTCAAACAGAATATTAAAAAATAATGTCGCAGAAACTTATTAAGCGGATTATGTTTTTCAAAACTTACAGGTAAATTACTTGATCTTGATCTTATAGGTAATAACCATGCCTTAGTTGAAAAAATCTGAGAATGATGTTCATTCCCTCAGGATATCAAATTCTGAATTTTGTGTGTTTTTGTATTATTTGTTTGTGTATTATATGTTTATTTTCTGTTGTATACGCATCTATTATGTTTAATAATATTAGAATATAATGTGTCTCTGGCTTTCTATTAATCCACCAAGGTTGTTATTTTCTTATTGCTGACTTCTACTTTTAGGATCAGAGGCAACTACAGGCAACCAACATTGTGCTGATGGGTTTGCTATACATTTTTCTTCATTTTCTTCATCATTTCTTTGTTGTTCCATTTCCATTCTGTCTTATTTACCCATTATGTATTCACTCTAACCTTGATGACATCGCTATCTTTCTTTGTTTCTCCCCGTGCCACCATCCTCGTAGATTTTTGACTTTTGTACTTCTTTCTCTCATTTAGTTGTCATTTTATATGTATATTTTGTCCTCTTTAGAATTTTTTTGCTTGGATTTTTTCTTCATGACTTACCTAAATTTTCTCATCCTTATCTTCCAACTCAATCAAGCAGGATTTTGTTCCTGGTTTGTACGCATTCTTCAACTTCAATTTTGCAACTTCTATTCTCATTTTTTGAATAGGTTCTGTCTGCACCAACTCTTTTATTAATATTTGGTCGTAAGTAAGTATGTATTGTTAGACCATTCACAATTACATTGTTTTTTCTTCATTTTTTCTATAGGTATATTAAATAATATTCTCTTTGAATAAAAACTATCGTTCCTAATTACTTTCTTTGCAATTTACTTTCTATTTCTATTACATTAATTTAATATTTGTAGCGAAACTAACTGTACCTATTAGGGATGGAAAAAACCTACCGGGTATAACCTAACACCGGTTTGTTTACTCCGCAATAATCGGTTTTTTGGGTTGTTTTTGTTTGGTTCTGATTACTACTGGTTTTTTTAATTAATAACCGGAGAGAACCGGATAAATTACCCCTGTCAAAAATGACATTTTCGCCCACGAGCGCAAAGCAGAGATTTTAAGCTGACCAAAACCGATTTGACAACATTTGTAGCATCAACACCATACTGCTGGGAGAAACGAGGGAATAAATTCTTCGAGTATCTCTAAGGGTAATAACAGAACAAGTGGGGCGAGGTGGATGCAACTAGTTAAGTCGCGGTCGATGTCAACAGCACATAGCAAGGAGGTCACCTGCGCTGTCAGTCGAGCTTGAACCACTATCAAGTGATGTAGTTTAACGAAATTTGAATGACAAAAAGACTGTGCTTTTGCGAAGTTGTGTCAGTCAAGTGATGTCATCAAACCTATATGGACGTACGGTATAGAACTATGGAGTTGTGCCAGCAAATCAAACACAAAAATTATCCAAAGAACTCAATCAAAAATTCTACGCACCATCGCAAATGCCCCGTGGTACATTTCCAACCAAACCCTTCATACAGACCTAAACATCCCGTTAGTCAGCACAGTAATTCAAGAAAGAGCCAACAGACATCACGAGAAATTGGAAGACCACCCCAACCAATTAATATTACCATTACTGCAGCCACTAAACAACAGAAGATTGCGAAGATTATGGCCCATAGATCTTCGCTGAAACTGAGGTGAAACCGCTGGGTGATGTACCTCATAACGCCATTTTAGTGTACAATAATACATTGATATATGTTATTGTACTTGTTATCAAATTAGCTTATAGAATATGTAATTCTGATTGCTAATAAATGCTTACAAAAAAAAAAAAAGTCAAGTGATGATAGTGATGAAATGTCAGCTGTAAATAACCAGATCCTCAAAAATTTACTGAATTTAACTACTTTAGAAATTCAAAAATAAACTGAATACAAAAAATGGATTATATAAAAAGTATCAACTCAGATAGCGTAGGTAATGACAACTTGGCTTCGAACGGACCAATCACAGGGAAGCATCCTTGTAGGTCGCGCAGTAGACATCCATGTAAAACAAACTCATTTTATTTTCAAAAGCATCGATGTAAACCTCCTGGATGACATCGCGCTAAACCCCCACCGCGACTTACCTGCTCTGTTCTCTTCCATTCACTACAATGTGTTTGTTTTACATGGATATCGACATCGACCGCGACCTCCACCTCCACCGCGACCCACTTGTTCTGTTCTTACCCTTAGAGAATTTAATAAATTAATCTGATACTAGTCAGGCCTTTGTTAATAATATAGTACGGAGCTTGGTGTAACTTTCAATAGGTTGATTGAAACGTTACACATTGATACCAGATTTTTATTTTTGATCCCAGTTAGATATTAAATAATTAACATGGTTGGAATTTCCAGTTCCCCCTTCCCTATTCCACTACGCAGTACCCAATACATACCTACGTCGTTTATATATCGATTGATTATCTTAGTATCTATACATTCTTTCGATAGTATCGGTATCGATAATAATGATATTGATTTGAATGGAGAATCACAAACTAAAGCGCAATGTAAATGTAACATTGTAACCTATTGGGTATTGGCTATTGATTAAAAAAATCAATCACCGATTTTTGGAATAAACGGTTTTTTTACCGGTTATAACCGCCAGGTTAAACCGTAAGTAAAAAAACCGGTATAAACGAAAATCGGTGTTTCGAAAACAATCGCCATCCCTAAGCTGTGTTATATATATATATATATATATATATATATATATATATATATATATATATATATATATATATATATATATATATATATTGATGTGATCTTGATTATTGATATGAGATAATATTCTTATATGTTACTTAATTTAATCAATGTATTAATACTAATCTAATTAATTAACCAGATCACATATCAATATGTTTTCAATCTCAGGGCGAATTATAAATTAATTACTTACTTCCGTGGCTTCTAAATATTTCTTAATGGTTCCTAATCGGGATAGAAAAGAAAAGAGTAAAAAAAATACACATATGGGTTACAATTATAATCAAAATATTTTTTATTTTATTTAAAAGGCAATCAATGCTTAATATTTGCTATTTCTTATTATTCTTAAACATAACATTTACAAATGGGAATCTTATTTCCTTTTGGTTTTCAATTGAAAGTTTTTATTAACATTTAACTATTAGGAGTTATTAGGAACAACTCTATTTAAGTTTGATGAAGCTTTTCTGATATTATTGATTATGTTATTCAATTTTTTATGTGGAATTTAATACGAAAAACCCATACATTCATGTCCAAACAAATGAGACTGACCTTTTCCTGGTGAACTGAAAATGTCCTCACACAAGACCCTTTCCTGCTATCCTTGGCTGCGATCAAACCTCGTCCTGGCTTCCAGTGATGTTCTCCTTTGAAAAACTAGCTCGAATAGCTCTCGTTCCTGCTTTTGTCGTGATGCTGTGTTCTACCTTTTTCGAAACTGCTATCAGCTACCCGGACACTCTGGGCTCAAGGAGGTTCTTTTACTCTCGACCTGGCCTACTTCTCGTTCCACGATAGATACTCCACACTCACGGAACTACACCGGCTTTCTCACTCCTCGAACACTACCGTCTACTACTCGACTTCACTTCTCGACAGCTCAAAACATTCTGATCTCACTTTCTCATCCATTCCCCTACTTTCTAAATATCCCTTCCAGATTCACAAATCAATCTTCCACCACCAACTCTCATTCGTAATATTCCTCAAAACCAATTTTTAATCTTTCTAAATATGCTTAATGGATTTCAAAAGAAAATATTTAATTCCCATTCTAAAATACTTTCTAACTATTTACAAATTTTAATGACCTATTCTCTCTTTCAAATGAGTCTTATTTAGCATAGGCTAATGATCGAAACCTTCCGCGAAAAACGATAATGAACTATCATCTATTTCACTGAGTTTTATTTAGCATAGGCTAATGATCGACCTTCCGAGAAGAACGATAATGGTACGCGTCATTCACTTTGTTTATCTAAGCACATTGTTCCGAGTTTCGTACGCTTATTCTAATCACTTCTTAAAATTAAATATAACAATTTGTTGTATACAGGTTGTTCTAAATTTATATGCCCGAGGTTGAGAAAATTAAAAATATTTTATATTAAAGTGAATTTTGTTTATAATTATCAAAATTTAATTTTCATATCAAATAGAAATATAACAAATCCCCGCCTTGTATTCGATAAAATTTATCTGCATTTTTAAATAAATTTTCTCGAGGCAAAACCAACTCCCTGTATATTTCCTTACTTTAATCTACGTCTTATATCCTAACTTACTATCTACTTCATGTAATTCTGTCTTTTATTCGTGATATTTGTATACATCGTGAATATTATAAATTCCTCGGATCTTTTCCGAGTTCCTGTGCCTCAACTCATAACTATTTATCCCATTTTCATTATTCACGATGTACGGGCCTTCGAAAACAGGCATCAACTTTGCGCAAATGCCCCCAGGAAGATTTGATACTCGTAATGCCCTCACGAGTACTTTTTCACCCTTTTGGAAAGTCACTGGTCTTCTTTTTCTATTTTGTTCCTGTCTTTGGATATATTTTTCGTTGCTTCGCCGTAATCTTCTCTGTACGGTTTCAATCACCTGTTGATATTCTTTTGGCTCTTGGTCTTCCCATGGCCTTATCGGCAGTACACCCTTCATGATGTATTCTGGGGTCTCTTTTGTTACTGTGCTCGGAATTGTATTTAGATACCTTTCTATTTCCGCCATTTTCCTGTCCCAGTGGCGATGTTGACCATCTGTTGCAATGCGAAGAAATTTCGTCACTTCCTGTATGAATCGTTCCGAAGGATTACTCTGTGGATGCCTGATGCTGACAAAATTTGTCTCTATTCCTCGTTCTCGAAGTTGTCCCTTGAAACGATCATTTCGGAAATACGTTGCATTGTCCAGTAGAATCTTTTTTGGTGTTCCTACTATGGCTATAAAATTGTCGATTTTTCTTAATATTTCCTGCCCCTTTGTGGTGCGGCAACTATATAATTTTAGGTATTTTGAAAACACATCCACCATTACCAGAATATGTTTGTTCCTTTTAGTGGTCATAATTAGATCGCTTAACATATCTATTGCTACAATGTCTAGTTTGTTTCGGGCTTCAATATTTTTGGCAACATTTTCGTTTTTGAAATTCCGACTCTTATATTCTCTGCCAAAGCCATTTTTCAAAAAAAAAAAAAAAAAAAAAAAGACTCTTATATTTTTGACATACATCGCACTTCTGGGTAATTTCCTTTGCAATGCGGTAATCCTGTCGGCTGATGTAATTTTCCCTAAAAACGAGCCAAACTTTTCTGCTACCGATATGCCCATTGTCCTCATGTAATTTTTTTATTATCTTTTCGGCCAATGTCTGTGTCACTAAATATAGTTCCTTTCCGTCTATTCTCTTAAAATATATGTCATTTTCTATTTCCGCTCTTCTTTTCTCTCTTTCCTCTAGGTCTTCTTGGTTTGTCCTTATCTCATTTAACGAATATATCCCTTCTTCTTGTATTAATCTATTTAGTCCCACCTGTAGAGTAATTGTTTCCTTTTTTCCGGTGTCCTCATCCCGTGTTAGAGCGTCGGCTATTATGTTGTCTTTTCCTTTTATATATCGGAACTCAAAATCATACTCCTGTAATAATAGAATGCCTCTATGTATTCTATTATTTACTAATCTATTCTTCATGATATGTACTAAAGCTGCATGGTCTGTTTCGATTGTGAATTTTGCTCCCAATAAGTAAAACCTCAATTTGTTTACGCAATATAGTACACTGGCAAACTCCAATTCTGTAACACTATATTTTCTCTCATGTGTTTTAGTCACTCGAGATATAAAACATATCGGCACTTCTTGGTCATTTTGTATTTGAGACAGAACTCCTGCAAATTTTTGTATGGACGCATCAGTTCGGAGTATAAAAGGTAAATTGTAAATGGGGTGGTATATTTTCGTTCCTTTTGCGAATTCTCGTTTTAATGTTTCGAAAGCTTCCTCCTGTTCTTCTTTCCAATTCCATTTTATTCCTTTTTTAAGCAACTTTATCAGACGGATTTCCTTTTGGCTCAAATCGGGAATCAGTTTTTTAAAATAATTAATCGTGCCAAGAAAACCTCTCAATGTTTTCAAATTCGTTGGTCTTGGGTATTCATCTATGAGCTTGACTCTGTCTTCGGATAATCTTACTGTTTTGGTGTCCAATTGAAAACCCAAATAAATGACTTCTTTTTGAAAAAATTGACATTTTTCAATGTTTAATTTCAATCCCGCTGTGTCCAATTCTTCCAGAATTATTTCTATGTGTTTCAGATGACTCTGAGTATCTTGTGAAAAAATTAATAAATCATCGATATAATGAACTATGAAATCTTCGTGGCGATTCAAAATGGTATGTAGAGCTCGGACGAGTGCAGCACAAGCACTCTGCAATCCAAACGGCACTACCTTAAACCGGTAGACAATACCATCAATAGAAAAAGCGGTGTAGTTTCTACACTTTTCAGCTAACGGTATCAACCAAAAACTGTGTTTTAAGTCAATTTTCGAAAATATGTGTGACCCGGTGATTCTTCCAAAAATGGCCTCGATGTTTAGAGGTGATTCATATTGTGATACAGTGTGCTGGTTGATATTCCTGGCATCTAAACATAATCTCAATTCTCCACTGCTTTTCTTTACTATCACAATCGGGTTAACATACGGTGAATCACATCTTTCGATGATTTGATCTTCCAACATTTTATTTATTTCTTCTTTCACCTCTTGTCGATACTTGTATGGAATCGGGTAAGTCTTTGATCGAAAATTTCCCAAGTTTTTCACCTCAAATGAATGTTCGTACTTTTTAGCCACTCTGTTTTCCTCATTGATCAAATTTTCGTAGTTTCTTAACATCAACCGCAATTCTTTTTCTTTCCCTTCTCCACATATCAATTTTCTGTCTTTTTTCTCAGATTCTTCACACATGTTTACCATGCATTCTGCATCCTCGTTTGCATATACCTCCTCTTCAAATACCACTGTTTCAATCATATTCTTTTCACTTTCATTTTTTAGCTTTATTTCTTCTTCTCCTGAGCCCGTCTCTTCTTTTGAGGAATCCCAGGTTTCCTTTGTTTCTGATACTCTCAAATTTTCTTCTTCTGGGCTCAACTCTTCTTTTGAGGAGCCACAGGTTTCATTTTCTTTTATCTTTTTCTGACCTTTTCTCCTTTTTCTTCTTTGTCCTTGCTTCGCTGCCAAATTCATTTCCACTTTTGTTCTTT